>NC_091980.1:55635546-55935546 GCF_044704955.1 Pristiophorus japonicus
GAATAATGTGGGAGACATTGGGTCACTGTAGCGCCCATTTTGTCAGCGCTTCGCAACCTCTTAACACTCAAATGGCGTCCGAGATGCATGTGCACATTTGCGATGGGAAGCGCGCCAGACGCAATGTTGGTAAAGGGGTTTGCCACACACACCTAACAACTGCCGGCAGCATGCAGAGCAGGCAGATTATGACGTCAATCAGTGTGCAGTGCTGATTTGAGGCCATTTTCGAATGCCACACTCCGGGCTTACGCCCTGTCTTAACCTCGCACAGCTGAACACGACGTTAAACAACATGAAGAATCTACCCGCCAGTGCTATTTAAAGGAATCATGAACTGTTGCTGGATTATTTCTTCTGGCTGCTGGTGCAATTGTATGTGTTTTGGAGCTTTCTTATACTTACCTAAAGTTTACTGTACAAGGAATGGTTTGGCTGGTGCTAAAGTACGTTTTTGTTAATTTAAATGCTTGTGCTGAATCAAGTTGCTTCCAAAAATGGGTGGCCTGGCTTCGTCTTGGAATTGAACATGACTAGGAGAATGAAGAGAGGCCACGCTGAGCGGGACAAGCTGCTAGAAGAGGGAGGAGGAGGAAGGGGAGGAGGGCTCTCAGCATGAGGCCATATCCGCCAAGGGTCTTTAGGAGCAATTATCTAACCTCAATTTCAGCGTGGACCAGTGCTTGAGACATCTTCGCTTCGAGGTCCTGACTGAAATCTGCCAACTGCTGCAGCCACAACAGCAACCTCAAAGCAAGGCAAGGACAGCATTGCCTGTGTCTGTCAAGGTGACCATGGCTCTTAACTTTGATACATCTGGCACCTTCCTGGTTGCTACTGGAGATATAAGCAACATCTCAGAGTTTGCTGCAGAAGGGAGATCACTTAAGCTCTCTATACACAGCTTTGTCTCATTCCGTTTTGCCAGAGACAAGAAGGCAAGTGAGCATGAGGGTTTGCACGAATTGCAGGCTTCCCATGGTGCAAGGTGCCCTCATCGTCACGCACATTGCCTTGCGTGCGCTTCATCTGAACTTGCCCATTTTCATGAACCAAAAGGGATTCCACTCCATCAGCGTGCAGTTGGTTACCACAGGCAGCTCATCATGCAGGTGAATGCCCAATATCCTGGCAGCACTCACAATTTTTTCATTCTCCCGCAATCCTCTGTGCCACCTGTGTTTGAACCACCATGACAAGTCAGAGGCTGTCTACTGGATGACAAGGGTTATCCACTCATGACATGGCTCATGAATCCAATCCAGAACCCTTATGTGTGCGCATCTCAGACACCATTTTCACGTGTTAGGAGGCTGTGAAGCCTTTTTTTAAAAAAGCCTACAATGAGAACCATGCTGCCACAAGGAATGTTGTAGAGCACACCATTGCCGTCCTCAAGTGACGCTTCCGCTGCCTGGACCGCTCTGGAGAAGCCCTGCAATATCAGCTGGGCAGGTATCAAGATTTGTGGTGCTGCACTGCATGCTGTACAACCTCACCATTATGAGGGAACAGCCCTTGCCACCACCTATCAGGCGAGCAGAGCAGGAACTGGAGGAGGAGGAAGTGCAACAGGAAGTGGAGGAAAAGGAAAAGGAAGGGAGGCGACAACATAGACAGCCCCTTTCTGCTCAGGTTCTACATGATGAAATAACTAATGTGCACTACCAGTAACCTCAACCACACCTCCCCATTCAGCAACAGTCCCACGCTCCTTACCTTTCCTCTATCACTAACATCATTCTCTGACAACACAAAAATAAAAACCACCAGAAAATGCACATTCTAACCCAGTTTTATAAATTCATTCATGACATAATGCATTCAAAAATAAACTACTCACCCTTGTGCATTCCCTCAAATCCTCTCTTCCGTGTACCATTGCCTATCCTATTGCTCCTACAAGGTGCTTCTCCAGTGGCTGCAGCATGGGTGGTGGAAGGTAGAGGAGGTCTTACAGATGCCCTGGGAGGGCAGTGAATGAGGCTAGTGGTGCAGTTGGTTGGATATGTCATTTGAAGATAAACTCACTCGCCTTGACCACTCATGTGAGATTGTTAAACTTCTTCCTACACTGCATCCATGTTCTTGGAATAACACTCCTGGCATTGACCTTTGCCACTATTTGTTCCCACTGCCTCCTGAGGATCTGTCTGCAGGGCCTCCTGCCCCCTGCGGATACAATAACGTCTCTCTTTTCCACCTCTTACATGAAGACCATCAGTGCAGTGTCTGAAAGCCTTGGTGCACACTCTCTCGTATGTTCAGCCATTGCTCTAAGTATCAGATCACAGATTCAGTTTTCAAAGGACTCCCACCACTTATGCCAAAATGCACCTCCCCTTTAAGAGGTGCAGGCTGCCTTTAAGCAGCGCTAGCACTGGTGATATCGGGCCCCCTGCTGATGCGTGCAGCCAATGAACATCGCTGGTTGCACACAGCAATCATGTAAAGCAGCAGGCAGCACAAAATTACGCCGCTGCCTGCAACTTAATGAACAAGTGTAGGTTAGTCGCGCACCGCGATCCCCATGCCCATTTTTGGGGGCTAACCAATTTCTCCCCCATTAAATGCATTAGTAGACGGGACTAATTAAGCTGATTTATGTCAGCAGAATCTAACACGCTGACATAAAACAAATGACTGTCAGCACGAAACACTGACTGTTGACATATTTTCTGCTTCTCCCTAATTAGAAAGTATCCTGTGCTGTTCCATTGGATAACTTTTGTGAGATAGTTCTTAAGCCTGGAAAATTTGACGAGAACTTAATTTGCTAATGGATTCATCCAATCAGACGGTTATATCTTTCAACTCCACAAGGTGTTGAATTCATATCTATGCACCACACTGTGCATTGAGTGCAGCCTATACATTTAGCTTCCACCCTCTATGACAATGATTAGAAAAAATGTTGTGAGTCATTGTTGAATCCTGTGGAGCTTGTCAGACGTTTACATATCAAAAATGAATCACACATTTCCCCAACCAAATCTTTTACATTGAAAAAAAAAGGGAAAATTACACATTGTGATATACCTATCTTGCTTAAGTGCTGGATTGGGTTGGACTGTGATATGAAGCAGAATATAATAATCAAATACAATAGGGAGACTTGTCAATGAAAGGATTCTGTTAAAGAAATCCTAACATGCAAAAAGAGCGAGTGGACTGTGCATTTAGTTAACCTTGTGGGGCAGCAGGTTAGCCATTATGTTGGAGCCTGGATTCAAATTCAACCCAGACTGTCACGATAAAAGTTTTCTCTCTCTGTTGTATGCTTGGGCCCTTTCCAAACTGAATTTAAACAGTTTCAACCAAATTCCCAATGAATTCTTTATGATGATGTAGAGTTCTTCACAATTCTAGCTAACATTTAACAAGTCGGGCAACATCATTTTCATTGAACAGGTCCAGAGAAATCATCAAGACTCAGTGGGTAAGATTAGCTTGAGCAAGAACTGCAGAATTATAAATTGACTCTTGATTTCCTTTGGAATTTCTTTGATAGGATTATTTTACCGGTGTTCTAGTGTGCATGTCTGGATATCTTGCCCAACAAATCAAAGCAAGAGCAGCGGTTTGTAGGATGCAAGTCCTTTAATTCATGGATGCCATTCATGGTCTGCGAATTGTAAGAGGTTCGCCCTCCTTGCTTACTATGAAATGTTTGATTATTTCACAAAGGGAGGTTAGGAGTTTTGGGAAAGTCGGGCCGAGGCAACAGACCACATTCTTCAAGTGCCAGCTGTGTTTCCCAAATGACATGGTGGTCTTTAAGATGACTTCCAAAAAACTACACGCTAATTCTGTACCACTTCATTTTGCTGTGAGCATCAGCGCACATACATGTGGAGCCGTGTCTCTTTTGTGGTGAGCTGCAAAGGAAGGCTTCGAAATGGAATTAATCATGTACAGAAGAGTTGCCAACTCGTTCTTGCTGAACCTAGGGTCTGGGTGCAGTGTGATCTTTTTCTATTAATGTGGTACGGTGGGAACTATTATTTTACATAAATTATATAAATAGGTGAAGCTCATCGCCTCACCGCACTGAGTGACCAATTGCAGCCATGGATTGAGTGGAAGTGTTTCTCTGCAGGAGGGAGGAAGGGATCTGAATGGTGAGTCATCCCCCCCCCCCCCCCTCACGGCTTCCTCTGTCCTTTTTGCACCTTCTTGCAGACAGCTATGGAGCGGCATTGGCTAAGGTTGGAAGCAGGCCAGAAGTTGAGCACCATTGGAAGACTCAGAGGAGGGGGAAACTATAGCACAAAATGCTGCATGCTAGTGGATTCTAAAGTGACATTTTCTTTGCTAGGTGATTGGAAAACAAGGATTCCATCCAGAGAGGAAAAGTGAGCCCTTAAGCTCCAATCTGATTATTACTCCTTTGTATACTTGACATTTTGGAATACATTGCGATCAGCTTGGCAGATTCCGAGATCTGATGCACAATTTGATTAATCCTTCCATTGGAATATGTTTGAGATTCTCCTTGGCAACCTGAAGCCAAGTATGTAGAATTTTCAATGGAACCAGTAGCATGTCGCAGCATGCTGGCACAGCACTTGGCTGCTCTGGCCCCCTCTGCACACTTGCGATGATGCTCATGGTGAACGGATCTTCCTGATATTGACCATGCCGTGAAGAAGGCAAATGGCATGTTGACCTTCATAGCTAAGGGATTTGAGTATAGGAGCAGGGAGGTCTTACTGCAGTTGTACAGGGCCTTGGTGAGGCCTCACCTGGAATATTGTGTACAGTTTTAGGATGTTCTTGCTATTGAGGGAGTGCAGCGAAAGTTCACCAGACTGATTCCCGGGATTGCAGGACTTACCTATGAGGAGAGACTGGATCGACTGGGCCTGTATTCACTGGAGTTTAAAAGAGTGAGAGGGGATCTCATAGAAACATATAAAATTCTGACGGGACTGGACAGGTTAGATGCAGGAAGAATGTTCCTGATGTTGGGGAAGTCCAGAACCAGGGGACACAGTCTAAGAATAAGGGGTAACCATTTAGGACCAAGATGAGGAGAAACTTCTTCACTCAGAGAGTTGTGAACCTGTGGAATTCTCTACTGCAGAGAGTTGTTGATGCCAGTTCGTTAGATCTATTCAAGAGGGAGTTAGATATGGCCCTTATGACTAAAGGGATCAAGGGGTATGAAGAGAAAGCAGGAATGGGGTACTGAGGTGAGTGATCAGCCATGATCTTATTGAATGGTGGTGCAGGCTCGAAGGGCCGAATGGCCTACTCCTGCACCTATTTTCTATGTTTCTATGCCATTATGGGGGACGGAATGAATAGAAGCAAATTACTTAACAGAGAGGGAGAAAGAGAGAATGCTCTTTCTCACTGGTAGCTGTCACGCACCTGTTAACAAAATCAGTGCTGAGAGTGGGGGAGTAGGACTAGCTGAAGTGAGCCGGCATGGGCTCAACGGGCTGAATGGCCTTCTGTGCTGTAACCATTCTATGATCTCAGTCAAAGAACTTCAATTTCCAGGTTGCTCAGTATTTCACTGTCATTAACAGAAGATTTACAACTATGTATCTTTAACAAAGAGTACCAGAAACTTGGTGGAGAAGACATTTTCTTCATTGCATTTTTCTGCTTTTACTTACTGTTCTCAACTACTTCTTGTTTCTCCGGTCAGTATGCTCTGTGCTCACAACATACTGTATTTGTGCTGCTGCATTAATAATGGAGTTGTAATTCCTGCGAGTCGGCTCCATCCTGCGATGTCCCTTATTAAACTAGATACTACTATTGGTGTTGGGGGGTGATGGGGTGTTACACAGGAACAGTGAGTCTGCAAAGTGACATTACTTACCCACAGTCCTTGGCAGCAAAAATATATCATGGCAACCCAGGTGGCCTAAATAAGTGAGCACAGAGCGCTGCAGCTAGAAAAATAAGAAACAGCTGACAGGCATTCAAGTAATTATGTGGAAAGACGATTATAATAAGAGGAATGACTTCATTGCTGGGTTTAATTTTTGAATTTGCAGTTTTCAAACTGAATTTTTAGTTATTGTGAAAGCTCATTTGATGTTCTATACGAACTCTATTGGATGGAACAGTTGGATTTATTACTGTTGATTTGTCTGTTTGAAAATCCCTGAGCTGCTCAAACAGCTTTGATACAAAAAGGAGCAGGAGGTCAGCTGATTTTTTTTCCCATTTCTAGCCTTCTATCCAGGGAGTATAGTTGACTCCAGAGAAAACAAAGGCCTACTTCAAACACAGAATTCTCATGTACTAAACTATTTCCAGTTGTATAGAATTCCTAATGCAAAGATCTCTTCCCTCCCCCTCCTCCTCCTCCCTCCCCCCCCCCAAATGTTGTCCCCTCCTTTCCTGAAGGCATTGGCAATCCTCTGGTACCCTGCACAAGGGGCTTTTTTCATCCATGAACCTAGACAGAACCTTTTGGTTGGCTATTTGACTGAAGGCATCACACATGAACCAGATTCTGCCGTTTTCCAACATTCACATTCCTGCAGCATCATTGCAGGAGTAGAAAGCTTGGCTTTTTCCCCTATGTATTCTATGGACACTAATGGGACTATCACTGAGGCCAGTTAAAGTGCCCACTGCAGACCTGCTGGCTTATGTCACTGACTTGTGTCAGTCATGGCCCAATAGATAGCACTCCCGCTCTGAGTCAGAAGGTTGTGGGATCAAGTCCCACTCCAGTGCCTTGAGCACAAAAATCTAGGCTGACACTTTAGTGCCATGTTGAGGGAGTGCTGCACTGTCGGAGGTGCCGTCTTTCGGATGAGACCTCAAGTGGGCGTAAAAGATTCCATGACACTATATCAAAGAAGAGCAGGGGAGTTATTACTGGTGTGCTGGCAAATATTTATCCCTCAATCAACATCACTAAAAAACAAATGATCTGGTCATTATCACGTTGCTGTGTGTGGGAGCTTGCTGTGTGTAAATTGGCTGCCGTATTTCCTACATTACAACAGTTTAAAAGTACTTCATTGGCTGTAAAGCGCTTTGAGGTGTGCTGAGGTTATAGAAAAGCAAGTCTTCTTAACTCAGCACAGACCAGCGATTGAAGCTGGAATCTTCCTGGGATTGAGCAGGTTATGCCTCAATAGAGGGTACATTCACTCAGTAAATCCAGCAACAAAACTCTTAAGGTTACACTGAATTATAAATTCATGATCAAAGTAAAACGTGTTTTCCCTTAATATTTTAGTAACAT
The DNA here is from genome assembly GCF_044704955.1 of Pristiophorus japonicus. Taxonomy (NCBI): domain Eukaryota; kingdom Metazoa; phylum Chordata; class Chondrichthyes; family Pristiophoridae; genus Pristiophorus; species Pristiophorus japonicus. The sequence continues at coordinate 55,642,769 of NC_091980.1, forward strand.
GCAACATATGCTATTTTACCAATTTTATCTCCTTCCCTTTTCTCCTAAAGGCATTGATGTTTTGATGGGGTAAAGTTCCACAGGTGCCAGCTACCAACTGGTACTTTGTCCAAGTAGCCAAAATGTACATGGCAATGAATGTAGATAGGCTGCTTAACTGCAGGGGGCATCCCTCACTGATAACGGCTGAGTGCCTTCAGCAAGGTCAGTGGACTGTGGTAGATTTTTACATCTCTAACCAATAGGAATGAGTTAAATTTTACTTCCCTACCAATTCCCTAGCTGAGATCAGTTAACTCGGTACCTGGGACCTTTCTCGATGGGCTCACTGGATGTGACTAAATAACTACGTCCCAAAATAAATTTGCACGTTGGTTAGTTCTGTCAGTCGTTGATCAGAAATTTGCATCTAAGCTTAACAGTTCTCTGCATTGTAGTTCTGCATCAGCCCAAATTAATTTCTACTGGAGTCATTTCTGAATCAGTTTAGTCTGTCTTGTGCAGCTGCTTCCCAGTTTGCCTATTTGTGACAGGATGAGTTTTGGATTGAGATGGCGAATGTGGCTGGTTGATTCCAGAGGAGGTTTTATCTCCATTGAGAGATTGCTGGCAGGCTCAGCACTGGAAGCAGCCAGATTTGAATGAGATTGTGTGCTGCAGCCGATGCTTCTATCTGCTGCGGTGCGTGCTAATCTGATGTGCCTGCATAATTCTTGAGAAAGAAATTGGTAGGACGAGATGCAATTAATAATTCAGTGTTGTGATCACACCCTGATTCTAAACATGGTAAAGTGGCCTGTAGGACATTTTGCTGTGACATCACTGGCTTTATAAACCCAGCTTCGCCATGTACTTAGCTCACTCTTTTCAAATGTGGGTATGAATACCTCCAGAAATCTGATGTTCCAGGTCAGAAAAATGAAGTTGCCGACTCGTGTTTGGATTCGATTACGCCCTCTGTGCTTCGCCCTTCACCTAACTACCAAAATCTCATTCAGTCCTTGTCATTCCGTGTCATGCGACGCAGCATTTTTTACAGATTGTGGTTACTCCAAGTCTCCAAAACTTCAAACATAAAGCAGCAGTAAAAGGTGACTGATGGTCTTGCAGCACCCCGGCCTCCCATTGTACTGCAAGTGGTAGGCCATGGGTTCACCAAGCTCAGATAGTGATCTCCCCATCTCGGCTGGCTGCCTGAATCGAGGAAGCGAGCAGCATTGCCAGGTATTTGGGAGCAGCCTCTTGTATTGGTTTCACATTCAAAGGAATAGAGTGGAGATCAGAAGCAGAGAGAAATAAAAATACAGCCAAAGGGAGGGTAAATTAAATTTAAAAAGGCATGAAAACTGTTTTCATATTCTGCCCAAATCAATTCTGTTATTCACAGACAATAAATTATTTTATGAAATTGATATTTATGCAGTTATTTTGTGATAATCAAGTATCTTTTCTTTGCATTATGTGTTTGCTGGAACTCTTCCAGCTGGATTTCTTACAGTATTTACTAAGTCTTTGATTTATATTGTAAGCCTGATCCTCCTATCCTTTCTCTAATTTTAACCTTCCCAGAAAGCAGTGAGTCATACTGGCTTTGCCCTGACTCAGACTGCAACACCCACATCCAATAGCACTCCTCAAGCCACTGACTGTAATTTTTGTAGCGTTTTCTTTTTTAACCACTTAATACACGCGAGCAGCGAGGAGCTCAGCCTAGCAGAAGCTGCCAGATGCTTGTACCCATGGCCGTCTGATTCTTTTTCTTAACGGTGTGGAAGAGTATTTTACTGTATTGAAGCACAGTCAAGATGCAGAACAAGGCACTGGACAGCTGCCAAGATTTTGTATGCCTGCCTTCAGAGGTCTTTGCGGCTTATGACTGAGTCAGTGGAAAATGTGAATGAATTCTATCGATGGCACTCTTTGTTTCAAAAATAGCATCAATATCTACTTAAGTATGTTGAATTGGGGGGAATCATTTTTTTGTAGGTAACCTCAATAAGTGGCCAAGACAAGCCACACATTTCCTCAGCAACATAGTCGACATTCTTCATCAGACCACACTGGCATGTTACAGTCAGAAGCAGCACAAAATGGAATCCTTTTAGCAGCCTTGCAGTCCTGCACATATTACATACTGTTCATAAAATTATCTTTAATTTCACCAGCCTTGCAGTCATTTTCAAGCCATACATTTTATTTCAAAATATAATTTTATCATTTGTACTTTATGAATGTGTAACAAAATAATCCACTGACTGCTTTGAATTTTTTTGAGAAAGTGCAGGAAGAATATAATGAGATTTTTGACTTTCGCTCTTCATGCTCACTGGTAAAGCATATACACTGTTGTGTTCTGCACTTGACAGCATTTCAAAGTAACTTAAAGTTACAGCTGTCACAGGCTAAGTTGTGATCTCAACGTTGAGAGTAATGTGTCCTAGTTATAAATTTTACTTTTTTTGTTCAGATTCAGGGAGCAGTCTCGGTAGAAGAGGCAGCTCATGCACTAAATGACACCTGCAAGTGTTTTGAAAACATGAGCCATGGGTGGTGTGGGAAGATGTGATCGGAACTATAATAGTTATCACTGTGTAACCCATATCACGCTTGACATTTGATAAAATGGAGGCGTACTACTTTCCGACTTCATTCAGGCCTAAAACCGTACTTTTTTCTTGTTTTGTTTCCTCTTGTTGTCAGTAAAATGAGCAAATCCTCTTCCTCGCCTCCCCCTCCTTCGCTCAGTCAGTAGAGTATTGGACTCCCATTCAGAAGACCTCCTCAGTCTGAGTTACCAGCTTATGATTTGATGAATGGTCTTACTTTCTGTGAACTGGCTATGCTTCACTGTGTTCCTGGGACAGACAGAAATACCTTGTAGTTGCAGAACACTTCAACTAGGAGGAAAGAATGCTTGGAATCATTCCCTTCCCACTAAGTATGTCTGTTAAATTTTCCACTGTTTCAGCAGCAGTGAAACTAATGCTATTTTGGTTTTGGCCAGCACCTGTGTACCATGGGCACAGCTTCCATCAACCCCTCCGGTTGCCCACTCAGGCTGGATCAGGTCATGCAGAACCTCAATGTTTGGCTTGACCTTGAACTGACCTATATGCCTCACATTTGTTCAGTTACCAGGATTGCTTTTTCTCATCTTGAGATCATTACTGCTTATGCTTCTGAATCCACTGCCGAAAGCCAAAATTTTTTTTATTCGTTCACGAGATGTGGGCATCACTGGCAAGGCCGCCATTTATTGCCTATCCCTACTTGCACTTGAGAAGGTGGTGGTGAGCCGCTGCCTTGAACTGCTGCAGTCCGTGTGGTAATTGAAGCTTTCTCATTGAGTGGATTGATTTCTTAAATGCCCATCTCATCAGCCTTCACACCTCCATCCTTCCCAAACTCCATATAGTATAGTTAGGAAGATAGATACTGTCCTCTGCAGCATAGAGCATGAGTCCCAAAGGCTGAATTGCCTGGCCGGTGCCAGGGTTAAGGACATTTCCTCTGGGCTGGAGAGGAACTTGGTGTGGGAGGGGAAAGATCCAGTTGTCGTGGTCCACGTGGGTACTAATGGTCTCGGCCTGCTGGTGGTCTTGCAGGCTGGGGCCGCGCCGATTTCCAGGCTGGGCCGCTGCACGCTGCTCTCTGCAAGACCATCAGCAGGCCGGGGCCATTGGAGGGTGCAGCGGCCCGGCCCAGAACTCGGCACGGTCCCAGCCTGCAAGACCATCAGCAGGCCGGGGCCATTGGAGGGAGTAGCGTGTGGTGGCACACCACTGCAGGGAGCTGTGCGTGCTGCTGTAGGAGGGCGACGGCTACGAAGCCAGGTCGCTGATTGCAGTGCAGGCAGGCACAGCAGGAGGGGCGAAGGAGTGGCAAGAGCCCGTAGAGGGAAGTGACCGGTGCCCAAGAGAGGCGTGAATCTGGGGCCCAGAGTAGGTGAGGGCCCAGGGGCAGCACGGGCCAGCCCACACTGCGATATGTGTGCGTGCTCGGTCTGTGCAGCAGAGCTGGTCTCCAGTTAGTCTTGGATAATCCTTGCCACTGGACCAAGACCTAACTCTGTCAAGTCCGTATGGTGGCTGGTGTGCAACGGCCACCACAAGTTAAAAAAATCCACGCACAGGCATCTTCCACCCTTCACGATGTAGTTCTGGATCTGGAATATTAGGTCCTTCATTGAAACATCTGTGAACTCATCCCTTTTTTGTGTGGAAGCAAGTCATCCTCGCTTCGAGGGACTGCCTATGATGATGATGGGTACCAGTGACATAGGTAGAACAAAGAAAGAGTTTCTGCTGAGGGAGTATGAGCAGCTAGAGGCTAAATTAAAAAGCAGAACCACAAAGGTACATCTCTGGATTACTACTTGAGCCACGAGCAAATTTGCATAGGGTAAATAAGATCAGAGAGATGAATGCGTGGCTCAAAGATTGGTGTGGGAGAAATGGGGCCGGGGTAAGAGGGCGCTGTTCCGTTGGGACGGGCTTCATATGAACCATGCTAGGACCAGTGTCCTGGCGAATTGAATAACTAGGGCTGTAGATAGGGCTTTAAACTAAATATGAAGGGCTCAGGTGAGCAGAAATTTAAAAAGTTAAAGAGAAAGGAGAAAGCAATAGTGCAGGGTAGCGATAGGGGTAATGATAACCAGAGTGTGACAGGAAGGGACAGAGCGTATAAACATAAGATTGCATCAGAAAGTGGGGTCAGAATAAGGAAAAATGGTAAAAAGACAAAAGTAAAAGCTCTTTATCCGAATGCAGCAGCATTCATCATGGGCGATTTTAATCTTCATATTGATTGGACAAATCAAATTGGCAAAGATAAATGAGTTGATGGCACAACTAGAAATAAATGGGTATGATCTGATAACCATTATAGAGACGTGATTGCAAGGTGACCAAGGCTGGAAAGTGAATATTCAGGGGTATTTGACATTTCGGAAAGATAGGCAGAACGGAAAAGAAGATGGGTTAGCTCTGTTAATAAAGGATGAGATCAGGGCAGTAGTGAGAAATGATATTGGCTCAGAAGATCAAGATGTAGAATCAGTTTGGTTGGAGATAAGAAATAATAAGGGAAAGAAGTCAATGCTGGGCGTAGTTATAGGCCCCTAACTGTAGCTACACTGTAGGACAGAGTATAAATCAGGAAATAATGAAGACTTGTAAGAAAGGTACTGCAATAATGATGGGCGATTTTAATCTTCATATAGATTGGACAAATCAAATTGGCAAAGGTAACCTGGAGGAAGAGTTCATACAGTGTATTCGGGATGGTTTCTTAGAACAATACGTTGTGGAACCAACCAGGGATCAGGCTATTTTAGATCTGGTAATGTGTACTAAGATGGGATTAATTAACAGTCTCATAGTAAAGGATCCTCTAGGGAAGGGTGATCATAGCATGTTACAATTTCAAATTCAGTTTGAAGGTGAGAAACTTGGGTCTCAAACTAGTGTCCTGAACTTAAATAAAGGCAATTGCCTTTAAGTGGGCTGGGAAAATAGATTAACGGGTAAGATAGTAGATAAGCTGTGGCAGACATTTAAGGAGTTATTTCATAACTCTCAGCAAAGATATATTCCAGTGAGAAAGAAAGACTCTTAAGAGAATGATGAACCATCCGTGGCTAACTAAAGAAGTAAAGGATGGTATCAAATTATCGACGTATAAGATTATGAGGGGGCTTGACAAGGTGGGTATAGAGAGGATATTTCCACTGATAGGGAAAACTAGAACTAGGGGGCATAATCTTAGAATAAGGGGCCGCCCATTTAAAACTGAGGTGAGGAGGAATTTCTTCTCTCAGAGGGTTGTAAATCTGTGGAATTTGCTGCCTCAAAATGCTGTGGAAGCTGGGACATTGAATGGATTTAAGACAGAGATAGACAATTTCTTAACTGATAAGGGAATAAGGGGTTATGGGGAGCGGGCAGGGATGTGGATCTGAGTCCATGATCGGATCAGCCATGATCATATTAAATGGCGGAGCAGGCTCGAGTGGCCTTATGGCCTACTCCTGCTCCTATTTCTTATGTTCTTAAATTGAAAACAAAGGCATACAATGTTGCGAAGATTAGTGGGAGGCCAGAGGATTATGACATTTTTAGAAACCAGCAAAGAATTACTAAAAAAATAATAACTAGCAAGAAATATAAAAACAGACAGTGAGCACTTCTGCAGGTATATAAAAAGGAAGAGAATAGCTAAAGTAAACATTGGTCCCTTAGAGGAGGAGACTGGGGAATTAATAATGGGAAACACGGAAATAGCAAAGACTTTGAACAAATATTTTATATCAGTCTTCACGGTAGAAGACACTAAAAGCATCTCAATAATAAATAATCAAGGGGCTATAGGGAGGGGGGAACTTAAAACAATCACTATCACTGGAGAAAAAGTACTAGACAAAGTAATGGGACTAAAGGTGGACAAGTTCCCTGGATCTGATGGCTTGTATTCTAGGGTCTTAAAAAAAGTGGCTGCAGAGATAGTGGATGTATTGTTGTAATCTACCAAAATTCCCTGGATTCTGGAGAGGTCGCAACGGATTGAAAAACCGCATATGTAACGCCCCTATTTAAGAAAGGAGGGAGACAGAAAGCAGGAAACTATAAACCACTTAGCCTAACATCTGTCATTGGGAAAATGTTGGAGTACATTATTAAGGAATTAGTAGCAGGACATTTAGAAAATCATAATACAGTCCAGTAGAGTCAGCATGGTTTTATGAAAGGGAAATCATATTTGACAAATTTGCTGGAGTTCTTTGAGGATGTAACAAGCAGGGTGGATAAAGGGGAACCTGTAGTACAGTAGTATATTTGGATTTCCAGAAGGCATTCAATAAGGTGCCACATAAAAGGTTACTGCACAAGATAAGAGCTCTTGGGGTTGGGGGTAATATATTAGCATGGATAGATGATTGGCTAACTAACAGCAAACAGAGAGTCGGGATAAATGGGTCATTTTCAGGTTGGCAAACTAACTAGTGGGGTGCCACAGGGATCAGTGCTGGGGCCTCAACTATTTACAATCTATATTAATGACTTGGATGAAGGGACAGAGTATAATGTAGCCAAGTTTGCTGATGATACAAAGATAGGTGGGAAAACAAGTTGTGAGGAAAACACAAAGAATCTGCAATGGGATATAGATAGGCTAAGAGAGTGGGCAAAATATTGGCAGATGGAGTACAATGTGGGAAAAAGTGAGGTTATCCACTTTGGTAGAAAAAATTAAAAAGCAAATTATTATTTAAATGGAGAGAGATTACAAAATGCTGCGGTACAGAAGGATCTGGAGGTCCTTGTATATGAAACACAATAAGTTAGCATGTAGGTAATTAGGAAGGCGAATGGAATGTTGGCCATTATTACAAGAGAGATGGAATATAAAAGTAGGGAAGCCATGCTACAACTGTACAGGGCATGGATGAGACCACATCTAAAGTACTGCGTACAGTTTTGGTCTCCTTATTTAAGAAGGGATATATTGGTTTGGAGGCTGTTCAGAGAAGGTTCACTAGGTTGATTCCTGAGATGAAGGGGTTGTCTTATGAAGCAAGGTTGAGCGGGCTGTGCCTATACTCATTGGAGTTTAGAAGAATGAGAGGTAATCTTATTGAAACGTATAAAATTATGAGCGGGCTTGACAGATGCAGAGAAGATGTTTCCCTTCGTGGGGGAATCTAGAACTAGGGGGCATAGTTTCAGAATATGGGATTGCCCATTTAAAACAGAGATGAGGAGGAATTTCTTCTCTCAGAGGGTCATAAATCTGTAGAATTCTCTATCCCAGAGAGCTGTGGAGGCTGGGTCATTGAATATATTTAAGGTGGAGATAGACAGATTTTTGAAAGATAAAGGAGTCAAGGGTTATGGGGAGTGGGCGGGGAAGTGGAGTTGAGGCCAGGATCAGATCAGCCACGATCTTATTAAATGGTGGAGCAGGCTCGAGGGGCCAGTTGGCCTACTCCTGCTCTTATTTCTATGTTCTTATTATGTTCTTATTTAATCCAAAACTACGTGGTCCATGTCCTCTCCAACAGAAATTCCGGAAAAGAGGGTTTTTAAAAAGGTGGAGAGGGAGGTGGAAAGGTATGGAGTTTCAGGGAGTAGAGCTGACATTGTTGAAGACTCTGCCACTGAAGATAGATTAGGGGAGGGGGAGGGGAGAGGAGGCCAGAGTTGGGGAAGGTTGCAGAGATTGGATGGTGTGCGGCCATGGCTGGATTTGCAGATGTGGGCGAAGATTTTAAATTCATTGAGAGATGGCCAGCCAGTGTAGGTCAGCGAGGACAAGGGTTTAGTGCATTTAATGGCGCGCAGGATTGTGGTGGTAGAATTATCAATGATTTGGAGTTAATGGAAGGTGGAGGTTGAGAGACTGGCAAGGAGGGAATTAAGAAGTTGAATCCAGAGATGATGAAAGCATGGATAAGGGTTTTAGTGGCAGGTAAAGTAAGACCATAGGTGATGAAGAGGTGGAAGTTAAGTGGTCTTGATAATGGACAGAATATGATGTTTGAAGTTCGCATCTTGGTCGAACAGAGGTTATATGCAGTCTGGTTCAGCCTCAGTGAGCAGCCAGGGAGGGGAATAGAGTGATGGGTTTTGAGCTTTTGGTGGGTGCTGAAAATGATGGCTTTGGTCATTTCAATGTTTATTTGTTGTTTGTGTTACAGTATATTGTATAGTTTAAGGCTTGAACTGAATATCATCAAAATGCATATTAAAACATGTTGAACCCTTGAAAAAAATGAAATACATACTAGATCAAAATTCCCTTAATTTGTGTTTGTATTTATTAGATTATTTGAACATTTCTGCTGCTACAAGTTGAAAAGTGTCCCTGATTTTACCCCTCTGTGTCTGGTTTACAAGTTAAGAAATATGGGAACTCCCAAGTCGTCTTGTGCACTTTCCTGGAGGCAGACTGGATCAAACTCTCCTCCCCCACCTTCCACCCATCAATATTTAAATTACCTGCCAAAGAAGAAGTCATTAAATAATGTGGTGGAAGGAAAAACCCAGCGATAGCAACCCATCCACAGCGAGGAAAGTGCACAACCCCAACCAACAGGAGCATTAGCTGTTTGAAAAAGGACCCCTGCCCTCACCAGTATGGGTGAATAAAAGATCTTTCCCGCGAGCACTGTACAATCAAAATATTCAACTGCTTCAGAAAAGTGTGCCTCTCTGTGTAAACTCTTGAAAAAAATTACCTCTGCGGGGAAAAAAATACATCTCTTCTGAAAAAAAGTTAGACAGATATTGAAGAAATACTGAGTAAAAATCAGATTCTGAGCCAATATTGATTTTTGCTGGTGAGAAGTGCTGGTTCCACTGCTTTGACCATTTCACCTATGTGTATTCAGAGGCCACAGCCATCACAGGCAATAGATCAATGTTTTTATTCTGTCGTTCCTTGTCTTTGTCATTCAACGATGAAGTGTACCAGTTAGTTTTGAAATTCATCAGTCAAATATAAATTGTTGATGATCGAATCCATTCAATACCAGAAGAGATACAACCAAGAGTAACACAATTCAGATGACTCCATGACAGCTGCCAAAATCACCGTCTTTATGCCTTAATGCATTTATTCCTCGTAGCTTGGTTTCAACCAAGAAAATTATTGTACTCCAGACCTTAGTCACTGAAGCCTCCCACTTCATCAGGCATAAGGATGCACAGTCTTTTAAACCCATATTATGTGCCCAGAATGGTGTTATAGTTTTACACCTTTCAATTTTTACTACTTCTGTTTTTCAAGCAAGCAACTGACTGGTTAGACAAGGAAAAGATAATACACAGTGTGGATGGTAGAAACAACCTTGCTTTCTAAGGGGAAAGGACCAGGGACCTCAAAGTTCTCACATTTTTTAAATATCCGGTGCAGAAATAATACTGGATTCATCAAATGCTCGGCAGTGCTTAAACAATTATTAGAAAGCATTCACTATAATTAAGTAAAGGGGAAATTAATTCGATGCATTTGTGAAGTTGCAATACATTTCTATTAGACAGTATGTACAGGAGAATAAATTGACACACTGATGTTGTTAAAGGTTTTTGGGTCAGGATGGTAGTGCCTCTCAGGTCCAAGAGTCTGGTTGCATCGGAGACTCTCAAGGTTAGGCTGTTGTTCTACGTGAGGCAAGACAAATATAAATACTTGATCATTTGTGAATGAATTCGCAACACAGCAACAGGGAGTAGGCCATTCAGCCCCTTGAATGAATTCTGCTATTCAATTAGATCATAGCAGTTTTGTACCTGAATTTCATTTACCTGCCTTTGATCTATATCCCTTGATACTCTTATCTAAATTGGGCTATGTTTTGGCTGCTTTTTGGGCGCTATGTGGCCTCCTAAGGCTGAAAATGGTATCCGAGATCCTTCCAATGGGAAGTGTGCCAGACACTATTGAGGTAAAGGGTTTTGCACGCACACCTAACAATCGCTGACAGCATGCAGAGGAGAGGTTATTCCATCAATCAGTGTGCAATTAGTGTGCAGTTGATTTCTGAACTCCATATTCCAGCCTATGCCCTGGCTTAATCTTGCACAGCTGAACACGACATTAAACAAAATGAAGGACCTCACCCCCGCGCTATTTATAGGGATTATAAACTACGTACAGATTATTGCTGGATTATTTCTTCTGGATGTAGGTGCAATTGGACATGTTTTTTGGAGCTTTCCTATACTTGGCTAAAGTTCGAATAGTCTACAGGGAGTAGTCTGGCTGGTACTGAAGTACTTTTTTGTTGATTTAAATGCTCGTGCTGAAACAAGTTGCTTCCAGACAAGGGTGGCCTGAATTCTTGGAATTGAACATGACTGGGAGAATAAAGAGAGGCCACGCAGAGCAGGACAAGCTGCTAGAAAGGGGAGGAGGGGGACAAGGGCTTTCAGCAGGAAGCCATATCTGCCGAGGGTCTTTAGGGAGCAATTCTCTTAATTCAACTTAAGTGGGGACCAATGCTTGAGACATCTTCGCTTCACTAAAGAGTTTGTGACTGAAATCTGCCAACTGCTGCAACCGCAACAGCACCCTCAAAGCAGGAGGACAGTATTGCCTGTGGCTGTCAAGGTGACCATGGCTCTTAACTTTTATACATGTGGCTCCTTCCAGCCTGCTGCTGGAGATATAAGCAACATCTCGCAGTTTGCAGTGCACTGCTGAGTAAGGGAGGTCACTGAGGCTCTCTATACACAGAGAGACAGCTTCATCTCCTTTCCTCTTGCCAGAGTCAAGCAGGCGAGCGGGCATGAGGGTTTACACGAATTGCAGGCTTCACCATGGTGCAAGGTGCCCTTGACTGCACGCACATTACCTTGCGTGCGCCTCATGTGAATTCAGCCATTTTCATGAACCGAAAGGGATTCCATTCCCTCAATGTGCAGCTGGTGTGAGACCACAGGCAGCTGATCATGCAGGTGAATGCCCGTTAACCAGGCAGTAGTCACGATTCCTTCATTCAGCGGCAGTCCTCTGTGCTACCTGTATTTGAATTACCACGGCAAGTCAGAGGCTTCCTATTGGACGACGAGGGTTATCCGCTCATGACATGGCACTTGACTCCGGTCCAGAACCCATGCACATGTGCACAGCAGGCCAACAGTGGGAGCCATGCTGCCACAAGGAACATTAACGAGCATACCATCGACATCCTCAAACAACGTTTCCGCTGCCTGAACTGCTCTGGAGGAGCCCTGCAGTACTCAGCTGAGCTGGTCTCAAGATTTGTGGTGGTATGCTGCATGCTGCACAACCTCACCATCAGGAGAGTACAGCCCTTGCCACCACCTATCAGGCAAGAAGCTGAGGAGCAGGAGCAAGAGGAGGAGGAAGTGGAGGAGGAGGATGTGGAACAGGAAGTGGAGGAACATGAAGAGGAATTGGAGGCTACAGTGTAGACAGCCCCTTTCTGCTCTGGCTCGACTTGATGAAATAATTAATGAGTGATATGAGTAACGATACGAGGTCAGAAGTGGGGATGTTCGCTGATGACTGCACAGTGTTCAGTTCCATTCGCAACCCCTCAGAAAATGAAGCAGTCCATTTCCGCATGCAGCAAGGCCTGGACGACATTCAGGCTTGGGCTGATAAGTGGCAAATAACATTCGCGCCACACAAGTGCCAGGCAATGACCATCTCCATCAAGCGAGAGTCTAACCACCTTCCTTTGATATTCAATGGCATTACCATCGCTGAATCCCCCACCATCAACATCCTGGGGGTCATCATTGATAGAAACGTAACTGGACCAGCCACATAAATACTGTAGCAACAAAAGCAGAGCAGTGGGTGTCTTGCCTCCTGACTGCCCAAAGCCTTTCGACAATCTACAAGGCACAGTCAGGAGTGTGATGGAATACTCGCCACTTGCGTGGATGAGTGCAGCCCCAACCACACTCAAGAAGCTCGACACCATCCAGGACTAAGCAGCCCGCTTGATTGGCACCTCATCCACCACCTTCAACATTCATTCCCTCCATCACCGACGCACCGTGGAAGCAGTGTGTACCATCTATAAGATGCACTGCAGCAAATCGCCAAGGCTTCTTTGGCAGTACCTCCCAAACCCACGATCTCGACCACCTAGAAGGACAAGGGCAGCACCATCACTTGCAAGTTTCCCTCCAAGTTACACTATCCTGACTTGGAACTATATCGCCGTTCCTTCATCGTCGCTGGGTCAAAATCCTGGAACTCTCTTCCTAACAGCAGGGAGTACCTTCACCACATGGACTGCAGTGGTTCAAGAAGGTGGCTCACCACCACCTTCTCAAGGGCAATTAGGGATGGGCAATAAATGCTGGCCTTGCCAGTGACATCCACATCCCGGAACGAATTTAAAAAAAAATCCCGCCGCACCTGCCCATTCACCAACAGTCCCACACTCCGTACCTTTCCTCTATCACTGACCATCACATCATCCTCTTTTCGACAACACAAAAATAAAAACCACCAGAAAATGCACATTTAAATCCCATTTTATAAATGTAATCATGACACAATACATACAAAAATAAACAAATCACCCTTGTGCATTCCCTTTGTGCTTGTCCTCCGTGTGCCTTTGCCTATCCGAAAGCTGCTATGACGTGCTTCCCAATGGCTGCAGCATGGGTGGTGGAAGGCTGCTGACCTTCAGTTGTGGAAACTGCAGATGGCCTTGGAGGGCGACCTCGAGCATGTCAGGGCTGCAGCATTCTGGCTGGCTGGCTAACAGACAACAGCAAGGACACTGGCAGAGCGGCAGGGGTGGGAGCAGGAGTGCTGTCATCCTGAGAGAGCACAACAGGTTCAGGCACCATGGAGGCACTTCCACTCTCCCGGGGCGACTCCTCAGCAATCCTACTGATCTGTTGGAGAATCGACTGCTGTGACGCACAGGAAGCCCCTTTCAACAGTGCTATCCAGAGCCATGATGTCAGCAGTCTGAGCTGCCACTGCAGCACTCAGACCTTTGATGGAAGCTGTTTTTGCTGCAGTGCAAGCTGGGATATTGGCCATCAGACGTTGCTTCATGGTGGTTTCTATAGGTGGGCTGATGGAGGTGACCACCCGTTCCAGGTTTGAAAGGATGGGCTCCAAGGTCTACGCAAAGCCCTGTACCAAATTGGTGCTGGACTCCTCCATGCTCCTTGACAATGAGACAGGCTTTCCGGCAGGCTTTTCAGTGAGTTATGTACACCCATCTGCCTTCTTCTGTCACCAGGCCCATCGAAATTTTCATCCGGTGAGTTGGCACCTTCCCCCTGCCCTGGTTCCTGCGCACTTGTGCCCAGTGTCTTACCACATACAGATCTCTCGTCCATCCTAGCCTCTAAAATACGTGCTGTGTCAGTATCTGAGCTGGTGATGGTGACGGGTAAGATCGAGTGACGGTGTCTCTTCATCTTCACTGTCTTCTTCCTCTTCCTCCACTGACTGGGAGGTTCTTGGGTATCTGAAATGAAAAAGGGACAAGGTTTGGGTTGTGGGGAGGGGAGAGGAGAAAGTAAGAAGTGCATGCTTACCCCACCTGTAACTTGCGAGTCAAAGAGATTGTAAGATGGGAGAAGGAGGATTAGGTATGCAGATACTCTCATCATCGATCCTTCCAGCCCTGCCAGTGGCCACGGCCTCATTTATACTCTTTCCCATGATGGCCACCACTGTCTCCTGCATGGGGGTTAAAACATACAGCTGTGCTTGTCCACCTCCAGTTCTTTGCTGCTGCCTGCTGTTATACACCACCTTCTCCTGCAAGAATGAGGGAAGTATGTCAGTGAGTGTCCTGCAATATGTTTGCGTGATGTGGCTGTCACGATTGAATGGCTGCCAGTGTGTGCAAGCTGTGAGTTGTGGTTGGGAGGGTTTCAACAGTGCTAAGTGTGTGAGGGTAAGGTAAAGCATATGAATTTTAAGGTTGAGTACTGATTGATAGAGATTGTTGGTAGCTAGGTGATGGAGGTGTAGTGAATTGAGCAGTGAATGAGGCTAGTGATGCAGTTGGTAGGATATGGCATTTGAAGATGAACTCACTCACCTTGACTACTCGTCAGATTGTTAAAATTCTTCTTGCGCTGCATCCTGGCATTGACCTCCACTGCTGTTTGTTCCCACTATGCCCCAAGCATGCGTCTGGAGGGTCACCTGCCCCCAGCGGATAAGGGACGTCTCTCCTTTCCACCAAGACCTCCAAGGCATTGTCTGAAAACCTTGGTGCATGCTCTCTCGCATGTTTAGCCATTGCTCAAGGTATCAGCACTCAGATTTACTTTTGAAAAAACTCCCACCCCTTCTTGCAGCCACAGTGCACCTCCCCTTTAAGAGTTGTAGGCTGCCTTTAACTAGCACCAATTTACCGTGCTGTCCACACGGCCTGTGTGTTAATCGCGTACTGCGATCCCCATGCCCGTGTTCGGGGGTTATCCAATTTAACCCCTATCTAGCTTGAAAACTTCAATTGACCCATCCTCCAAGGCTTTTTTGGGAAACGAGTTCCAGATCTTTACTACATTTTGTGTAACAAAATGCTTCCTGATTTCACTACTAAATGATCTAACTCTAATTTAAAGATTATGCCCTTTTGTTCTGGATTCCCCCCACCAGAGGAAATAGTTTCTCTGTATCTACCCAATCGGATCCCTCAATCATTTTTATACCTTTATTAGATCACCCCTCAGCCTTCTAAACTCAAGGGAATACAAGCCAAGTTTATGCAATCTAGCCTCATAATTTAACCCTTTAAGCTCTGGTAACATTCTGGTGAATTTGTGCTGTCCTCCCTTCCAAGGCTAGTTTATCTTTCCCAAGGTTTGGTGACCAACATTGAGTACAGTGCTCTAGATGGAGTCTGACTAAGACTCTATACAACGTCCTCACTTTCATATTCCTACCCCCTTAAGATAGAGCCAGCATTCCATTAGCTTTTTTGTACTTTACACTAACATTTAGTGATTTGTGTACATGGACAACTAAATCCCTTTGCTCCTCCACAGCTCCTAGTCGCTCACCATTAAGGAAATTATTCTGATTTGTCTTTCTCAAGTCAAAAGTTAATGACCTCACACTTTCACGCATGGAACTCCATCTGCCATAGCTTCCTCTGTAAAATCCTGCCCGCATTCACAGTACTGTGCTACTAACTTAGTGTTAGTGCACACTTGGCTATACAACTCTATTCTTTTATTCAAGTCATTGATATCTATGGTGAAAAGCTGAGGCTCCAGTGTACCTGAGGTACACTACTTGTCGCATAATTACAGGACCAATTCCCCAGTGTTGTGCATGGGAAGTGGTCCATAAGAACATAAGAAATAGGAGCAGGAGTAGGCCATTTGGCCCCTCGAGCCTGCTCCACCATTCAATAAGATCATGGCTGATCTGATCATGGACTCAGCTCCACTTCCCTGCCCGTTTCCCATAACCCTTAACTCCCTTATCGCTCAAAAATCTGTCTATCTCCACCTTAAATATATTCAATGACCCAGCCTCCAAAGCTCTCTGGGGCAGAGAATTCCATAGATTTACAACCCTCTGAGAAGAAATTTCTCCTCATCTTAGTTTTAAATGGGCGGCCCCTTATTCAGAGACTATGTCCCCTAGTTTTAGTTTCCCCTATGAGTGGAAATATCCTCTCTGCATCCACCTTGTTGAGCCCCCTCATTATCTTATATGTTTCAATAAGATCACCTCTCATTCTTCTGAACTCCAGTGTGTATAGGCCCAACCTACTCAATCTATCTTCATAAGTCAATCCCCTCATCTCTGGAATCAACCTAGTGAACCTTCTCTGAACAGCCTCCAATGCAAGTATATCCTTCCTTAAATATAGAGACCAAAACTGTATGCAGTACTCCAGGAATGGCCTTACCAATACCCTGTACAGCCGTAGCAGGACTTCTCTGCTTTTATACTCTATCCTCTTTGCAATAAAGGCCAACATTCCATTTGCTTTCCTGATTACTTGCTGTACCTGCATGTTAACTTTTTGTGTTTCATGCAAAAGGACCCCAAGGTCCCTCTGTACTGCAGAACTTTGCAATTTTTCTCCATTTAAATTATAATTTGCTTTTCTATTATTTCGGCCAAAGTGGATAACCTCACATTTTCCCACATTATACTCAATCTGCCAAAATTTTGCCCACTCACTTAGCCTGTTTATATCCCTTCACAGATATTTAGTGCCCTCACAATTTGCTTTACCACCCATCTTTGTATTATCAGCAAACTTGGCTACATTATACTCGGTCCCTCCATCCAAGTCATTAATATAGATTGTATGTAAATAGTTGAGGCCCAAGCACTGATCCTGGCAGCCTGCCAACTGGAAAATGACTGTTTATCCCTACTCTCTGTTTTCTTTCCATTAACCAATCCTCTATCCATGCTAATATATTACCCCCAACCCCATGAGCCCATATCATGCATAGCAACCTTTTATGTGACATCTTATCGAATGCCTTTTGGAAATCCAAATATACTACATCCACTGGTTCCCCTTAATCTACCCCACTAGTTACATCCTCAAAAAACTCTAATAAATATGTTAAATATGATTTTCTAAGTGCCGTGTTACCACTTCCTTAATAATGGATTCCAGCATTTTCCCGACAACTGATGTCAGGCTAACTGGCCTGTAGTTCCCTGATTTCTCTCTCCCTCCTTTCTTGAATACAGGTGTTACATTTGCTACCTTCCAATCCGCTGGGACCATTCTAAAATCTCGGGAATTTTGGAAGATCACAACCAATGCATCCACTATCTCTGTAGCCACCTCTTTTAGAGCCCGAGGATGTAGGCCATCAAGTCCAGGGAATTTGTTGGCTTTTAGTCCCATTAGATTCTCCAGTACTTTTTCTCTACTGATATTAATTATTTTTAAGTTCCTCACTCTCATTAGTCCCTTGGTTTCCCACTATTTTTGGTTGGGTTTTTGTGACTTTTACAGTGAAGATAGATACAAAATATTTGTTTAAAGTCTCTGCCATTTCTTTATTCGCCATTATAATTTCACCTGTCTCAGCCTCTGAGGGCCCCTCGCGAATGGTACGCATGGTCTGTGGAGTCAGGTACCTAGGCCTCAGTGCATTTAGCACCGAGTTCTTGATTCCATGGAGCAGAAGTATTTTACAATTTTGAGGTGCCCTCAGTAGCCTGTACAAAATGATGTAAGTACTTGGAAGTGGTCCCATGCCAAGTTCCCAGTGCTGCTTTGCAGTGCAGCTCTTGATTCACTGAATGCCCGCATTAAACCGATGCTAGGACGCCTGTAACTTATTTATTGAAGAACTCGTCCATGTAAGCCTAAATTGGCATGTTTTTTAGACTTGCATTCCGATTGCTGTTTTTGACTTGACAAGCTGAACTTTGTGCTTTAAAGCTACTGCATTTCTTCCCTGACTGCTTGCTTGTTTTCCTTCAATTCAGCACTTCTTTGGTGAACACCTCCTACAGTAGCTTTTCTGCTGCCAGTAGTCCACCCCTACATCAGGCAACCAATGCTGACCACGAGCATTTCATTGGGCTTACCTGCTGGATTTGGAGGAGGAATCCCTGTGGAGGGAGGAGACACAGGTGCATTTCCATAGCAGGCACCTCTTACCCGACAGGAGGCACCTGGCATTGGGATTTGCAGGTAGCCCAGGAATTATGTCATACCACCCAGGCACAACAATTTGGTCATATGGGAAGGGACATGCCTTTGCCATCTATTGATTCAGTAGAAAAGTGGTGGCCAAGTTGTGTCGACAACTGGAACATGACCTTCCGACGACACAGGGATAGCCCTGCCTGTTGTATTACTAGTCAACACTGCATTGAACTTTTATGCTACTGACTATTTTAAATCAGTCCTGTTGATATTTGCCAGATCAGTGAAGTTGATGTGCACTCTTACATCAAACAGGTCACTGTTTGTCGGTAGCAATGCGCTTGTCACTTTCCTAACGGAAAGGAGAGAACAACTTGAGTGAGTCCAGCACCTCTACTTGGTGGCAGGGTTCCAAAAAGTGCAGGGCTTCATTGATAGCCCCCATGTTGCTCTTAGAGTGCCAAACAACAACCCCATGGTAGACATGTTCTGCAGAGGATTCCATTTAGTCTTGGGCCATGACAACCAAGTAATGCAGGTGATTGCCAGATTCCCCAGCAACAGCCATGCAGCTTTATTCTAGTGACAATCTAAGGTGCTACCGCTATTTGAAGGATAACTCTGCTGGGAGATCAGGGATACCCTTTACTGCACCAGCGTTTGACTCCAGTCCAGAGGCTGAATGAAAATGATGCCGCTAACCAAACTGGTGGAACATGCTATCAGGATGTTGAAGCAATACTGCTGATGTTTTCAGAGAAGGAGATGAAAATGCTAATGGGTGGTATGTATGATTCTGGATACTGTCCCGTAGCAGTATTTTTGGCAATATTTAATGGAACTAATAAAAAATTGGATCAAGCATTTAAACTCTTGTAAATGCCTAATTACTGGAAACTTTGATCCAAACTGAGCTAAGACAATTGAGTTCAGAATCTGAATTTTGCTGGCCTCTTCCCAGAGTGAATAGTTGGCTATTTCCAAATTTGCATTAACCCAGCTCATACATATTAGTTATTTTAGCCAGGTTCAGATATGTGGCTTAGCTCCAGACTTATTGTTGATTGATGCTAAATGTCTTACTGAAATTTTATTTAGCTGCACTGCATTAAAGACATGAGTATCTGCCATACTGTTTGCCATATTCAATATTATGAACTGTGATTCCAAATGCTTTGCGTGAAGAGTTACGGTTTCCCTTACTGGCACTAAGTATTGAGTTCTTGGTGAATGAACCAAGTTAAAGTTTCCATTATAATACAAGGCTTGAACTCTTGCAGTTCCAGCTGTTCAACTCTCTGAGGAAGGTTTGCACCAGTAAAAAAAAATAATTTCAAACGTGGCTGCAATTGGCATGGAATTTTTACATTCTGAAATGTTTGTAATGCTCATTGGCAAGATTGTAGTATTTTTGGACTACATGGTCCTCAAACATAGGAAAGGGATTTAAGATTGACGATGAGAAAAGGTTGCTCACGATGTGGTCTCCTCTACATTGGGGAGAACAAATGCAGATTGGGTGACCGCTTTGCAGAACATCTCCATTCAGTCCGTAAGCATGATCCTGAGCTTCCGGTCACCTGTCACTTTAATTCTCTGCTTCACTCCCACTCTGATCTCTTTGTCCTTGAACTCCTGCACTGTTCCAATGAAACTCAACAACAACACCTCATCTTTCGTTGAGGCACTTTACAGCCTTCTGGACTCAACATTGAGTTTAACAATTTCAAACCATAACCTCTGCCCCTATATTTTTTTCTTTTTTTCTGTTTTTTTCTCTTTCCCCATGGCAGCTGTTATGATTCTGCTATCTCCATTTACACCCTATCTAGACTCATCTTTTGTTTCATAACTTGTTCCATTACTATCTCCTTTTGCCTTGCACCATCATTCTTTTTGTCTCTTAATCTCTTCTGCCTTCCATCCTATCACAGACCTTCCCATTTGTTCTTTCCTCCCCTCCCCCGTTTTCCTACCCCTACACTTGCTTAAAATCCTGTTACATCTCTAACTCTTTCCAGTTCTGACGAAGGGTCATTGATCTGAAACGTTAACTCTGTTTCTCTCTCCACAGGTACTGCCTGACATGCTGAGTATTTCCAGCATTTTCTGTTTTTATTTCAGATTCCAATATCTGCAGTATTTTGCTTTTATGTTTGTTTGAAGGAGAAAGCCTATTTTTCTCACCAAGCCCATTCCTGTCACTAACTACATTTTATTATGAACTTTACCCAACCCATTTCATTTTCCAAGAAAGGCTTTGTGAAGTTTCTCCAACCCAACCCAAAGCTAAGTACAGCAGATCTTCAGAATATCAGTCTGGCCTTACATTCAACATAACCATTAGATTACTGTAGTGGGTACAGTAGTGTAGTGGACATGTTGCTGGATGAGTAATCCAGAGAACGTGAGTTCAAAACCCACCATGGCACTTTGAGAATTTGAATTTAATTTTATTAAATCTGATATCAGTAAAAAAAAAGTGAACAGAAAACTGTTCGATTGATGTAAAAACCCACTGATTCACAAATGGCCTTTAGGGAAGGAAGCCTGTCATCCTTACCTGTTCTACCCGACATGTGACTACAGTCCCACATTAATGTGGTTGACTCTTAACTACCACTGAAGTGGCCTAGCAAGCTACTCAGTTGTATCAAGCCACTATGAACGTCCTAGCCAACAGCAGAATGAGCGCGCCTTCGCTACACGGATCGCAGCGGTTGAAGAATAAGGCCAACCACCAACATCTCAGGGCAATTAGAGATGGGCAATAAATGCTGGCCTTACCAGTGATGCCCGATAATGAAAAATAAATCGGTTCTTGATTTGTTGCCTTCCATTGTATGAGGTTCCTTTGACACCACCATTATGCTCCACAGAGCATTCCGTTACCTTGATTTTACTTTTCCTTCTTATCCTCAATCCTTTTGAGCCAGATATTTATCCAGCTGTATTAGAAATGATCATTGATACAGTTTTAACAATATTAACTGGCAGTTTTTTCTACATATTCAACAACAACAACTTCCATTTATATAGCGCCGTTAACATAGTAAAATGTCTCAAGGCGCTTTACAGGAGTGTTACCAAACAAGATTTAGAACCGAGCAACATAAGGAGATATTATGACAGGGGACCAAAACTTGGTCAAAGAAGTAGGTTTTCAGGAGCATCTTAAAGGAAGAAAGAGAAAGAGACGCGGAAAGGTTTAGGGAGGGAATTCCAGAGCTTAGGGCCTAGGCAGCTGAAGACACAACCGCCAGTGGTGGACCGATGAAAATCTGCGATGTGCAAGAGGCCAGAATTGGGGGAGAGCAGAGATCTCGGAGGGCTGTAGAGCAGGAGGAGGTTACAGAGATAGGGCAGGGCGAGGCCATAGAATGATTTGAAAACAAGGATGAGAATTTTAAAACGGGAGCTAATGTAGGTCAGCGAGCACATGGGCAATGGACGGACGGGTCATGGTGAGTAGGATATGAGCAGCAGAGATTTGGATGAGGGGTGAATCTGTTGCTAGGGAACGGAATTTGTGGCGGGGAACGAAGACAATGGCTTTGGTCTTCCCAATCTTTAGTTTGAGGACATTTCTGCTCATTCACTGCTCTATGGGAAAACAATTCTTTCCAATCTCAAGTCTTGCTTGTTAATATTCTACATCTTATTGTGCGCTTACAGTTCAGGTTAGATAATTTGCTTGAATCTATGTTATCCATCAATCTCAACATTTTAGAAATGTGATATGTTGATGTTGACTTCCAGCACCTTCTTGACTTCAGCAAAATGCTGTAGGGAAATATAATTACATTTTAACTGTGTTGTGCCATCTCAGTAGGCAGTCGTTTTACACTGTTCATTTTCCTTCTATTGTTATTAAATTTAATTCCAGTGCTGAAATTAATGGAGTGACAGGTTACAGTCTAACACTCCCTCACTGTCCCGTTCCATTTACATGCACCTAATTGTGGAAAAGCTGTCCACAGTCATCACAGGCTGCAGGACAGTTGTTTCTGGAATAAAATGCCAAAATATGGCATGATTTAGATTTCTTTTTACATAGAGTGTATTGGGAAAGCAGATACAGCTCATATTTATGATGTTTATGCAGATTACATGGAATGTTCCTTTACGAGCAGCCAAACTTGATGGTTTAAAAAAAAATTTGTTCATGAGATGTGGGCGTCGTTGGCAAGTCCAGCATTTATTGCCCATCCCTAATTGCCGTTGTGAAGATGGTGGTGAACCGCCTTCTTGAACTGCTGCAGTCTTGTGTGGTGAGGGTACTCCCACAGTGCCGTTAGGGAGGGAGTTCCAGGATTTTGACCCAGTAACGATGAGGGAACTGTGATATATTTTGAAGTCAGCATGGTGTGTAACTTGCAGGGGAACGTGGAGATGCTGGTGTTCCCATGCACATGCTGCCCTTGTCCTTCTAGGTGGTAGAGGGCGCGGGTTTGGGAGGTGCTACTGAAGAAGCCGTGGCGAGTTGCTGCAGTGCATCTTGTAGATGGTACACACTGCAGCCACGGTACATTGATGATGGAGGATTGAATGTTTAAGGTGGTGGATGGGGTGTCAATCAAGCCGGCTGTTTTGTCCTGGATGATGTCGAGCTTCCTGAGTGTTGTTGGAGCTGCACTCATCCAGGCAAGTGAAGAGTATTCTATCACACTCCTGACTTGTGCCTTGTAGATGGTGGAAAGGCTTTGGGGAGTCAGGAGCGAGACACTCACCGCAGAATACCCAGCCTCTGACCTGCTCTTGTGGCTACATTATTTATGTGGCTGGTCCAGTTAAATTTCTGGTGAATGGTGATAGTGAGGGATTCGGTGATGGTAATGTCATGGGGATGTGGGAATATCATGGGGCGGTGGTTGCTGGTGATAGGCATTGCCTGGCACTTGTGTGGCGTGAATGTTACTTGCCACTTATCAGCCCAAGCCTGAATGTCGTCCAGGTTTTGCTGCATGCGGGCATGGACTGCTCCATTATGTGAGGAGTTGCAAATGGCACTGAACACTGCAGTCATCAGCAAACATTCCCACTTTTATTCTTAGTATAGTTTTTCGTAGTGGTTGTGCACAACTGAGTGGCTTGCTAGGCCATTTCAGAGGGTAGTTAAGAGTCAACCACATTGCTGTTGGTCTGGAGTCACATATAGGCCAGACTGGGTAAGGACAGCAGATTTCCTTCCCTAAAGGACATTAGTGAACCAGAAGGGTTTTTACGACAATCTGGTAGTTTCATTACTCACCATTATTGATACTAGCTTTATATTCCAGATTTATTTAATTAACTGAATTTAAATTCCCCAGCTGCCATGGTGGGATTTGAACTCATGTCTCTGGATCATTAGTGCAGGCCTCTGGATTACTAGTCCAGTCACATTACAACTATGCTACCATTACCGAAAGTGTTGCGAAAGAGGGGACAGCTATCACAGAAAAGCTCTGGATCTCCGGCGAATGAGTGCTCTGTTAAAAAGTTAGATCTGAGAGTGCTCCTGCTGGCTTTGTAGGTTGCAATGTGATGCTAAGCAATAGAGATCAGGAAGGTCCCAGAATTGATTTGTTTTTGTGTGTGTGCTGATGTAGCTACTCTCGGCTAAGAATTGACCTTTAGTGCCCCAAGGGCAGAGCAGAAGAATCAGCTCGGACAGAGTTTATCTTCTGATTGCTTTGCAGTGACCTGGAAAAAGCACACATAGAATCACAGAATTTTACAGTAGAGAAACCAGGCCCGTCAGGCCCCCTTGGGTTTGCATTGGTGTTTTTCCCACGCTCCTGCTTGCTCCCCACACCTCTTTTTCAAGCAACTAGCTAACTCATTAAAAGAATTTACGGACTCTACTTCAACGATGGTTGGTGGCAGAGAATTTCACATTGTAACCACCCTTTCTTGTAAGGAAATTTTTTAAAACACCTCCAATTTTTTTTGTGACTATCATAAATATGTGCTGTTTTGTTACTGTCTACCTGACCAGTGAAAATAATCTGTCCCTGTTTACCTTAATCATAACCCGTCATGATCTTGAAAGCCTCTATCAGGTCAGCTCGAGTGAAAAAAATAGTGGTGGCTGTTCAGTGTGGGAAGAATCCAGCTTGGCTATGATGCCTCCCACAGTCCCAGTCATTTGTTTGATGCTCATTATAGTTCACAAAATGAAGAACAAGTGCGAGGCTGAGATACCAGAAGGCTGGCAGCACCCATGGAACAGCACCCCAATGTAAGTCACGGCTGGGGTATGGTGGGGGTGCTGGATCTCATGTAATGTTGATTTCCCAAAAGCTCCTATCAATGAATTATTTTTCTCCCCATGCAAAATAAATTAACCCTTAAGACGCCAGTTTCCCATGAGGTTTATGTGGAGATTCCATGGAATCATAGAATGATACAGCACAAAAGGAGGCCAGTCGGCCAATTGTGCCTGTGCCGGCTCTCTGCTAGAGCTGTCCCACCCCCCTGCTTTTTCCCCATTGTCTTGTCATTCTTTTCACATCAAGAATTTATCCAATTCCCTTTTGAATGTTACTATTGAATCTGCTTCCACCACTCTTTCAGGCAGTGCATTCCAGATCACAATAACTCACTGTGTAAAAACATGTTTCCTCCTGTCGCCTCTGCTTCTTTTGCCAATCACCTTAAATCTGTGTTCTCCAGTTAATGACCCTTCTGCTACTGGAAACAGTTTCTCTATATTTACTCTATTAAAACCAGTCATGATTTTAAATACCTCTCCTCTTAACCTTCTCTGCTCTAAGGAGAACAACCCCAGCTTCTCCAGTCTCTCCACATCACTGAAGTCCCTCATCCCTAGTAGCATTCGAGTAAATCTCTTCTGCACCCTCCCCAAGGCCTTACCATCCTTCCTAAAATGTGGTGCCCAGAATTGGTCTAACCATGTTTTATAAAGGTTCAGCATAACTTCCTCTACTGATAAAGCCAAGGATCCCATCTGCTTTTTTAACAGTTTTCTCAACTTGTCCTGCCACCGTCAAAGGTTTGTGTACCTGCACCCCCAGGTCTCTCTGTTCCTGCACCCCCTTTACAATTTACCTGGATCTGGAAGTGTGTGAGGGCATTTCGCATCAAGGGTGCGTGGGACTTCCTGATATTATGAGTCCCTTAATTTTTGATAATGACACAGGTCGATGCGCTTGGTTTCTGGAGGCCTGGGGTAGGGAAGGTAGATGCAATCTCTACCCTAGAGGGCTATGGTTGCTCAGTTATTGAGTATATTTAAGACAGAGATCAGTAGATTATTGGATTGTAAGGGAACCAAGATATAGAGCAGGACGGTGGAGTTGAAGTAGATCAGCCATGATCTTATTGAATGGCGGAGCAGGCTCGAAGGGCTGAATGGCCTACTCCTGCTCCTATTTCTTATGTTCTTATATAAATCAAGTGTTTCATCTTCAGATTGTTTGTATATAAAATAACAGATGTCTATGAATGAGTTACACATTTTAATCTAATCTAGGTTTCAAATTATATTACAAATCATCAGACTGGAGCTTGAGTGGTTTATAGCCATCGTCCAAGACTTAGTATTAATTTGTTCTCTTTTATTTGAAACTAGTATTTATTTATTTTCTACCCTTCCCCCTGTGAGCTGCCCATGTTACTAACCGTCCCAGGACAAGGCAGAGGATGGGGAGCCCTCCCTCAAGTACACGCTACTGGTAGATGTGAATTTATTTCATAGACTATAAACTGCCTGCAGATTAAACACTTGGCAGGTACACTGTTGACTATCAGGGCAAGCAATTGGTGCGTTGTGAATACAGAAAGAAATGGTATCAGTGGCAGAAAGTCGTGGAGTTCCTCCTGAAAGATTGATATTTACATGATGTCCTAGGAACGCCACATCTCAAATTGTTGAAACTTTTAACCAATAAAATATCAGAAATACGTGTTAATTGTATTCCCATTTCTGGGTCCATAGTTAATTTGTCACCCTTTCCCCAATGTAATTTTTTATTTTTCTAATTAAAATTGTTCTCCAGTTACAATAATTGCAATGCAGAAAGTGTTACGTGAGGGTATATCGTGGGAGCTTACAAGCTTCTCATCTTTCTGAACAACATAGGTACATATTCTGGAGCCTTGGGTCACATATAAAGTTCCAATGAAGTTGCATTTATCTCAAGTTGCTGATACTAACAGATATGGGTACTCTGATTTCGGATTTATCCATTAATGGGGCAACAGCACTAAGGACAGCCCTTCTCCAAACACCATCCGCACAAATTTCACACAGGGCGAATCAGTGAGTAACAAATAATTGTTGATAAGACAAAGCTTTTTTTGGCCTTGAGGGCCGCATGTGGCCAACGGGCTACAGTTTAGATAATCCTGGTATGCAGTATACAAGATGCAGGGTGGCAGGAATTAAGCATTATAGTTTGCCTGAGCTACTGGATGACCGTGTCAACTGATTTTGGGAGCTGTTGTGGTGTTATGATGTACTGCTAAGCCATCATCCAATGGCTTTTTTAGTTGTACCATTACCATTTTCAGACACCTTCGGGTGGCATGCAGTTCTGGGTGGTGCCAAAGTTACATGGAGAATGTTGGCAGAGACAACGTTCGAAAATTTCTCCTGGTTCAGCCACAGGAAACAGGTGATTTTCTCAGAAAGAGGTAGAGGAGGCAGTGCGGTAGCTCTGGTTCAATTGCGTATTTAATGACCTCTTTGTTTTGAGACAGTTTTTGAAGGAGGAGAGAGGTAGCAAAGCGAAGAGTCCACGGAGAGAGTTCCAGGCAGTAAGTGCTGAGGTGGCTGGAAGCTCTACCATTAATGTGACGGGGAAGATGGTCACAACCTGAAGACGACTGCCGAGATAGGCTGGTGATTTGTAGCTGAAGATTTTGCATTTACCATGTTGGAGGACAGGGAGCCAATGGAGGTTGTGAAAATGAGTGCTGGATGAATGGAATTTTACTATGGGACAGAGTGCAGGCAACAATATTTTAGACAAGTTGGAGTTTATGTAGAGTCGAACTACCGAGAACCACACAACACATGTCACCCGAATGTGTCAGAAAATGATGATGGTACAACTAAATAAGCCATTGAATGATGGGAGCATATTGGAGAAGTCAAACCTGGATAAGAGTTTCAGTCTTGTTGAGGATGTGGTAAAAACTGGTGAGCTATTCAGGCTCCTCGGGCCAGGATATGGATGATACGCTCCCTCCGGCTCGCAGCATTCCTGACCCCAGACATGTCACTCCGCCAGTACCTCCACGAATGGCCTCGTCTGAGCCAAGCCAGACTGAACCCTCCCAGGAGGGTGTTCACCAGTCTCCAGCCGCCCCTTCCAGGCCCAAAGCTGTTCGAGGACATCCCAGAAGGACATCTGCAGCTTTCACACAGGGAACACAACAGCCTTCCCAGACCCATGAGGTAGCCACAGGGGAGACACTAAGGTGGAGTTGCAGGATAGGCACACGTAAGATCAACATAGGCAGTCCCTCAAAGTCAAGGGTGACTTGCTTCCACTCTAAAAGTGAATTCTCAGGTGGCTGAACAGTCCAATGCGGGACCTACAGTCTCTGTCACAAGTTGGACAGACAGTGGTTGAAGTAAAGGGTGGGTGGGGAATCTGGTTTGCTGCACACTTCTTCTGCTATCTGTGCTTGGTTTCTGCATGCTCTTGGCGACGAGACTCGAGGTGCTCAGCGTGCTCCCAGATGCTCAGCGTGCTCCCAGATGCTCTTCCTCCATTTTGAGCAGTCTTGGGCCAGGGATTCCCAGGTGCCGGTGGGGATGTTGCACTTTATCAAGGAGGCTTTGAGGGTGTCGTTGAAACGTTTCCTCTACCCACCTGGGTATCGCTTGCCGTGTCGAGGCTCCAAGAAGAGCGCTTGCTTTGGGAGTCTCGTGTCAGGCATGCGGACGATGTGACCCGCCCAACGGAGCTGGTCGAGTGTGATCAGTGCCTCGATGCTGGGGATGTTGGCCTGAGCGAGAACACTGACGTTGGTGCTTCTGTCCTCCCAATGGAGTTGCAGGATCTTGCGGAGGCAGCGATGGTGGTACTACTCCAGTGCTTTGAGGTGTTTGCTGGAATTAGTCCACGTCTCTGAGCCATATAGGAGGGCGGGTATCACTACTGCCCCGTAGACCATAAGCTTAGTGCCAGATTTGAGGTCCTGGTCTTCAAAAACTCTCTTCCTCAGATGACTGAAGGCTGCGCTGACATACTGAAGGCGGTGTTGGACATCGTCATCGATGTCTGCCCTTGCTGACAGTAGGCTCCCACGGTATGGAAAATACTCCACGTTGACAAGGCCTCACCGTGGATTTTGATGGTGGGGGAGGGGGTCAGGTTGGTAGAGGATCTTTGTCTTACATAGAAACATAGAAAATAGGTGCAAGAGTAGGCCATTCGGCCCTTCTAGCCTGCACCGCCATTCAGTGAGTTCATGGCTGAACATGCAACTTCAGTACCCCATTCCTGCTTTCTCGCCATACCCCCTGATCCCCCTAGTAGTAAGAACTTCATCTAACTCCTTTTTGAATATATTTAATGAATTGGCCTCAACTACTTTCTGTGGTAGAGAATTCCACAGCTTCACCACTCTCTGGGTGAAGAAGTTTCTCCTCATCTCGGTCCTAAATGGCTTACCCCTTATCCTTAGACTGTGACCCCTGGTTCTGGACTTCCCCAACATTGGGAACATTCTTCCTGCATCTAACCTGTCTAAACCCATCAGAATTTTAAACGTTTCTATGAGGTCCCCTCTCATTCTTCTGAACTCCAGTGAATACAAGCCCAGTTGATCCAGTCTTTCTTGATAGGTCAGTCCCGCCATCCCGGGAATCAGTCTGGTGAACCTTCGCTGCACTCCCTCAATAGCAAGAATGTCCTTCCTCAGGTTAGGAGACCAAAACTGTACACAATACTCCAGGTGTGGCCTCACCAAGGCCCTGTACAACTGTAGCAACACCTCCCTGCCCCTGTACTCAAATCCCCTCGCTATGAAGGCCAATATGCCATTTGCTTTCCTAACTGCCTGCTGTACCTGCATGCCAACCTTCAATGACTGATGTACCATGACACCCAGGTCTCGTTGCACCTCCCCTTTTCCTAATCTGTCACCATTCAGATAATAGTCTGTCTCTCTGTTTTTACCACCAAAGTGGATAACCTCACATTTATCCACATTATACTTCATCTGCCATGCATTTGCCCACTCACCTAACCTATCCAAGTCGCTCTGCAGCCTCATACCATCCTCCTCGCAGCTCACACTGCCACCCAACTTAGTGTCATCCGCAAATTTGGAGATACTACATTTAATCCCCTCGTCTAAATCATTAATGTACAGTGTAAACAGCTGGGGCCCCAGCACAGAACCTTGTGGTACCCCACTAGTCATTGCCTGCCATTCTGAAAAGTACCCATTTACTCCTACTCTTTGCTTCCTGTCTGACAACCAGTTCCCAATCCATGTCAGCACACTACCCCCAATCCCATGTGCTTTAACTTTGCACATTAATCTCTTGTGTGGGACCTTGTGGAAAGCCTTCTGAAAGTCCAAATACACCACATCAACTGGTTCTCCCTTGTCCACTCTACTGGAAACATCCTCAAAAAATTCCAGAAGATTTGTCAAGCATGATTTCCCTTTCACAAATCCATGCTGACTTGGACCTATCGTGTCACCTCTTTCCAAATGCACTGCTATGACATCCTTAATAATTGATTCCATCATTTTACCCATTACTGAGGTCAGGCTGACCGGTCTATAATTCCCTATTTTCTCTCTCCCTCCTTTTTTAAAAAGTGGGGTTACATTGGCTACCCTCCACTCGATAGGAACTGATCCAGAGTCAATGGAATGTTGGAAAATGACTGTCAATGCATCCACTATTTCCAAGGCCACCTCCTTAAGTACTCTGGGATGCAGTCCATCAGGCCCTGGGGATTTATTTGCCTTCAATCCCATCAATTTCCCCAACATAATTTCCCGACTAATAAGGATTTCGCTCAGTTCCTCCTTCTTCTTAGACCCTCTGACCCCTTTTATATCCGGAAGGTTGTTTGTGTCCTCCTTAGTGAATACCGAACCAGAGTACTTGTTCAATTGGTCTGCCATTTCTTTGTTCCCCGTTATGACTTCCCTTGATTCTGACTGCAGGGGACCTACGTTTGTCTTTACTAACCTTTTTCTCTTTACATATTTATAGAAACTTTTGCAATCCGTCTTAATGTTCCCTGCAAGCTTCTTCTCTTACTCCATTTTCCCTGTCCTAATCAAACCCTTTGTCCTCCTCTGCTGAGTTCTAAATTTCTCCCAGTCCCCGGGTTCGCTGCTATTTCTGGCCAATTTGTATGCCACTTCCTTGGCTTTAATACTATCCCTGATTTCCCTTGATAGCCACGGTTGAGTCACCTTCCCTTTTTTATTTTTACGCCAGACAGGAATGTACAATTGTTGTAGTTCATCCATGCGGTCTCTAAATGTCTGCCATTGCCCATCCACAGTCAACCCCTTAAGTATCATTCGCCAATCTATCCTAGCCAAGTCACGCCTCATACCTTCAAAGTTACCCTTCTTTAAGTTCTGGACCATGGTCTCTGAATTAACTGTTTCATTCTCCATCCTAATGCAGAATTCCACCATATTATGGTCACTCTTCCCCAAGGGGCCTCGCACAACGAGATTGCTAATTAATACTCTCTCATTACACAACACCCTAGTTGGTTCCTCGACATATTGGTCTAGAAAACCATCCCTTATGCACTCCAGGAAATCCTCCTCCACCGTATTGCTTCCAGTTTGGTTAGCCCAATCTATGTGCATATTAAAGTCACCCATTATAACTGCTGCACCTTTATTGCATGCACCCCTAATTTCCTGTTTGATGCCCTCTCCAACATCACTACTACTGTTTGGAGGTCTGTACACAACTCCCACTAACGTTTTTTGCCCTTTGGTGTTCTGCAGCTCTACCCATATAGATTCTACATCATCCAAGCTAATGTCCTTCCTAACTATTGCTTAATCTCCTCTTTAACCAGCAATGCTACCCCACCTCCTTTTCCTTTTATTCTATCCTTCCTGAATGTTGAATACCCCTGGATGTTGAGTTCCCAGCCCTGATCATCCTGGAGCCACGTCTCTGTAATCCCAATCACATCATATTTGTTAACATCTTACGGATCTTTAGCATAAGGCCCATGCTCTTGTACACCTCGGTGAAGGTGTTGACGATGGCTTGGAGTTTAGCCTCCAAGTGCGCACAGACGCAAGCGTCGCCTGCGTCTTGTAGTTCGTTGACAGAGGATGGGACGACCTTGGATCTAGCCTGGAGGTGGCGGAGGTTGAACAGATTCCCGTTTGTTACTGTGCGGAATGCTGAGCTGCGACGACGTTTACAGTCTGAGCCTCTGGACTGAGATTTCAGTTTTCTCTCTGTGAATCTCGGGATCTCTATTTCTCTCTCTCTAGTTTTTTTTCCCCTTTTCTCTTTCTATATTCCTATTTCTCTCTCCCAATCAAATGTTCTCATTCTGTTTCTCATTCCCTTTCCTCACTTCTATCTTTCTCCTTTCTCTTTTTCTCCCTTCCCTCTCTTTCCCTCTCTCTCTCTCTCCCTCTCTCATGTTCTCTCTTTCCCTCTCCCTCCCTCCCTTTCTCTCACCCCCTCTCTCTTTCCCTCTCACCCTCTCGCTTTCCCCCTCCCTCCTCCTCTCTCTCCCTCTCTCTCTCTCTCTCTCTCTCACTCCCTCCTTCTCTCTCCCTCCCTCTTTCCCTCTCTCACCCTCTCTCACCCTCTCTGTCTCCCTCTCTCTCTTGCCCTCTCTCTTTCCCTCTCTCCCTTTGAGAGCGGATTCTGTGCTGAATATCCTCAGGTCTGGATCGTACCTTTTTGTCTCTCTCCGCTCCCACGGCTCCGAGATCTCTACCACTCTGCACTGGCCCTGAAAGCTGGCGGGGGCACCGTCAGCTGAAGGGCCGGCTTCTTCACGCTGGAACTGGGTCCGGGAGCAGAGCGGCAGTGGTGTGCACTTTTAGCGCATCACTACTGCCGCAAGCCCCACACCGCCATGAGAGTCGGCGGTGGCCCACATCCCTGCAAGACCTCTCGGGCCAAATCTATATCGCGGTGGCCAGTTGAACCCAAAGCAACGGCCATTCGATTTTGACGAATGGCCTCCACAAACGGGCAAGAACGGTCCTTCCCGGGACCGTGAATTTCGGGGCCATGGAGTTTGAAGTTTAGCTCATGGTCGAACAGGTTACACACCGTTAGATTCAGTCTGAACAAGCTTCAGGAGCAACGGTATGGAGTTTTTGGTGGGTGTCAAATAGGAAGCCTCAATTTTACGAGTATTAAGTGGGAAAAAGTACTGACACATTCATGACTTGATGTCTGACAAGCAGTCTGGTAGTACAGTGGTGATTGTGGAGTTGAGGTTGGTGGTGGTTAAATAGAACTAGATGTTGTCAGCAGCATGCATGTGGAATGTCATTGGACAATGCTATTGAGGGAGAACAGGTTGACAGGGATGGAAACCTGGGATACTCTGGAGGTTACTGTGCAAGGAACTGAGGAGAAGATATTGTTGGCTAACCTCTGGCTATAACATGCTGTGGCAGTACTTTCGTCTTACTGGCAGGAAGATCGCGCAGTGTGTTGCTGAGTATTTTAGTGCAATTTGTGTAAATGCGGCAAAATATATTAAGACTAGTGCTGTATTCAGACTGTCAATATAGGATATGATTGGGTTAGCAAGTTCTCTTGAAAGAATTCTGATCTGTCTAATTACAAAAATGAACAGAGAAAGCAAGCGCACCAGCTCACAGGAGCAAATAACTTGAGTTTTGCAGCAACCCAGTGAACTGGATGTTGATGGATGCCAGCATTATTATTAGCCTGGGGGTATGCTTTCTAGGGGTAATAATGGTCTGGCTGAAGCAGTCCCAGCATTGTCGTTCCCTTCAATCCCAGATTGTACATCAACAAACTGGTCCCAAATCACTTGTATGTCAGTCGCAATGGACCGTTCTAAATCAGCAAGTTTCGTGTTGGCCTTTTTCACATATAAGCCTCAAGGAAAGACAAGGTTGAAATTGTGGCCTAGTTGAGATTGTTTGTGATAGAATACCATTTAATTTTTGACCTTATTTGCTCCTTCTGTAGGGTTTTACCAGAATTTGAGAAAACACTTTTGGCTCCAAGCGAACAAATGTTGGACACTCTAACCGGCTGCGATTCTTCCGAGTCTGGCTACGTGGACATGACGTTGCCTCCAAGGAGCACATGTCGCTATGACCTTGACGAGGTTGATGTCTACTGGTTGGAACTGGTGAATACGGAATTTCAAGAAGCAGGTACTGTTTTTGCCTTTTCTAACCAGCGAGGTTGGTAGCTCAGAAGTAGTACTTTTCCCCTGGTGCCGAGGGATGTTCAAATTTAATAATAATAGATTGGCACTTTGTTAATAGATTTCCTTCAGTTTTCTTGTTGACTTTTCA
This sequence comes from Pristiophorus japonicus, assembly GCF_044704955.1. Classification (NCBI taxonomy): domain Eukaryota; kingdom Metazoa; phylum Chordata; class Chondrichthyes; family Pristiophoridae; genus Pristiophorus; species Pristiophorus japonicus. The sequence continues at coordinate 55,676,370 of NC_091980.1, forward strand.
TCCATCAATTTGCTGATGAGTTTCACAAACTGCCATGGTTTAGTATTCGGGGAATCAAACTTTCTGCATGCAACTCTCTTGTTGAACAAGCTGGAAAACTCAACTTTGCTCTTGAGAGGAATCAGCCCTCAAGTACATTGTGAAGACAAATCATTTACAGGTGCAGGCAAAACCATCCTTGTCTGTGCTAAAAGTAGACAAGTTAGATATTCTTTAAAAGAGAGTTCCTGCTTAAGGATAAGGTAGTGCCATAATTGGAAACAAAATGGTATTATTGCTTCACCAACCCTGCATAGGACTTTTTATTCCTACAATTTTAATTACACACAGAAACACACATAAGGCCTTTAAGAGAGCTGTGATTTCCTTCCCCATGCTCACATACGTATTCACTGATTCACAAAGAACACTCAAAGAATCAGTACAGTATGTACTTTTCTTGCCCCACTATAATATCTTATTCTCTACAGGGGTTATGCACAATACAGAGGCAAGTTTTATATAGAGATGTAACATACATTTTCAAGTGACCAGTGAACTGTTTCTGTACTTGTAATGCAATCCCCAGCTTTTAGGATTGAGTATTTGGATGATGAAAAAAGAATCAGTGAGTTTCTGATCATTTGAAATTCTGCTTTGGGGAGCAGAACCCATTGATAAAATCAGGTATGTTGCAGAATTTGGATTCTCTTCATTGCACTGGAGCACAGTCTGAACTTTACATGCTCATCATGACATATGTGCTTGTCAGCTTTTAAAGAGATCCAGGTAATTCTGATGCAAAACTGCTGAGTTTTGAGGATGCTTTGTAACCTGCACGTTGGTGAGAATGGTGAAGATTGTGATTTCTCTGCTAGTGATAAGCAGAAGGGGTGCTCCTGGTGGCACTAACTGGGTCTAAGACCCACGGCACCTTCTATCTCCATCCAACACACTGTAGTATTGAGATTAGAAAAGGCCATTTGAAGAAAACTCATTGGATTAGTTCCTGGGAAATCTTTCTTATGCACAATTATAACCCCTTTAAATAATAACAACTTACTCTAAAATTGTCAGCACAGGTTTTCAAGGCTGCGGTCAATGTACACTATGAACAAGAATAACACAATATTTGTCCTGCTCTATAAATACTATACAATGGTTTTAGAACAAAACTTGAAGTGTCAGCTGCGTACAGGATGCATCCATGTACTTGGGAATGTTTACATAATTACAACGTCAAACTGTGTGGAGGAGATGGAGATGGCATGGATTTTCCAATCGGCAGTACAGGTTGAACCTCTCTTATCGGCACCCTCGGGACATGGCCTGTGCCAGATAAGGGATTTTGCTGGACAAGGGGAGGTCACATTAAATTGGATGGTACAGGTACTGAGCAAGAGGATATCAGGGCTGGCTGGCTTAGGGCTGGGAGTGTGGCAGAGAGATCATGGGGGGGTGGGGGGGTTGGATCGCGGGGTCAGGCCAGCGGGAGTTGGCAGCGAGGAAGGACTTCAATTTGTTCATGTCGGTGTTCTGCGCATGCGCCACCCGGTGGCCGGGAATAATGCCGGACGAGGGGTGGTGCTGGATAGGGGAGTCCCGGATAACGGAGGTCCAACCTGTATTTTAACTACTGCGTTAACCTATGTAGCACGGATGGGTTAACACTGATGCTAAAGTAAGGCAGTTCAGAAAATCTATGGTGGTGTATTTTCACACTGTTGTTTTATCTCTGGGACCTGGGCTCCATTACAGACCTGACAGGTTAGGATGAAAGTCTGTGCCAAATATAATGATTCTGGGCAAAATTAAGTTGGGCAGTTTTCCTATGCCCAGGATAAAACTACCCACAGTTCAGTACTAATTGGCATTAACTTGTTATTCCCATTCAAAGAAGCAAGTAAGATGGTTGATGGGGGAAATGAATGAATCAGGTTGATGGAGTACAAACATGCTCATTCAAGATTGTAAAGGTGCATTGTGAGGGCAAAGCAGAGGACTTTCTCTGCAACTCGCATATGCTATAACCATCCTGAGAGTGCTGAATGCTGATAACTGGCTGCAATTAGTAGAAAATGGACCATTCCTTCAAATTCATCTACACTGACAAAAAAAATCACCAAAACCTTTTAGTCAGAATAATTGTATTTAATGCATTGGTATTAATGTGCTATAGGAAAAATGTATATTTAATGTAGTCCCAATTTACTGTGATACCTCACTTCAGTTAGGTCCCTTCATGGCCACAACTCACCTGATGCATAGTTCAAATGCTCTTATGACACAACCCTAGTTTTAAAGCTTAGTAATTTTCACAGTCCAAGTGACAATGTACAAAAGTTTCACATTTCTGTCATTGTGCTTCATTGGAACCCACTGACAAAACACTGCTTTTATATAATGGCCCAAAAATTGCGGTCGGAGGTTTCCTGCGGGCGAAAGCCTCCAACTGAAATGTTTTTCACGAAAATACCTGGTGGTCCTGGAGGAACGTATACTTGCAGTCCGAGGCCTCCATTCACAGTGCAGCGCATGGGCTCACACATCCCAGGAACGTAAGCGCAACCTGTGATCACGTGGGCTTGGACCACCAATGAACATGGAGTATTCTCATTGATAATAATGGGAGCTCTGTTTGTACGAGCTCCCATTACTATCAATGAGACTACCCCCCAAAACACGGAAACAACACGATAAATTAAAAAAAACACCTCACATATTTGAAATTAATTGAAATTGAATGTTTTAGAAAAAAAACTTTAAAAAAAATGTTTTAACAGGGTTAAAAATAAACTTACCTTAATGGACAGGTAATAAAAATGTGTGATAAAATTGAATCTTTTTATCTTTTAAAACTGTTATGCTGGTTAAAGAAGGCTATATGTCCGCCTTTACCTGGCGTAAGAGTTCGAAGGACAATCGCTGGACAAGAGTTGGGTAAACAGCCCAAATCTCCGCCCGCAAACGTCCTTCTCCCGGGGATGCATGCGATCTGTCAAAAGACATTTTGAAAGATTGCAAATGCTGGTTCTCGGAGCATGCGCATCGCACACCAAGAACGGGCATTTACAAGTCCTCTTCAGATGTGTGCGCAATTTACAGCCCAATATATTTAAACTAAAAGAAAAATCCCATCAGACACCTATCTAACCACGAACTAGATTGTTGATGGCCACAGCCCTCTAATTAATAACTAAGGTAATTGACCAGTTTGTACTTTGTGGTGTTAATTACATGTTACTCTGTGGAACTACTGTAGCAGAAAACATTGATAGGGAAGCACAATTAGTAATAGTTAAGCAATGATGTTTCTCAGCTGTTACAGTTCCAATTAAGTAATTGCACCTCTAAAGAAAGAAAGGCTTGGATTTATATAGCGCCTTTCATGACCACCGGATGTCTCATAGCGCTTCACAGCCCATGAAGTACTTTTGGAGTGTAGTCACTGTTGTAATGTAGGAAACGCAGCAGCCAATTTGCACACAAGCAAGCTCCCACAAACAGCAGTGTGTTAATGATCAGATAATCTGCTTTGTTGATTGAGGGATAAATATTGGCCAGGACACCGGGGATAACTCCCCTGCTCTTCTTCGAAATAGTGGCATGGGATCTTTTACGTCCACTTGAGAGAGCAGACAGTTTACCGTCTCATCCGAAAGGCAGCACCGCTAACAGTGCAGTGCTCCCTCAGCGCTGCACTGGAGTGTCAGCCTAGATTTTTTTTTGTGCTCAAGTCCCTGGGACTTGAACCCACAACCTTCTGATTTAGAGGCAAGAGTGCTACCCACTGAGCCACAACTGACTCTGCACAAATACCCTTTGCAAAAGCAAATTTTGCAAAGTGATCCCATTGTTTTCGGTTCCCACCACAAATTCTGTTTCCTAGCCACTGACTCCATCCCTCTCCCTAACATCTGTCTGAGACTGAACCAGACTGTTCGCAACCTTGGTGTCATATTTGACCCTGAAATGGGCTTCCAACTACATATCCGCGGCATAACTAAGACTGACTATTTTCACCTCTGTAACATTGCCTATCTCTGCCCCTGCATCAGCTCATCCGCTGCTGAAACCGTCATCCATGCCTTTGTTACCTCTAGACTTGACTATTCCAACGCACTCCTGGCTGGCCCCCAACATTCTACCCTACGTAAACTTGAGGTCATCCAAAACTCGGCAGCCCGTGTCCTAACTCGCACCAAGTCCTGCTCACCCATCACCCCTGTGCTCGCTGACCTACATTTGCTCCCGCTTAAGCGACGCCTCAATTTCAAAATTCTCATCCTTGTTTTCAAATTCCTTCATGGCCTCGCCCTCCCCCCCCCCCCCCCCCTCCAATCTCTGTAATCTCCACCAACCCCACAAACCCTCCGAGATATCTGCGCTCCTCTAATTCTGCCCACTTGAGCATCCCTGATTATAATCACTCAACCATTGATCGCTGTGCCTTCTGTTGCCTAGGCCCTAAGCTCTGGAATTCCCTGCCTAAATCTCTCCACCTCTCTACCTCTCTTTCCTCTTTTAAGATACTCCTTAAAACCTACCTCTTTGACCAAGCTTTTGGCCATCTGCCCTACTTTCTCCTTATGTGGCTCAGTGTCAATTTTTTTTTTTCTTATAATGCTTCTGTGAAGTGCCTTGGGATGTTTTACTATGTTAAAGGCGCTATATAAATAACAGTTGTTGTTGTACTTTTTGACTTGTTATTGTGGGAATGCTATTTACAGATTAATATGGTTGTGGCTTTCTGTTGTGTAGTGTCTGTTGTTCAGGAAGAGGAAACAACCCAGTGAGCTTAAAGCAATATGAGCTCTGTACCTGGCTCGGAGTTCAGATGTGTGTGGGAGAATATATTGGAGCTGTCTGCAGAACATCCCCCTAAATACTCATACTCAGTTTCTGATTGAGGTTTGTTGCGTGGTTCTGCATCGCAAAGAAGAAGGAGGGATTGCAAGATTATAAATGTTTGTCCCGAGTCTTACAGGAAAATAATTAAAGTGATTGAGTGAGGGAACTTTCCTGCTGATCATCCTGGAGTTAGAAATATCGGCTGAATGTGGTGTTTCTTGGTTAGAAACGATAGAAGATAAATTCAGAAAATCGCTCTGATTATGTTGCAGTTGATACTGCATTTGGTTAAGTCATCATGTGCCAACTGCATGGAGAGCCCTGACTATCAACGTCTGCAGTGACTTGTGATTTCAAGTCTGTGTCTTCCCTCGGGAGTTGAGATGACGTTACTGCCTTTATAATCACTTCCAGTTATGCAATGCTCAACTTATCAGAAAGATTAAAGTTTCCGTAGGAAACTGCAATTATATTCAGTGCTGCAGAGGATGCTGGTTATATACAGGAATTAAAATGTTAACTTCTTTCCCATTTGGACACTGGTTGCCCCTAAGATTCGCTAGAGCCATCGAGTAATCGTAAGTGTGCTGTGTCCCCACTGTGTGTTCTAATTAGTGCCCTTGTTAATGATTTGCATTAAACTCTTGTCTGTAATACTTCAAGCAATCATTATTGTGTTTAGAATAAATTGTATCAAGGAACTCGAACCCCTGGATGTAGTTTGTACTTGAATTCTGCGTGACCGTAATGCAGGTGGCAGGGCAGGTCTTCTGCTGCTGCAAGGACGCACTACTGGCTGTGGTTGAATTTCTGGGGTCAGGCCATTTAGATAATATTGCGACATTAACTGGGAAATGCATCTGAGACGATGCAAGCAGTAGCTGTTGAAGGTCTTTGGTTAGCTGCAGCAACATGTGGCCAGGGGTCTCAGTGCTGTCTTTAAAAAATTTTTAAAGAAATGAGTGTTTTCAAAAAAAAATGCACCATGCAATTGATTGCATATCCAATTTAGTCCTTTAAAATTTAAACACCGGCATCCCTGGTGCCCAGGGTTGCAATGACGAAATGACAGAAATTATATTGGATGATGTATTTGTGTCATTTGCATACCATTGCAGTATACCCAACGATATAGAAATGGACACATTGTATGTCACCTGTCATGTCAAGTGGGGAAATTGGTCATCCATAAAATTGGGGGCTGGTCTGTCAGAATGGGTCCCTGATCTCCCGCTTCTCTCCTGTTCACACCCACTCAGTTCTGCTGAAAAAGCACGAGAGGGAAGGTGGAGAATCTAAACCATGGTGTCAGGAGGTGGAATTGAAACAATTCTAGTCGAGGGTGTGTAATGGAACACTATCAGTGTTAGAATTTGAATATTACAATGTGTTTTACCTTTCTACAGACATTTTTTTTTCTTGAATACTTCACAGTTTTCTATGATTAAACCGCACCGCAAACTCCGCAGAGAAGTGATAGATTAAATGTGTTGATTTTAGTGACAGGTAGGCAGGATAACCAATTCAATTATGCGACTCCTCAGAAACCCTTTGAAACTCATCCACGCAATTGTAACCGAGACAGAATTATGAACCATGTATTGAGTATTATTAATCTAACACATAGGGGTGGAAATTTGGTCAGGCCTCTGTTGTGGCGTGGTAAATTTTGCGCTGGGCCCTGACTGTGGAGCGGAGCGCTAAGGGAGGCATTGCACACCTCTTTTAGGGCGCTAGGCCCGCTGAGCAAGTGAAAATCCCGAGCTAAACAGCCGGCCTCGGAGCAACCTAAGAGAGGCCTCGGGGGAGGGCGGGGGGTGGGAATCTGTGCTGTACCCTCTCCAAGGCCACTATATCCTTCCAGAGGTGCGGTGCCCAGAACTGAATGCAGCGGCATAAATACAAGATTAAATGCAAGACTTTTAGAACAGCGAGCAAGAGAAACTTCTTTACACAGAGCTGTGGGGCTGTGAAATTGACTTCCAGTGTTCATGGTTGCGACAGAAACTATATCAGCATTCAAGATTACATTGGATATGTCGATGGAGGAAAAGGAGTGGGTAAATGCGATTCAGACTATTTGCTTACCTGAGGGTAAACAGCAACACAGACTGATTGGATTGAACGGCTTGTTTCCATGGTGTAACTTCTAAGTATCTATAGCTGTATCTAGATAGGGTTTGCAACTGAAATACTTTTTTTTTTTAAATGGTTCATGTCACTTCAAATCAAAGATGTAGCAATTATTGAAAGTTTTAAAAACCTTTCGTATTAACCTGCTCGGCTGAATAGGTCTGTCATTTGAGGACAAATTAAAAGAATAGCATTGTGATCCCATACTCTCCTGAGCCTGGTGCAGGAGTTCAGGTATGATGGTTACGGTGCTAGGAATGGACCTTTCTCTTGAGTTGACGGCTTATTTCTGCAGGATGGGCTATCTAACAGTTATGGCTGGTGTGATGCTCATACTTTAGGTCACCTGAATTTGTTTTGATATCTCATGATATACTTGTGGTTGAAAACTAAGCACCTACAGATAATTTTCTGACTAAGCCAGAAAGCATATTTGGTGCAAGTACTGATTTTGCAACAATATGGATAACAGGAATGTTCGGGGAGGAGAAAGTTAATACAAACTGTGTCCCAAAGTTTAACACATATCACCAGCCTGGATGTTAAGCATTGACAGACTATTCTGTTTTGGGGGACATCACAAATGATCCCGATCCTGTCCTCATGGCTTATTGGACAGTGATCAGTGGACAGAAACTCAGGCTTAACCCATTCCGCTCTCCCCAGCCCCTCCACCCACCCCCATCCCATCCCAGCTCAGGAATAGTGAGGCCTGTGAACCCTACCCTTCAGTCCCAGTTGAAATCAGCAGACTCGGCACACACCAGGGATAGACCCTACAACCTTTTGTGGGCTGCGTGGCTCACACAAGAGTAGGCAATTTACCCATTCAGCCAAACGGGTCTGGGTTTGGGAAGAGGGGTTGGGTTGCGGTGGAACAGATTTGCCCTGTTCTGCTAAAATAAAAATGAGGTATCTGTTGTGGTCCACATTATAAAGAGACAAAATGTTTTTTTTTCAGGAATGCTTGAAGTTGATGAGCTGATGATGGAAAGGATCATTGAGGAGCTGGAAGGTCAGTGCCAGGAGAACATGAACCTGGCAATTGAGACAGAAGAGGGTCTCGGGATTGAATATGACGAGGATGTGGTGTGTGATGTGTGCCGCTCCCCGGAAGGAGAGGATGGTAATGAGATGGTCTTCTGTGACAAATGCAACATCTGTGTTCACCAGGTAAATGGTCACAGTTTGTTCATGTCCTGATATACCCTGTATGTTTGTGTATTTATTGTGGTTGATGCCCTCAGGGCACCAACACGTGGAGATAGCTGGTGTGGGAAAAGGGAACGCTGCTCTGAGATTGGGGCTAAATAAAATTGTTGGGCCAGAGTAAATGAAGTTTTACTCTGCATCCACCTCATGTTGTACCTGACCTGAGAATGCTTGATGATAATGATACCTAGTCAGAACGATAGAGAGCACGGAAAACCATTAAGCTATCAAGCCCATTATTTCAACATGTCATATATATATATCTATCTATATATATGTATACATGTCCAATACCTAGGTAAATGTAACAAGACCCAGGAATTAAACAAAGAATCCTTGTCACTGTATTCTGACTTACTGGAATGTATCACATGAACTATACATTAGATGACAACAGACCAGACACTGGTTGTGGCAGTGAAGGGACCTAATTGAAGTGAGAAGTATCACAGAGTAAATTGGGACTACAATAAACATACTGCCTTAAGTGCATTTTTTACCTATAGCACATTAATACCAATGCACTAAATACACCAGGTGAAAAAACTAGTCTGACTAAAATGTTTGGAGATTTATTTTGTCAGTGCAAATGAATACGAACTCTATCACAGTGTGTCTCAGGCTATAAGCTGCTAGACAAATTTACTGATCATTAAACAGGTACTTGAATAGTAGTCAGTACTAAAAGTATATTTACAGTAACTATAAATTACTTATTTCCTCAAAGTTCCCAAACAACAGGTACTTTCCCATGCTAGCTCTCACCATATGACACCGTTTCTTTACTTCTTACGTTGGTTGTACATTACCACAGAGTTGCAGACCTGCCCCCTTATCGCAGCTGGTTTCAGACTGCTGTCTGGTTTCAGTAGAACCTAGATATAGTTCCTGATTTATTTGAAAATTTGCCAGAACAACAGGGCTTTAAAACTGTATGGGGCCAAAATTCAGCTCCCAAAAAGGCCATTTAGCGCCAGAAAGTGGCGGCCAGACAGCAGACTCGAGCAGCCTCCGACCTCCGGTCCAATGGCTGCCACAATCGAAATTCACCTCGGGGATTTTTCTGCCGGTCCCCACTTCCGCCCGCTGCTGCCGACTGTCCTAAGTGCACCGCCAATCTCTCGCGCCTCCATCACACTTCCCGCAAAATTCAGTTCGAGAAATCATGTCCGCTGTGCGGTGCCCCCAACAGCTTTTTCTGTCGCTGCACCTTGTTTTCTGTGTGGCGGGGCCATTAAAGACGAGGGCCCACTGCCGCGGCCGCCATGTTTTTTGTTTTGCCGGCCGACTTCCCGATCAATCGAACAATCATGCCCCAGGGTTCGGCCGGGCCGTCAACAGCCTGGCACCCCCTCTTGGGTGCCAAACTGCTGGCCCGGCCAAAACCCTCACTGGTGACCCAGTGGACCGAAGTTTCTGAATGCCGAAGGATCTCCCCTTTAAGTGAAGGGGAGAGCATGATGACACACACGCGTCATGACATCATTTCCGTTCCGCTGCTGCCTGACAGCGGTGGAGACTCTGTCCCGCCCCCACGTCTGCCCCTCTAGAGTACTTACCGCCGCACTTCCACCCCCATTATGACCGACATCCGGTCCACTCCAAAAATATTGCCAAAGAGCTGAAAATCAATCAAGAGTCCATCTCATGTGACGCGGTGATAAAAACACTTTGAAAACAGTAGGTGCGCCAGGTTTCCGGCGAGGGTGAATTTCTGCCCCTATTTCTCTTAACTACATTAAATAGTCAGTCATTCACAGGATTCTAAATGACGTTTGCCCAACAAATACAGCTGCTAAATAAGCCTATACGGCAAACGGTTACATGAGGTGTTTCTAACTGAATGGAATGACTTAACCGATCAGTCCCAAACATGTTGAATGACCTGTTACAGATCTCTGACCAAGGAAAGTGGCCACATTTGATTCTTGCATATCACCTGGTCTTGGAATGTGTATTTTCTTCAGCTTTCAGCAGCCTCGATCCTCTTCATTGAAACTCTATTCCGAAACCTCTCTGCCCCTCAAGCACTCTCTCTCTCTCTCATCCACTCTTAAAAACCTCTTCCAAGGCCCATCACTTCGACCAAGCATTTGGCCACTCCCTCCTAATCTCTCCCTTTCTAGCTTGGTGTCTATTTCCCTTATGGCTTTGTGTTGCTTCGCATTAAAGGTGTTGTATAAATGCAAACTGTTATTGCTGTCAGAAATAGCTAATAGTGATCAGTTCTATTTCTGTGTGCTAATAGTAATCAATTTTACCCGTGTGCACTAATCGTGATTAATTTTACCCCTGTGTGCACTAATAGTGACCAATTTTATCCGTGTGCACTAATAGTGACCAATTTTACCGTTGTGTGTGATAATAGTGATCAATTTTACCCGTGTGTGTGCTGTGACTGGCAAAAGTCCAATAAATAATTCATCATGGATATAATTGTTTCATTTTTGTCAAACTTAAAGTAACCTTTGCCTTGCCCTAGCAGCTCGGGGCTTGTCAGGTTTCAAACATATATATTCCGGATTTAGGCCAGCAGCTTTGCTGTTAGGCTTATGCTTTAACTTTAAATCCCACTGTGATGACCAACTGTTAAGTGGTTCGGCCTGCACGCAGAGATCACTGGTTGGTAAGTCTTTGGCATATGAAAGTAAACCATCGGAACAATGTTGTGGCCTGAGGTCGGCAATTCCCTAACCCTAACCCTAAAGTAGCGCTGGTTCTTGTGATACTACTGACAAAGCATCCATCCTGAATTTCCACAGAGGTTCTTCAGATTTCCCACCATAACTTCAGCAGGGAATCAGTTTAAAAATCCCGGAGAGACGGCAGAAGCAGCCATTTGCGCTGTATCTGCCGATCTTCTTCCAAAGTTACAGCAGGAGAACTCTGCAGAAATTCTACTTCCCCCCTCCCTTTGTATTTAGATGTTATAAATAATTGTTTATCTTAACTAACTGTTGCCTGTTTCCAGGAGAGAAGCATTAAAGTGAGATCCATGGTGTATGAGAAGAAAATTCCAATTAGATTTACATGTCTCATTTAGCGATTGATTCCAACGTTGGTTAAGACGGTTAATTTTTTAACCACGTCAGCTGAATGCTGACTGGATTATGACAAATGACAGTTTGGCTCGCAGGTGTCTACACAAAAGAGTTTATTCGCTTGGGTTCTCGCAGGAGACATCTGACCATTTGCTATTTTTAAATCACGACAGGCTTGTTATGGAATCCTGAAGGTGCCCCTTGGCAGCTGGTTGTGTCGGACGTGTGCCCTGGGCGTTCAGCCAAAGTGTTTGCTGTGTCCCAAGAGAGGAGGAGCTTTGAAACCAACACGCAGTGGCACAAAGTGGGTCCATGTTAGCTGTGCCTTATGGATACCTGAAGTAAGACATCCCATCTGTAAGGCGATTAACAACAGTGTCTCAATGAACTGCCTTGATTACACGTTGAGAGAAGGGGCTGCCCACTGTTCTTCCAATTGACCAAGCAGAATAAATTCATGGATTAAATATTTCATAGGTAGAAAACTAGTTGAGTGATTTGTCTTTGCTGCGAAAGACGTGATCATGCTGATCAAGTATTCAAGAGGTTTGCAAGTAACATAGATGAAAGTGTTCTGTATAACGTATGGGATTTATTTTAAACAACCCCTTTATTTGGATGACAATTGCTGTCATGAGAATTAAATGATGTAATGGGTTAGATACAACTCTCTCACCTTTGGGGTCTGAATACAGTACAAACTGATAGGATCTTTGCAACTAGCTGAGAAAAGACTATGTGAAATGAATGGGGACAGTCTCAACCCTCTTTCCTCGTGTGAATAGGCCAACAGAACTGGCCATTAATTTGATACTAAACTAGCAATCTCACTCGGAGGCCAGGAGAATGGCTAGTGTAGGAAATGGAAACATCACATTGGGGTTGGGGGCGAGTAGCGGAAGTCTTCCTCTGAATTTATCCTGTCAGTACCTTATTTGGGAGTGCTTGATTTTGACACTGGGCACCTGAAATGAGTAAGTATTCCTTTTATTTGCACAAACATCTTTGCCTTGATAAACAAAAAATTAATTGAAAGAAAAAGCAAAGTTACTATAATTTATCTCTGTGCACAACTAAACATTAGCAATACCGTCCATTTCAGGGGGAAAGGAGAGTCTGCATCTTGCACTGAAATGCTCGGAGCTCTGACTGATTTCACTTAGAATAGGCAAAGCCAGGAAGGAGCCTATTTTCTTCATATTTTACCATGCACAGTTTCTCAGACTGGGAGTCAGGACGATCGTGTGTAATACACCTGCAGCAGACATGTCTGCATTGCCACAAGGCATTACTCCACATTTGCTGACTCCTCCTGTTGAAGTTATGTTCCGCCGATTCTAATGACAAGAATTGCTGAAAGACACAGGTGTTTTGTCATCAGATTGTTAGCAGGGCAGTTGGCTCCTGTACATTGTCGAGAACAATGACACGAATGAGCTGGGTGAAATCGTGCCATTTACTGGTTACTATACAGCTGTTGCCACTAAGAGCAGCTTGACTCCACCTGCAAGCACTTCACCTGCAATGTTTTGAATGATCGAAAGGATATTTAGTTTCACAAGATTGAAGCGGGAGTTAAGGAATGAAGTTGGGGCAGTAGAGGGAGCTATACCCTGCTTCTAACCTGTGCAATACCTGCTCCAAGACTGCTTCCTTGGGAAATATGGAAATATTGCACTATATTAACCTGTATTCTACCTGACCAGTGCTTAGTGCTGGCATTCTTGGAGAAATGATTCCAGTTCCCTGCACTAATTTCAAAGCCTCACTTAGATGAGTGCAGTGCTCCCCACCAAAATTTGTCTTTGCTTTATCAAAATAGTTTGTCACCACAAATAATGAAAGTCTGTTAAATCTACACAAATCAAACTTTACAGTAATAAAACCAGAATATGATGGAAATGTGCAACAAGTCAATTAGAATCGAAATACTGATTGACCTGCCTCTATTTCTAGCTTTACTCTTTTTATTTCAGATTTCCAGCATGTGCTTTATTTTATTTCTTAAACATTCCACAGCCTGTTAAAATGTGCGACGGCTCTTTGTTTGCAGGATGATAGCTTTGGGAGCGAGGACTGATCTTGATTTTTTTTTAAATTCCCTCTCCTTTCCAACCTCTTACGAAAAGTCAGCGGGCAATTGACTCACGCCAAACTCTGATCCTTTCCATTGGCTATTTTACGAGTCTCATTGCCAAACCCTGAGAGCAGATCACAGTCACTCTTCGAGTTGAGGAATGGAGTAGGGTAGAAATTAATTTATAACATGTATGTATAATATTGAAACCCCATAGCACAGGACCACAGACTGGGACTAGTGGGGCTCAAAGCCCAATTCTGACCACTTACTGGGCTGAGGCCAGAGTATCTCCATGAATCAAATGAGCGTTGCAGTGACCAGTCAAATGTGGCAAGGGCAGAGGTCTAGAAAAATATTCTGCTGATTGTCCTTTTGCTTTAAGGGATGTGTGGCCTGCTGGGACCTCGGTCTATAAATGGAAAACATTCAAGGATGGGTGCACTTTGAGGATAAATGCCCCCAACATTACATTGTCTGTTTAATTATGACTGAGCTTTAAGGTTTACTGTGTTTCAATATTTTTAGGTAAGTATAGGTTGCCCTGAGAAGATGGAACCCATTACGAAGGTGTCACACATTCCCGCTAGCAGATGGGCTCTGGCTTGTAGCCTTTGCAATGAACGGACTGGGACATGTATTCAGGTCAGTATGAACAAATTTAATCAAAACTGCAGTGTATTTTGTTCTGGTAGTGGACAGAAGTGATTAAAGCCCCAGATTATGCCTCGTGCATTAATTAACTCACTGCTTCCCACCCCAGCATGAACCTTCATTTTCACTGATAGTAGACAGGAGAATATATATCTTTGTGAAACTTAATAGAATGTAACTGTCTTGGGCTCTCCTGTTGGTGACAGCTTATTAAGGCATTGAATAGCTGACTCATACAAACCATGAACGCTCCAAGTTAGATACCTCCTCCCCCCATCTGCTGAATTCGTTGAACTTAGCCGGGGCAATGGTAGATGTTTTACAGTTTGCCTCAGTACTCCTGGATTAGGAAGAGGAAAATTGGTCTGGGTTCCCACTGCTGATCTCTGTCTAACAACTCTTCCTAGAAAGTGCACGTGCATAGACATTGGGGGAAGACAGGATCAGGCTCGCATGTGATGCCAACTGTGGACGAACAGTCTACTAATGGTCACTCATATATGAAGGATGGTCACTTTGGCGAGGTACCCGAAGTCGACCACGACCTGCGGAACTGCACCTCAAACACTTCCAGGTGAAAGGAGAGGGGAGGAAATTGTCAGAAAAAATGCAAAGGAAAAGGCATAGATACCTTAAAATATGAGTTAATTTAGAACTTGCACACACTGTTACTGCGGATGTGTTTGGATATCCTCACTTTAAAGAAAGAAAAGAAAGACTCGAATTTATATAGCGTCTTTCACTACCACCGGACGTCTAAAAGCGCTCTACAGCCAATGAAGTACTTTTGGGGTGTAGTCACTGTTGTAATGTGGGACATGTGGCAGCCAATATGTGCACAAACAGCAATATGATAATGATCAGCTAATTTTTTTTTGTTAAGTTGATTGAGGGATAAATATTGACCAGGACACCAAGGATAACTCCCCTGCTCTTCTTTGAAATAATGCCATGGGATCTTTTACGTCCACCTGAGAGAGCAGACGGGGCCTCGGTTTAATGTCTCATCTGAAAGAAGGCACCTCCGACAGTGCAGTGCTTCCTCAGCACTGCACTGGAGTGTCAGCCTAGATTTCTTTTGTGCTCCAGTCCCTGGGGTGGAACTTGAACCCGTCTTGATCCTGTCCTCACCCAATGTCCATGCATGGGCACTTCCCAGCGCAGGTTATTTGATCGCAGTCAGATGCAGGAACCCAGCGTTATTTTTCCCTTGCTGAATTGAAGAATACTGAGAGCAATTTTAGCCCCTGACTGAAATCAAATAACACAACACATCGAAGAGATCAAACCTGAGAATTTACTCATCTGCTTGGCTAAGTAGCACATTTACTGCCTGGGCCATTGGATACCCAAAAAAAACTTTGAAAAGAAAACCTTTAGAAAAACCTTCATTTTCACATACAATATTTCGTTAGTGGATTGTCTCCTAATCATATTTTAGAAATATGAATAATAATTGCTTTGAAAGATCCACGTAAATGGATTTTATTACCCTGTAGAGGCCTGTGACAGAAAAGAGAATCTTGCTGGGTATTAAATAGAAGATGATTGGAGCCTGCAGTTTTCCATTCATTTTCGTTTAAACTACTTCAGAAATGCAGTTCAGCTGGGGTCTCCCACAGATACAAAATAATGTATACCATCAACAACTGCCACCTTCACTGGTGTTTACATAAGAACATAAGGAGTAGGTCATCTGGCCCCATCGGCTCTGCCATTCAATGAGATCATGGCTGATCGTCTACTTCAATTCCTCTTTCCTGCACTGTCCCCATATCCCTTGAATCCCTTAATATCCAAAAATCTAGCGATCTCTGTCTTGAATATACTTAACGACTGAGCCTCCGTAGCCCTTTGGGGTCGAGATTTCCAGAGATTCATTACCTTTCCTCATTTCAGTTCTAAATGGCCGACCCCTTATTCTGAGACTGTGACCACTGTTTCCAGACTCCCCAGCCATGGGGAAACATCCTCCTTGCTTCTACTCTGTCAAGCACTTTAAGAATTTTGTATGTTTTAATGAGATCACCTCTCATTCTTCTAAACTCTAGAGAATATAGGCCTCGTCTACCCAATCTCTCCTCATAGGACAATCCCCCCATCCCAGGAATCAGTCTGCTGAACCTTCGTTGCATTCCCTCTATGCCAAGTATATCCTTCCTTAGGTAAGGAGATCAAAACTATACACAATACTCCAGGTGTGGTGTCACCAGGGCCCTATATAATTGCAATAAGACATCTTATACTCAAATCCTCTTGTAATAAAGACCAACATACCATTTACTTTCTTAATTGCTTGCTGTATCTGCAAGTTAATTTTCAGTGATTCGTGTACAATGTATTTCTCCACATTATATTCCATTTGCCATGTTCTTGCCCACTAACTTAGCCTGTCTATATCCCCTTGAAGCCTCTTTGCATCCTCCTCACAACTTACATTCGCATCTAGCTTTGTTTTATCAGCAAACTTGGATATATTACATTTGGTTCCCTCATCTAAATCATTAAATCATTGATATAGATTGTGAATATCTGGGGCCCAAGCACCAAACTAGTTACAGCCTGCCAACCCGAAAATGACCTGTTTATTCGAACTCTCTGTTTTCTGTCCGTTAACCAATCCTCAATCAATGCTAGTATATTACCCCCAATCCCATGAGCCATCATTTTGTGTAATAACCTCTTGTGTGGCACCTTATCGAATGCCCCAATGAGTCATCAGCGCCGTGCTGCTGCGTCACAATGTCCTTCCCCTTTAGTTAAAGGGGAGGGCCACTGCGAGCTCTACAGTAAGTTTAGTTAGGTCCACTGGACCACCAGGAAGGGTTTCAGCCGGGCCAGTGGCCCGGTGCCAAGAGGGGGCGCCATGCTGTCTGTTGGCAGCCCAGCTGAACCCGTGGCCACCACTGTCGGGCTGACCTCGGAGTCGGCCGACAGTTAAAATTAAATGGAGGCGCTGGCAGCGGGTCCACCCTTTAAGGCGGACACCCAAGCACACACAGTTTCCCGCAGGGGAAACCTGTTAGTGGCACCGACCAGCAGCCAATCAGTTCCTGCAGGACAATTTCCCAAGGGGGTCGCCGCCACGCGGTGTGGATTTGGCGCGTGCCCGACGGCCGGCAGCAGGGGCGACGCGGAAACCCGCTCCCGGACAGGGGGTAATTTAGGACGGACCGGCCCATCCGTCTGCCCCTGGTCGGTAAGGCCTATCCGCTCCAGTACCGCTTCTTGGTGTGCGGTAATGGAGCTTAAGGAGAGGGACAATTTCGGCCTCAAATTATTTGTTTAAATTCTCTGCCATTTCCTTATTCCCCATTATAATTTCTCCTGTCTCAGTCTGTAAGGGACCCACATTTACTTTTGCTAATCTTTTCCTTTTTACATACCTATAGAAGCTTTTACAGTCAGCTTTCATGGCTCTCGCAAGTTTACTCTCCTATTTTCCCTTTATCAATTTCTTGGTCCTCCTTTGCTCTTTTTGGCAACATTATAAACCTCTTCCTTTGATCTAATACTTTCTTTACTTGTTAGCCACGGTTAGACCACTTTCCCTGCGGGGCTTTTGTCCCTTACAGAAATGTATATTTGTTGTAAATTATGTATTCTTTAAATGCTAGCCATTGCTTGTCGACCGTCATACCTTTTAATGTAGTTTCCCAGTCTACCTTAACCAACTCGCCACTCATGCCTATGTATTTTGCTTTATTTAGATTTCAGATCCTAGATTTGAATTTAACTAAATCACTTTCAAATTTAATGGCCCAGAAATTGCGATCAGAGGCTTCTCGCTGGCAGATGCCTCCAACCAGAAAAGTTTCTACGAATCTACCTGGTAGTCCCGGAGGTTCAGATGCCTCTGGTCCTGGGCCTCTACACGAAGGTCTGCGTATCTCAGGATCGTAAGGGTTTCGAACGCATCAATGGGATCACATGGGCCGACCCAACCTATCAGAGTAGGGGATCCCCATTCATACTTATGGTGATTCCGTATATACTTACGCCTGCTTTTTTCAGTCATAAGAATTTGAAGGACATTCGCTGGGCAAGAGTTGGGCAAATAGCCCAACTCTCTACCCACGGAGGCCCTTTAGTTCTGCATGCATGCGATCTGTCAACAGAATTTTTGACAGATCGTAAGTGCCGGGTTTAGGCACATGCTCTTCACATGCCTAAACCTGGAACTTGTAGGGACCCCACGGCACCTCGTAAGCGCCCGTGGGGAGCGCGATTTCAGGCCCATTATAAAATTCTATCATATTATGGTCACTCTTCCCTGGACCCCTTTACTACAAGATTATTAATGAACCCTTTTTCATGGCACAATACTAAATCTAAAATAGCCTGCTCCCTAGTTGGTTCCTCAACATACTGATCTAGAAAACTATCTTGTATACATTCCATGAATGACCAGTCCATTGATATCTTCCTGCAGTCTACAGCTTTCTTCCTCACTATCAACCACATGGCCAATTTTTGTATCATAATATATTAGTCATCTACAGTAGTACTTGATCGGATGTGTACTGCTGGAATTTATGACAGGACCTCATGCGTAATGGCTCCAGTAAATGATAAGAAACATAAATATTTAATAATTCGTCCAGTAGCTAGCCATTCATCCAAACATAGAATATACAGCAAAGAAACAGCCTATTCGGCCCAACAAGTCTGTGCTGGTGTTTATACTCCACGCGCGTTTCCTCCCATTCTATCTACCTCATCATAGGGTATGGTAGTGTAGTGGTTATATTACTGGACATGTACTCAGAGGCCTGGACTAATAATACAGAGAATGTGAGTTCAAATCGTGCAATTGCAGTTTGAAAATTTGAATTCAGTTTTATTCCTGGGATGAGAAAGCTGTCCTATGAAGAGAGATTGAGTAAAATGGGCCTATATTTTCTGGAGTTTAGAAGAATAAGAGGTGATCTCATTGAAACGTATAAAATTCTTAGAGGTCTTGACATGGTAGATGCTGTGAGGTTGTTTCCCCTGGCTGGAGAGTCTAGAACTAGGGGGCACAGTCTCAGAATAAAGGGCCGGCCATTTAGGACTGAGACGAGGAGGAATTTCTTCACTCAGAGGGGTGTGAATCTTTGGAATTCTCTATCCCAGACGGCTGTGGATGCAACATTCCCTCTAAGCTGTGCAATCGCGCAGCTGTCTACTGGTCTCAAGCAGTCCGGGACCAGCTTTTCCAATGTGAAACTTCACGCATGCGCAAAACTCTGACTGGGCCGCACAACCCATTAAAGGGACCGTGCACATAAAAAGATTAGGGGGAGCAGCATGTGCATTCGCGTTGTGCATATTCAAGACTGAGATCGTGAGATTTTTGGGCACTAAGGGAATTGAGGGATATGGGGATAGGCAGGGGAAGTGGAATTGATGTAGAAGTTCAGTCATGATCTTATTGAGGGTCTACTTCTGCTATTTCTTATATTCTTAATTCAGCCTATCAGCATATCTTTCTATTCCTTTTCCCTCTCGTATACTAGTCTAGTTTCCTTTTGAAAGCATCTGAGCCATTTGTCTCAACCACTTCCCATGGCAATGAGTTCCACATTCTAACCACTCTGAGTAAAGACATTTCTCCTTATTTCCTAATTGGATTAATTAGTAACTATCTTGTATTTATGGCCCCTAGTTTTTGATTCTCCCACAAGTGGAAACATTCTCTCCACATCTACCCTGTTCAATCCATTCATACTTTTAGAGATCTCCATCAGGTATCCTCTAAATCTCTTTTCTAAAGATAAAAGCCCCATCCCGTCCAATCTTTCCCAATAGCTGGAATCTTTCAGTTCTGGTATCATCCTTATAAATCTTTTTTGCACTTGCACCAGTGATTCTATGTCTTTTTTCCAGCCTGGAGAACAGAACTGTGCACAGTACTTGAAGTGTGGCCTGACCAGTGCTCTATACAAGTTTTAACATAACTGCACTACATTTGAATTCTATATCCTAAAAAGAAATCACAGTGCTTTGTCTGCATTTTTTTTATTGGTTTGCTCACCTGCGATGCTGCTTTTAATGATTTGTTCACCTGTATTGCTAGATCACTTTGCTCTTCTATCAGTTCCTTATTTTCTAAGGTGTAGGTGATGTTTCTATTTTTCTTACCAAAGTGCATTGCCTCACCTTCTTGTGCTCACTGACCTACATTGGCTTCCGGTTAAACAACACCTCGATTTCAAAATTCTCATCCTTATTTTCAAATCCCTCCATGGCCTCGCCCCTCCCTATCTCTGTAATCTCCTCCAGCCCCACAACCCCCTGAGATGTCTGCACTCCTCTAATTCTGCCCTCTTGAGCATCCCTGATTATAATCGCTCAACCATTGGTGGCTATGCCTCCTGTTGCCTAGGCCCTAAGCTCTGGAATTCTCTGGCTCTCCGCCTCTCTACCTCTCTTTCCACCTTCAAGACGTTCCTTAAAACCGACCTCTTTGACCAAGCTTTTGTCAAACTCGGTGTCAAACTTTTTATCTCATAATACTCCTGTGAAGCGCCTTGGGAAGTTTCACTACCTTAAAGGTGCTATACAAATACAAGTTGTTGTTGCATTATGTTGCATTCTTCTTGTTAGCTAGACACCCCATGCCCCCCTTCCGCCCCACCCTCAGGTTTTAACTGGTTGGAACTGTTGTCATACTCTATGTATATAACTATTTTAACTTGTTTAGTATTGAACAGTACAGTACAGCAATCAGTTGTCTGAATTACTTACTCCGAGTCCTATGCCTGGATTTCAAGTCACAATCTGGGTTGATATTCCAATGAAGTAGTAGTAAGGGATTTCTCAATTGAAGTTGATCTTTAAATTGACATGTTAAACCAAGGTGCTGTCTGGTTATTTAGGCAGGCATTAAAGATCCAATAGGACTATTTGGTCAACATTATTTCCCGTCAATACCACCAAAAACACTAGATTAACTTGTCAGTGGAATGTTGCTGTCATGGAAAGGCTGAATTTTCTGCTTACAGAACAATGATTACTGTGCTCCAAATGTTGTGCGACGACTTTGAGACACTTTGATGTGATAAAGTGCTATTTAAAATTATCATTTAATTAAAACCTTTCATCCTAGTTCATATTGGAGGAAACAACCAACCCTGTTTTTGCATTCGGATTAACTGTTCCCTGTAGTTGAACTAGAATAAATGCTTTTTCGATTGGATTTAAGAGAAATAGGGGGAGAAATTCACTATCATCCCGTTTGGGGCACTAAATTTTAAAAGTTTGAAAGGTTAGTGCCAGGCGCTAATGATTTCAAACTTTTAAAAAATTGACCGTTTGAGCTCCAAGAAGGAAGCGGAGCGCTAAATCAAGCACTCCACTTCCTCCCTGGAGCACAATGGGCATCGGGTGACTTCAGCTCTCGTGTCCAAAGTCTCCTTCCCTCCCTTTAAGAAATTATGTAACTATTTGTACTGCACATTTTTTGACAGACGGGCGTCTGTCCAGCCCCACCCCCCATGCCTGTACTGCACTTTTTTTGACAAACATGCGACAAGCCCAGCCCCTGGCAAGCTCCTTCCGCCCGCCCCCCCCCCCCCCCCCCCCCCAGCTAAATCATTCCCTCCACGTGGTGCTGAGAAGCAAGGACTTGAGGCTCCGACTCTCTTTCTCCCCCCACCCCCCGGCCGGTGTGGGGCCGAGAGCAAGAGGGAGGCTGGGGGAGAGAGTGAGAGAGGCTGGGGGGGGGGGAGAGTGAGAGAGAGGCTAGGGGAGAGAGAGAGAGAGACTGGGGGGAGAGTGAGAGAGGCTGGGGGGAGAGTGAGAGAGGCTGGGGGGAGAGTGAGAGAGGTTGGGGGGAGAGTGAGAGAGGCTGGGGGGAGAGTGAGAGAGGCTACGGGGAGAGAGAGAGAGACTGGGGGAGAGTGACACACGGGTGGGGGGAAGACGGATCTCATTCTTCCTACCTCATACAAGGGACATCGTTGGAGTGTATGATATCCAGAAGTCATGACATTGTCACTATTCACTTCATACCCAATAAACCTGTAAACAATCCGTACGCAATGCCTGCCCCATTTATGGGGGTTGGGGTGGGGGTGGGGGTGGATGGATGGGGTAAGACACTTTGGCTGGGGGAGGCATGCACTTGGACTGGGGTAAGGCACTCTGGCTGGGGGAGGCATGCACTTGGACTGAGGTAAGGCACTTTGGCTGGCCCTTCCTTTCTTAAGGGGAGCTCTGTCCTCTGTCGCTTCAGGAAGTCAAAGTGGATCGAGTTACAATTTGCAAAGTCAGTGAGACCTTGGGATGGGTGGTTCCAGCTACATATTCCTGTGAAATTTCAGGGTGTGGCTTATCCTCCAAGGGGACCAATCATGGACAAATGGTGGAGCATGGTGGCCATTTTGGCAGTACAAATAAGCACATCCTTAAAGAAAAGGGCCATTGTTGCAGGCTCTGCAATATAAAAGGCACCTACCTGGACCACCAAGGCAGTGGCGATCCCGCGCGATCATCATGGCACTCAAGCAGAGTCCCGGGCTGAATGATCGTGGGCAGGAACCCTAAAAAAAAACAGCAGCAAGAAATGTATTTTCTTTTTACTTACCTCGGCCACCTCGCCTTTAATCATCGCTCCCGTAGCAGCCGGCCTCTCGATCCAGGCTTCCTGCGGCTATCGGTGCTTTCTCCCGGTGTTGCTGCAGGGGGAGGAAGTCAATTTTGGGTCCGGGGTGCTACCGGGGCGATGTGCACGGCCGTGATATCACGATCTCTGGGCGCAGGAGATTGGGCTGTAGCACCGCCTCTAAACTCCCGCCGAAAATGGTGGGAGTCAATGTCAGCACTGCACCCGGTCGCAAAGCCATTTATGCCCCGTTAGCACCAACAGGAGGGGTAGAGGTACCCAGTTTCTCCCCCATAGCTTCTGATCATTCAGTCACTGAAAAATCAGAAATTGGAGCACGTCCATTGGATTATAAGACATTTAAATCAGCCTCATAAATGGAGCAATTCCATGCCAATTGTTTGAAGCTGCTTTTGCCATTTCATCAAATTAGCAAACTGTCATGCTCGAACTGTTTGCTCCTGATAGTCAGATGTGGGTGAATGACATCACCACCAAAGACTGCGATAGTTCAATGTGTAAATCCCACAAAGACTGAGTGTTGATTTCCTTACAAGCTGTAAGTTAGTATTTTAAGCTCTGTTTTACACACTTGCCCCACGGTGGAACTGTACCGCCAGTGTGAGGGCACCATCAGCAAAATGGATTTACCTGGTGGAGGGGAGGTAAAACCATTGTAGAATTGAAAACCATAAACTGAATAAAGTCCTGCGGGTAGTGGTGTTCAATTTGAGGTCTGCTTAATGGGAGCAGTATTACATTGATGGGGATTTATCTTTGCTCTCCTCTCTAGTGCTCGATGGCTTCCTGTATCACTGCATTCCACGTGACGTGTGCATTTGACCGCAACTTGGAAATGAGGACTATTCTCGCAGAGAACGATGAAGTCAAGTTCAAATCCTACTGCCTGGAGCACAGCAGCACGACCACCAACTCCTCCAGCAAATGGGAAGAGACCATGAGCAAACTGAGCGAGGCGTGGCAGCTGGCCGCAACCACTGATGGGACAGCGGAGATGAATCAGACTGAGCGTGACCTGGAGAAGGCCAGTCTGAGAAAGCAGAAGCTGCAACAACTTGAGGAGGAGTTCTACGAACTGGTAAAGCCCTCAGACGTGGCCCAGCAGCTGCAGATGTCTGACGGCCTGGTGGATTTTTTCTACCAGTACTGGAGGCTCAAGAGAAAGTCGAATTTCAACAAGCCACTCTTGGCTCCAAAAACAGATGAAGTGGACAATCTGGCTCAGCAGGAGCAGGACATCTTATACCGACGACTGCGGCTCTTCACGCACCTTCGTCAAGATTTGGAGAGGGTGGGTATGAGTTTCAAAGTTAATTACACCTCATACAGCCTAAAGAAAAGAAATAACTTGCATTTATATAGCGCCTTTTATGACCTCAGGACGCCCCAAGGTGCATTACAGCTAATGAAGTACTTTTGAAGTGTAGTCAATATTTGCATGTGGTTGGCTACTCGAGATTGCTAAACTGTGTATATCTGACTGATGAGTATATTGTGTAAAAATTATTTTAAGTGTTAGTGAACTGAACGTGTCCTGAGGCAGGGAATATTGGACCTAAAATTCCCGTCGGAGGCTTCCTTCGATCGAATGCCTCCGACCCGAAACTTCTCTACGAAAGTACCTGGTGGTCCCAGAAGCGCCTTAGATTTTGGTCGGAGGCCTTCTCTTCCCGCGCTTCACTGCGTGTCCACGTCTTCTAGATATGCAAGTAAAAGCTGGAGTTACGTGAGACTGGACAACCAATCACGGTACAGTATTCTCACTGATAATAATGAGAACTCCGTATCTCCCAAGTTCCTATTACTATCAATGGGAATACCCCCTAAAACACCCAAACACAACATAAAACATAAAAAAAGCACCTCACATATTTAACATTAATTGAAATTAAAGTTAATTAAATGTTTTAGAAAAAAAATATTTTTTTGAGTTTTTTTTTAAGTGTTTTAATAGGGTTTAAAATAAACTCACCTTAGTGGACAGGGTTTTTAACATAAAAATGTGTTTTTAAATGTTATTTTTATATGTTTTAAAAGTCTTACGCTGGTAAAAGTAGGCTATGCGCCTGCTTTACCAGGCGCAAGAGTTTTAAGGACATTTGCTGGGCAAGAGTTGAGCAAATAGCCCAATCTCGCCTGCGCGAATGTCATGGCAGTGGGGATACGGAAGATCTGTCAAGAGAAATCTTGACGGATTGGAAAAGCCAGTTTCGGCGCATATGTATTCCGTACGGACCTGGCAAGGCCGGAATTTTGGAGCCAATAACTCACCAATTCATCGATACGCTGACATTGATGTTTTCACAGTATATTCTCTGACAGAAAGTTGAGTTTACAGGCAGGCTGTGAAATCTGTCACCATCCTATCTACTGCTTTCAGCTTGTTGGGCAATTTTTCCAGTTATTCCCATTTAAAATGGTTTTCATTCCCAGTTCCTGTCCCTGTTTCTTTGCACTTGTTTTCTTGTTTGGTTTCCATGTGTAGGAGAATTAGATTTGCACAATGGGAGGCGGAGCTAACACTTGCTCCATAGCACAAATGAAACTGCTTTGCAAGTCATTTGTAAATTCCTGACTTTCAACTATTTTTGGCGTCAGTATTCAAAAACACACCAAGTACAGAATGCCACTGAGCCACACAGAGCAAGAAAGCCCGGGGTTGACTCCCTGCTTGATGTAGAATTAGTGGATCTCAGCCTGGGCAGCAGCGGGAGCGTTACAATCAGAACCATTGTCCCTGGCAAAGGGTTACAAAAAAATCAGAAGGTTCTCCTGCTGAAAGTATACGCATGTGGACATTGAGTGAAGGACAAGGTCTGGCTCGGTTGCAATACCCCACAGTGAAAGAGCCTTCCAACACACAATGTCCATGAAGAATGTTAATTTGACAAAGTACCAAAAGGCTGCCACCAGCACCTGCAAATATGGACCCCCAGTCTTAGTCATTAACTTCAGAACTGGAGGGTTAGGGAGAGAAAGTCAAAGAGTAAATAAATGAGAGGGAAGGTGGAGCAAATGGAAGTTTTATTGGTGTTTAAATACCTATTATTCTATTAATATCCCTTGTTTGTGGATTTCCTCCCCCTTCAATCTATTCTTTCCCCTACAATCTTGGTCTCACCTAACCTTTACTTCCTGATTTAGCTCCTCTTCTCCCCTACTCTTTATAACTTTTCTCATGACTTGAACTATGGGCCCTGTTTCTCAATTAACAAGAACTCATGATCACCAAACTATGTTTTTATTTTCATCCATGCTTTGAAGACGCCGCAACTCATGAAGTCTCCCCCAACCCAGTGCTGCCCACCACCCAGACACTGGATTGTTGTGTGAGACCACAACTGGGAGGGACTTCCCCCACCTCTTGATTTCTCCCTCCTTGTTGGGGTGGAACTGAGGAAGTGAATGACCTTTGAGAGTTCACGCTGTGGGAAATCTGGGAGTATGAACTCGTAACCTGGCCCGTTGCCCACTGCAGAAGTTATTTCCTATGAGAACACAACATAAAATCAGAAAAATAATGCAGAAGCCTTTGTGGTTTGTCAGCATCACGTGTTGTCCTCTGTGAATGCAATGAGATCAAACGGGCGGGCATCTTTTTAAAAGCTATTACAGACCAGACCCAGGATGTAGTGTCTTGTTACATTTAATTGCACACCCTGTAATGAAAAGCAAATTTCCTTGTTTTTGATGACACTTACAAAACAGTTATTTGGAAACTACTGAATCAGAAAAAGCCCAACAGTTAATGCATTAGGAGAGCTGGCACTGAGTGCATGTGTGTCTCTGAAGTGGGGAGGGAGAGCAATGCAAACAGTCAGTGCCTTGGATACCAAGCAGCAGAGTAATGGGATGCTGAGGAGCATTGGGCAATCATTAGCTTTGCCATACACATTGTACAAAAGGTCAGTCTTGATTTACTGTTGTTGGAAGCACACAGATGTTTTAGTGCCTGTGAATGTAATAATTGACCCTTTGAATTGGAGACCAGAGTAAGTTCCATTGATAGGTTTGCTTTTGAAGAAATTATGGCTTGAAAGTAATATTACGGTATGTAGGCATTCAACCCAAAGTATAAGGCGCCTCTGAAAATTTCTCAAAACTCGTGTTACAATAGGATGTGGATAAGGAATATCATGTAATGTAATAAAACTTTCATTTTGCAATTCATTTTGTTTGATAAGTTGAGCATGTGTTAAGGCTGGCTTTAGCTGCTGAGTTATCTTTAATAAGCCCTACAAATTGCTATTTAATGAAATGGCAGTGTATTGGTGCCCAGCGGCACTGTGCAAGAACACAGGTTGGTTCCCACACTCTGCTAAATTCCCAATCTGAACAGTGCTGTGCCAAATTGAAGTTCGGTTTCTTTGAAGGGGCAGAGGGAGGAAGAATTGAAAATCTCACAATGTGTACTGAGGCCCCAGTGGCCAATCAAAGTTTGAGGACACCTTCACATTTGATGGCTAGCAAGCTCTGAGGCTTTGAAATCATTGATTAAATCCCAAACACAAGTGTTACATCAGTACTTGACTGGTTGACATTCAACTGCAGGACCTAGAAGTGAAAGGCAAATTGCAATACTGCATTTTGGCTTCTCGTCTGAGGCCAGCATTTGAAATCAAACCAGGCTGATGGAGGAAAGCATCCTTTCTCTACTGATTGTGCTGGTTCTATCTGAAATGACTTGGCCAGTTTCAACCCAATTCTCAATAGGTGTGCCCTGCAACCCAAAATTGGGGCTAATTTGGCAACACACTGAGAAATGTGATGAGGATTTCTCATTTGGGAAACCAAATTAGTGGTCTTCTGTTGCTGGAGCTGAGGCACATTTGGGGCGATTTTTATCTGCGCTTTGTGTAACAAAATCATCAACTTATTTATAAGGAGCACATTTATGTTTTCACTACACACAAGGACAAATTCAGCAAAGCTCTGCTCCCAGTGCAGTACGTCATTGGACAGGAGCACAGATCAGATGTAGAGCTATAATACTATAGCCACGATTCTTCAGCCCACGTCTACTGCAAGCGAGACTCGGCTGGCAGTGCAGTCTCATTTAATCTGCCCTGTAACATGCTCCGGAAATCTTGCCTCACTTTTGGGACAAAAGTAGAAGTAATTTAACATAGCATGCAAACTATGCTAAACCTGGCCTGACTGTTTAATGCCTTTAGTTAGAAACAGTTCTATTTACCTACATTGCCATCCCTTACCTTGATGAACACCGGATTCAGAATGCTGTATAATTTCTTTTAGCAGTTATATAGGTTCTTATAAATTTGATGCTAGTTAGTTCAGCAGTTCTCAGTCAATAAATAAGATCACAGATGCAAAGCTTACAGTAAATTATTGATACTTTATATTATAATCAAGATCAGCATCAGATAACTCTCATCTTCAAATCGTTTTTCAGCACCGTGAACCAAAGGACTCTGCATCTTGAGCTGCCCACCAGCTCACTAATGTTTACTGACTGCAGATCTCACAAAAGCAATTAAAAGTATATTACAATGGTTACAGTGAATTGTAACACCCACAGATAGCCTTTCCACCATCTCATTCCCTCTCATTCACCCTGCCCCACCCCCTCCATATAATGACCTGATTATTGTGCATGTGTCATCATCATCATCATCATCATCATAGGCGGTCCCTCGAACGAGGATGACTTGCTTCCACACCAAAAGAGATGAGTTCATAGATGTTTCAATGGAGGACCCGATATTCCAGTCCTGAACTCCAGGGGTGGAAGATGCCTGTGCGTGGATTTTTTTGACGTGTGGTGACCGTTGCACATCAGCCACCACATGGGCTTGACAGAGCTAGGGCTTTATCCAGTGGCAAGGGTTAACCAGGACGATTGGAGACCTGCTCTGCTACACAGACCTAGTGCACACACATATCGCGGTGTGAGCTGGCCAATGCTGCCCCGGGCCCTCGGCTCTTCTGGGCCCCGCACCCTCATTTGCCACACCTCCGCCACGATCACTCGCCATTTCTCCGCCACAAACATTCGCCGCACCTCCGCCACGATCTCTCACCGCTCCTCCGCCATGATCTCTCACCGCTCCTCCACCACAAAACATTCGCCGCACTTCCACCACAATCTCTCACCGCGCCTCCTCACCAAACATTTGCCGCACCTCTGCCACGATCTCTCACCGCTCATCTCTTGTAACATCTCAGCCATGACCTCTCACTGCTCCTCCACCTCAATCATTCGCCGCACCTCCGGCACGATCTCTTGCCGCTCATCCGCCCCGACCTTCCCGCTCCTCTACTGTGCCTGGGCCCCGCCGATGTTCCTGCCAACGCTCCAACCGGCGACTTGGGCCTTGATGATGTCACTCAGTCGCCCACCTCGAAGTTGTTGCACACTTGGGACGACTTGCGCTGGAAACTGTAGTGGTATGCCCACGATGTTTCAGGGCCCGCGCTCGCTCTTTTGTCCTCCCGACCTGCGGTGGTGTCCTCTCGCAGGTCAACTTGGACAATGTTAACTCTCACTTGTGTTTTCTGCCTCACTGGGATCAGGTTACTGTGTGGGCACAGTTAAATGTAGATCATAACAGATGATCTCCTTATGTAGAGGCTTTTAAATCTAACTGCAATAAGCCCCACATGTATAAACGTTATAATCTCTTTGGCCCTTTGAATTTGTAATATTTAACAAAATAGTATCTTGGATATCCGTTTAGCCTTTATATTAAGTTAACCTTGCAGAAATATTGGAGTAACAGCACAGTAACATTAACAGCACTGACCACCAGAGTTACCGTCTCCTTTAATATGCACACCACTGACCACCAAAATTAACATCGGGGCCCAAATTGAGCCCCGCCCCAAACGGGGCGTGCTCTCCGTTTTTTTAAGGTTTTCTCCGCCGCAATCCATGGGGCGGAGATCCGACAGATATTCGGGTCTTAGAAAATATTTTTCCAGTGGGATGGTGTTCCGGGCGGGTGCGAGGCAAAAGTGGCCTTCAGTTGGGTCAGCCGCCCCGTCCAGTCATCTGACATCAACGCGACGTGCACATGTCACCATGTCCCACCCCTTCAGTTAAAGGGGAGGGCCTCTGCGAACTCTGCATGGGGTTTAGTTAGGTCCAATGGACCACC
Organism: Pristiophorus japonicus; assembly: GCF_044704955.1. Lineage (NCBI taxonomy): Eukaryota > Metazoa > Chordata > Chondrichthyes > Pristiophoridae > Pristiophorus > Pristiophorus japonicus. The sequence goes on from NC_091980.1 coordinate 55,706,043, forward strand.
AGGGAGGGTTTCAGCTGGGCCAGCGACCTGGCACCCAAGAAGGTGTGAGCATCCGTGGGCACCATTGTCGGGCCGATCTGGCAGTTGACCGACAAATAAAATAAAATGGCATCTGCGGCAGTGCGTCCTCCCCCTTAAGGGCGGACACACCGCCCAGGCACACACAGCTTCCCGCTGTCGGGGGTACTGACCAGCTGCCAATCCACTCCTGCGGGGCAATTTCCCACGCAGGGCGGAAATGGAATAGTCGGTGGGCAGTTCGCGGGTGTCCAACGGGGCGAAAAGAATGGGTGGCGCGGTGGCGATTACCGCTGCAAAACCCAGGTAGGTCAATTTTAAAAATGGTCCTCACTCCGCACCGACTAGGTGGAGAATCAGTACCGACCCGTGGCCACCTCATCTTAAAGAAAGGGGCATTTTCGGCCCAAATCCTCTTTAACATTCACACCACTGACAGGGGGGAGAAATTGGCCTCCTTTGCGCCTCCTGCTAGCACCTCCAGGGGGCGCTAAGAGCTTACCAACCGGGTGCGGTGAAATCACCGACGCCCACGAACTTCGATGGCGGGTTTGCACTTACCGTCTCGATCTCTTGCTCCCCGGAGATTGTGACATAATTCGGTGCACAACGCCCCGTTACCGCCCCAGATGCAATATTCGCTTCTGCGCGCTGCAGCATCGTGGGCGTCAACATCGACAGCTGCAGGAGGCTTTGTCATCTCGGCTGGCCGCTTGGGCAGCGATATTTAAAGGCAGTGGTTGTCAAAACCACTGCCCAGTGGTAGGCCAAAATGTAATAATGTCTCCAGTGTGCTGTATTTAGATTTTTTTCCAGCCCTGCACACGATTGATCAGCTCTGCACTCTCAGAGTGCTCGGGGCTGCCCTTCGTGTATCGCAGGTGCTGTCGATGACCATTCCCAGCCTTAGCCTCAATGATCGCAGCTTTGGCCCTTCTCTTTAAGGGAGGGAAGCAACCTGTAAAACTGCCAGCGCTGCACGGAACATTGTGCAGTGCTCTGCCGACACCAGCCCTCTCACTCCCTTTAGTGCTTTAAGGGAAGGGGTAACACTTGATTTAGTGTTCCACTTCCCTCTTGGAGCGCTAAATAGCTAAGTTCCCCTCGGAATCAGTTGTCTAGCGCCCGACAAGACTTTTGCACTCCCGCAAAAGTTATCGTCGCAAACAGGGTGCTACGCAATTTCTAGCCCTTAGTGTATCCTTTAACACTCACAGCACTGACCACCAGAGTCACTTTTTGTTTTTTAAGATTGGTACCACTGATCACCAGAGTTTGCATCGCTCAATACTGCCAGACATTATAAGTTGTTGCAGTTCTGTAATTAAGACGTTACTGAATTACTGTTAATTAATTATGATAGTTCAACAAGTTTTATTTTTATTACACTGCTTATTTATAGCAGTGTTGTTGCATTGTTAATAAACAGCTGTATGCTTTTAGAGCTAGTATTAAATCTTTGTTAAAAATTGCCGACTGCTTTATAGTCGATGCCAAATCGAGACTGAGCATTGCCATTATGGTAGTTTTTCTGTGAATTATTTTCCTTTCTTCCCCCCATACTTCATTTTTCTGTCACACAACTTCGCCAGTCAAGGTGTAGGCATGGGGATCTGCTTCCAGACCTCTCTTTATGCCATTCCAATATCTGGAAGCAGGGAGCAGTGGGATATGTTCTGGCACTTATCCCTAAACAGTTGAGAGTTCCTGCACTCTCACTGTGCTTCTATAAGGAAACCTCATATAAAGGCCAGATGCTCCTCTGTGGGGTGGGGCAGAGGGAAAAGTGGATTGAGTCTACTTTTGTACTGTGGCGTGCTGAAGAATGCCATTGGTGCAAGCCAGGAAACAGGCAAGGTACCACCGAGCCTCTTGGCTGCAATTGGTGCATGGCCAGTGCTGACCAGAAATCATTGGGTAGAGAGAATGTAAATCAGAAATAGAGTGGTAGAGCTATTTACCAAGAAAACATATTCTCCTACCTGGAATTTTCCCTTTAGGCATGGAGGTGAAACCGGTGACAGTGGATAGGCTGCTCGTTATACAGCCCGCCCAATTTTCCTTTGTATCGACGTCAATGGAAAGCAAAATCGGGTGGGCTGCATAACCTGTCGCTGATCTGCTCCCAAAGTGAAATATACTCACATTGTCTTTTTTTTAAATGTTTCCTGATGGTGTTAAATGGATCCCAACATTTTGTTTGTGAGTGTCAACAATAAACCACTCACCGCGGTATACAAAAGATGCCAACTTGAGCTGATTATATTAGCTATTCGCTGACACCAGCTCAGTTGCTGATGAAGGATATTCCTATCAGAGTATTAAAAACATTTTTTTGTTTGTTAAGTGGGAGAAAGTACACCACATTGAACATGCCATCCCTTAATAATAGGTCTATATGACTGATCATTTGTTAAGTAGTACTGATAGTGTCTCATTATTTTATGTAGCAAGTCATCACGGAATAACTATCAAGTGCCTGTGACAAAATACGTGTTTCATTGGTAATTCTGTTGTGATTGGGGCAGGTGCTGTGAAACTCCTACTACACCCAACCTTTTGAAAACTTGATGGGACAGTGTAGAGAGAGCTTTACTGTTCATTTAATTTGTGATATAGCTGACCTGGGAGTTCCTGATGCTGACACTATGTGCCCAAAATGCTCGCTGAATGAGCATAAAATTCACCAGCAAATATAAAGCAAGAAACTCCCTTCAGATTAGCCAAAAGTTCTGTAAAATAAGCAAAATATCTGTTTATGAAGGTCCTGAGGGTAATGGTTATTTTGGTAGATTTAGCTTTGCTATCTGTTTAGCATTGATTGTGTCAGTATATTCTCCATTGCTCCCTCTGTGCCCTTTCCAGAGCAATCCTAGCAACTAGCACAACATTAAATCTGTCACGTCAGTATTGTATGTATCTTAGGAAATGAGGTCAGAAGGTAGGTCAGTTGGGAGTTTATCATGTAATGCTACTCCAAAGCCCCCATCACTGCCTGTACCAGTTCAGAAATTCTATCGGTGTCCCTCTATGACCAATTCTATTCTTTTAGGGTGTGTGAGGACCTGTTCGGTGTTTATTGATCCAAGATTAAATTGACTACAGTCTATCAGCGTTCCATGTGACAGTGCGAGTTGATGGAGTTTTGATATACTCCAGTGTGAAATGTTCAAAAGGGCAATAACATGCTTGTTTTTAACAGGTTAGAAATCTGTGCTACATGGTGACACGGAGGGAGAAAATGAAACGATCAGTCTGTCGACTCCAGGAACAAATATTCCACCATCAAACCAAACTGATAGAAGAGAATCTGCATCGAGGTAGGTCTCTGCTGAATCAAGTATCTTTCTTCTGCCTTAATTCCCTTTTCTAGGCCGCAAGCTGATCTTTGGCTTAAAGCGCCTGAGGGCTAATTTTTGGTGATGATGTAAAACAGGAAATATCGGATCGGTCGCTCGTCATGCATACCGTCCAATTTTTTATTTTTTATTGACTTCAGTGAAATACTTTTGAAGTGTAATCACTGTCATTATGTAGGCAAACACAGCAGCGAATTTGCGCACAACAAGGTCTCACAAACAGCAATAAGTAAATGACAAGAACATTTGTTTTGGTACTGTTGATTGAAAGTTAAATGTTGGCCAGGGCATCAAAAGAATCCCTTGCTCTCCTTTGAGTATTGCCATGTGATCTTTTGGCTTCAAACCACAGCCTTCTGACTTGGATGCGAGACACGGCTGACATACAAGTATGTTTGTATCTTTTTTAAGTATGTTTTACGAACGTAGCAACAGAAGTAAACCATTTAGCCCCTCAAGCCTGTTCTGTCATTCAATGAGATCATGACTGATCTGCAATCTAACTCCATATACCCGCCTTTGGCTCATATCCCTTAATACCTTTGCTTAACAAAAAGCTATCAATCTCCGATCTAAAATTAACAATTGATCTAGTATCAATTGCCATTTGCGGAGGAGAGTTCCAAACTGCTACCACTCAATGGGCCCAAGTTTCCACACGATAAAAAACGGGCGCCCCTCCGAGCTGGGCGCCCGTTTTTCACGCCTAGAACGGCGCCTAAAAAAAAACCTCGCAATTCTGGAGCGTTCTGCAGCTCCTTGTCTGCCTAGCGTGGCGCCCAGGAGGGCGGAGCCTACACTCGCACCGATTTTGTAAGTGGGAGGGGGCGGGTACTATTTAAATTAGTTTTTTTCCTGCCGGCAACACTGTGCGTGCGCGTTGGAGCGTTCGCGCACGGGCAGTGTGAAAAAAACATTGGCACTCGGCCATTTTTGTAGTTCTTTGTAGCTGTTTAATTTTTGAACATTTTTTAATAAAAGCACATTGCCATCAGCACATCAGCACTGAGGCTTCTTGCAGCCTTCGCACTGTCTCCTTCCCGCCCCCGCCGGAACAAAACGGCTGTTCCCTTCCCCCCCCCTCCCCTCCGCGGGAACAAAACGGCTGTTCCCTTTCCCCCCCCCTCCCCGCCGGAACAAAACGGCTGTTCCCTTTCCCCCCCCCTCCCCGCCGGAACAAAACGGCTGTTCCCTTTCCCCCCCCCTCCCCGCCGGAACAAAACGGCTGTTCCCTTTCCCCCCCCCTCCCCGCCGGAACAAAACGGCTGTTCCCTTTCCCCCCCCCTCCCCGCCGGAACAAAACGGCTGTTCCCTTTCCCCCCCCCTCCCCGCCGGAACAAAACGGCTGTTCCCTTTCCCCCCCCCTCCCCGCCGGAACAAAACGGCTGTTCCCTTTCCCCCCCCCTCCCCGCCGGAACAAAACGGCTGTTCCCTTTCCCCCCCCCTCCCCGCCGGAACAAAACGGCTGTTCCCTTTCCCCCCCCCCTCCCCGCCGGAACAAAACGGCTGTTCCCTTCCCCCCCCCTCCCCGCCGGAACAAAACGGCTGTTCCCTTCCCCCCCCCTCCCCTCCGCGGGAACAAAACGGCTGTTCCCTTTCCCCCCCCCTCCCCGCCGGAACAAAACGGCTGTTCCCTTTCCCCCCCCCTCCCCGCCGGAACAAAACGGCTGTTCCCTTTCCCCCCCCCTCCCCGCCGGAACAAAACGGCTGTTCCCTTCCCCCCCCCCCTCCCCTCCGCCGGAACAAAACGGCTGTTCCCTTTCCCCCCCCCTCCCCGCCGGAACAAAACGGCTGTTCCCTTTCCCCCCCCCTCCCCGCCGGAACAAAACGGCTGTTCCCTTCCCCCCCCCCCTCCCCTCCGCCGGAACAAAACGGCTGTTCCCTTCTCTCCCCCCCCCTCCCCTCCCCGCCGGAACAAAACGGCTGTTCCCTTCCCCCCCCCCCCCCTCCCCGCCGGAACAAAACGGCTGTTCCCTTCTCTCCCCCCCCCTCCCCCCCGCGGGAACAAAACGGCTGTTCCCTTCTCCCCCCCTCCCCTCCGCCGGAACAAAACGGCTGTTCCCTTCTCTCCCCCTCCCCGCCGGAACAAAACGGCTGTTCCCTTCTCCCCCCCCCCCCCCCGCCGGAACAAAACGGCTGTTCCCTTCCCTCCCCTCCCCTCCGCGGGAACAAAACGGCTGTTCCCTTCCCTCCCCCCTCCCCTCCGCCGGAACAAAACGGCTGTTCCCTTCCCCGCGGGAACGAACAACTGCAGAATTCTCCGTGCCTGAAGCACTTTCACACAGGTAGGAAGATGGTTTATTTAATCTTTGCTTTGCTTATAAATGTTTATTCAGGTTGGATTTATTTGTATAATATTTGTAGAAGTATAAATAAGGATTTATTGTAGAATTTAATGAGAACCCTTCCCCCCACCCCCCCCCCCACCTCGTTCTGGACGCCTAATTTGTAACCTGCGCCTGATTTTTTAATGTGTAGAACAGGTTTTTTCAGTTCTACAAAAATCTTCACTGGCTCCATTCTAACTTAGTTTGGAGTACATTTTCACTGTGGAAACTTTGAAATCAGGCATCAGTGGCCGGACACGCCCCCTTTTGAATAAAAAATTCTGTTCCAAAGTAGAACTGTTTTACCTGACTAGAACTGCAGAAAAAAAAATGTGGAGAATTGCGATTTCTAAGATAGTCCGTTCTCCACCAGTTGCTCCTAAAAATCTGGCGCAAATCATGTGGAAACTTGGGCCCAATGTGTGTAGAAGTGTTTCCTAATTTCACTCCTGAAAGGCCTGGCTCTAATTTTTAGACTGTTCACTAGTCCTGGAATCACTAACCAGCAGAAATAGTTTCTCTCTGTCTACCCTATCTGTTATGCTTAATATCCTGAAACCATCGATCAGATCACCCCAAACCTTCTAAATTCTGGGGAATACAACCCTAATTTGTTTAATCACTCTTCGTAATTTAACCCTTGAAGTCTGAATATCATTCTGGTAAACCTCTGCTGCCCTCCCTCCAAGGCCAATATATCCTTCCTGTGGTGTGGTGCCCAGTACTGCTCACAGTGGTGTGGTCTAACCAGGGTTTTTTACAGCTGCAGCATAACTTCTACCCCTTGCATTCTAGTCCTCTAGATATAAAGGCCAGTATTCCATTGGCCTTTTTGATTATTTTCGGTACCTGTTCGTGACATTTTAGGGATCTATTTACCTGGACCCCCAAGTCTCTTTGGACATCCACTGTTTTTAGCTTTTCACCATTTAAAAAGTACCCTATTCTATCCTTTTTAGGTCGAAAATGGATGACCTCACATTTGCTTCCATTGAAATCCATTTGCCACAGTTTTGTCCGTTCACTTAATCCATCAATATCCCTTTGTAATGTTATGCTTTCATCTACACTGTCTACAATGCCGCCTATCTGTGTGTCATCGGCAAATTTGGATATCTAACTTTCTATGCCATCATCTAAGTCATTAATAAATATTGTGAATAGTTGAGGCCCCAACACAGATCTCTGCGTTACAACACTAGTCACCTGCCAATTAGAGTACCTACCCATTATCCCTACTCTCGATCTCCTGCCAATTTCCTAACCAGGTCAATAATATCCCTTCGATTCCATGGACTTCTACCTTAGATAACAGTCTTTTATGTGAGACTTTATCAAATGCCTTCTGGAAGTTCATATAAATAACATCTATAGACATTCCCCTGTCCACTACTTTAATAAATTCAATCAGGTTTGTCGGGCATGACCTACCTTTCACAAATTCTAGCCCGTTTTCTAAGTCTTGCAGAACATATAACGTGAAGTGGTGCTGTGATACCCATCACATTGCTTCTTTACAATTGTGCAGCGACAATTAAAGCAGTCAATAAAAGGATTTTACTGGAACATTGCAGTTCTGACTTTCTTGTTACAATTTTGATTAAAACTGAGGTAAAAGCATTGGAATCCACATGGGGGTGTCTTAGTGATGAAGTAATGGTTTAATGGAATGTCCCATGTCAATGCGGTGAGAGCAACGTTGAAAGCAAATGAGCATTAAGTGCCAACAGCCTATAGCATTGAAGAGCTGAATCTGAATTCATGCCACCTTTGAATCAACACTCATAATGTGTCTAGGATGTAAGCTCAGATGCGAAGGAGGTGCTAAAGCTGAATGTGGAATGACAGTAACTGTATGCTATTGGACAGGATTGTAGGTTGAATTTCTGTCATTTATCTAAAATGATATATTCCTCTCAGTGGACTACTAGCTCATGCTCAGATTTATCCACTCCAGACACTGCAGTGTCACAATGATTGATCTAATAATAGATAAATAAAACTTGCATTTGTATAGCAGTGTATCACATTCACACAATAAATTACCTTTGAAGTGCAATAACTGTTATACAGGTAAACACTACAGCTATCTCATACCAGCTATGTCCCATAAGCAGCAGTGAGACCAATTCATTTGTTTGTTTCATGGTATTGGCTTAGGGTTGAAGGTTGGCTATGACACCAGGAAAATCCCCTGCTTTTCTTTGAAAAGGTGTCCTCAGATGTGGACGAGCAGAAAAGCTTAGGGGTCCAAGTACAAAAATCACCAAAAGCTAGTAGAGAGATACAGAAATAATGTAAAAGGCGATGGAACGTTGGCCTTTATCTCAAGAGGGCTGAAATACCACAACAACAAGCTGTATTTATATAGCACCTTTTAACATAGTAAAACATCCCAAGCACTGCATAGGAGTGTTATCAAACACGATTTGACACCAAACCTCTTTTTTTATTCATTCAGGTGGTGGTAAGCCGCCTTCTTGAACCGCTGCAGTCTGTGTTGTGAAGTTGCTCCCACAGTGCTGTTAGGCAGGGAGTTCCAGGATTTTGATCCGGCGACGATGAAGGAACAGTAATATATTTCCAAGTCAGGATGGTGTGTAACTTGGAGAGGAATTGGAGGTGATGATGTTCCCATGCGCCTGCTGTTCTTGTCCTTCTCGGAGGTAGAGATCGCAGGTTTGGGAGGTATAATGACATATTAGGGCATATGACCAAAAGCTTGGTCAAACAGGTAGGTTTTAAGGAGCATCGTGAAGGAGGAAAGAGAAGTAGAGAGGCGGAGTTGTGTAGGGAGGGAATCGCAGAGCTTAGGCCCAGGCAGCTGAAGGCACGGCCACCAATGCTGGAGTGATTAAAGTTGGGGATGTGCAACAATCCAGAATTGGAGGAGCGCAGAGATCTCGGCGGGTTGTAGGCTGGAGGAGGTTACAGAGATGGGGAGGGGTGAGGTCATGGAGGGATTTGAAAATAAGGATGAGAATTTTAAAATTGAGGCATGGCTTAACCAGCAGCCAATGTAGGTCAGCGAGTACACGGATGATGGGTAAACGGAATTTAGTGCGAGTTAGGTCACAGGCAGCAGAATTTTTGATGACCTCAAGTTTAAGGAGGGTGGGAGATGGGAGGCTAGCCAGGAGTGCATTGGAATAATTAAGTCTAGAGGTAACAAAGGCATGGATGAGGGTTTTAGCAGCAGATGAGCTGAGGCAGGAATGGAATCGGGTGGAAGTTATGTTACAGCTGTACAGAGCTCTGTAGAAATCCCACCTCGAGTACTGCATTCAGTTCTGTGTACTGCACCTCAGGAAGGGGTGCAGTGCAGATTCACCAGAATGATCCAGGCAGTAAAAGGGTTAAATGATGAGGACAGGTTGTATAGATTAGGCATGTATTTCTTTGATTATAGAAGATTAAAGGGTGATCTAATTGAGGTGTTTAAGATGATTAAAGGATTTGATAGGGTAGATAGAGAGAAACTATTTCCTCTGGTGGGGGAATCCAGAACAAGGGGACATAACCTTCAAAATTAGAGCTAGGCTCTTCAGGGCTGATGTTAGGAAGCACTTCTTCACACAAAGGGCAGTGGAAATCTGAAACTCTGTCCCCCAAAAAGCTGTAGAGACTAGGTCAGTTGAAAAATTCAAAATTGAAACTGATAGATTTTTTTTTAGGCACAGGTCAGGGTTACGATCCAATTGAATGGCAGAACAGGCTTGAGAGGCTGAAAAGCCTACTTCTGTTCCTATGGATCATTTAAAGTCCACCAGAACTGACCAGTGGAACCTTGGATTATGTCCCATCAGAAGGACAGCATCGCTGATATTGCTGCAGATTTCTCAGTGTTGCACTGCCTAGATTATGAGCTCAAGTCCCGATTATGTGGCTCCTCCTTGCACAATCTTCTGACTAGTCAGCCTATGTTAAACAAAATGAAACAAATCAACTGGTCATTCATCTCATTGCTGTATTTGGGATATTGTTGGAGATTGGCATTTGTCCATATAACAAGTCAAAAGTGTGAAGCACGTTGAGCCATTTCAATGTGATCCGATGCTATATCAATAGAAGAATTATTATAATATTCAAGATGCTAAAATAGAACAAAAAGGTGATGGTTTAAATATAGCGATGGCTTTAGTTGTAAAGAGGACCATGCCAGATTCACTTGTTAAGAGATTCTTTGTCACAGAGGAGCATATGTCTGTGGGATTACAAGTTGTTCCTTCTGGTGGGTGTGCGTCTTTACTTCTCTGGTAGTATCTCAGTAATAAGTAGCGTCCTGTGTCAACTGTTTAAAAAGTCTTGCCACCAAAGAAGAGGATTACGTGCCTAACACCAGATTTGGACGACAGCTTTTTCTCCCAGTTCTTCTTTTCTAGGATGTTGTTCATATGCAGCCATTCACTACTTCCCCAGGACACCATTCTTTTTGTGTGAGCCTAGACAGGAACTTTAAGCACACTGAGTGAATGTGTACATCCCTGTCCTCTTAATTTCCATGCAACAACAACAACTTGAATTTATGTAGCATCTATAACGTAGTGAAACATCCCAAGAAGTGACACAGGAGCATCATCAAACAAAATTTGACACACTATTAGGATAGCTGGCCAAAAGCTTGGACAAAGAGGTAGGTTTTAAGGATCGTCTTCAAGGAGGAGAGAGAGAGAGGTAGAGAGGCAAAGAGGTTCAGGGAGGGAATTCCTGAGCTGACAGCCTTTCCAGTATGGGCCACTAGATAGAGATTGGGTGCAGCTACCCCGACTGATTATCTTTTTCCCTGTCTCCCTGCCCTCCCCCTCCCCCCACACCGCACACCTCACACCTGGGGATGCCAAGACTAACTGTAGTTCTCTCACCACCACATCAGTTGGAGCTAATTCAGCGCAGAGTAGAGATAGAACCTGGGACCAAGCTAGTCTGTTTGGGCTAGAACATCAGTCATCATATTTAGAGTTATTTAGGTTTTAAGCTACATAGATTTCACAGGATATTTATTAGTTCAGTGAAATAACAGATAAAACACTGCCGTTAGCTGCAGTTCAAATCTGCCAGCGGTATAATCTTGGGCCTGAAAACTACACTCATAACCATCATTTGTCTCATTACTGTGGCACACAAACTTTATTCAGGGAATTCCCCATATATCTGTTTATGCTAAGTTTCTGCACCTGGGTTTTTTTTTAAATTCCCATAACATTTTGAGTTGTTTCTGGAACAGTTAGTACTGAACATCAGTGCTGCACTGACCTTTTAATTACACGTTTAGTTAGACTGTCTGAATGGCTCAGATCTTTCTTGAGCATTAGTTGGAATATCCTGCGTACAGAAGACAGTTGGACATACACCAAACTTGAGCAGATGCACTCCAATCAGCTGTTAAAGAAGGCTCAGATACGTCCAGTAAAAATTGCTATCCTTACACCAAAGCAACATAAAATGAATCATAAAATAGAAGCGATTAAATAAAGTGTATAATAACTTATGAACTGCACAGAGCAGTCTCAATACTTGCAGAACATATGACTCAGATTGTGAAACGAAGGGGTGCCCCCACTATTACCACAAGCTGCACTTCTTTGCAACAAAAGTCATTTAGCAAAATAGAACGGAACTTTGGGACGGTGGGTGACGGAGCAGACAAGTGCTGGGAGAGCAACTTGAAGGTTGGCGTTAGTGCTGTTTGATGCACATAGCTGTAACTTAGCTCAATGTCTTATCAGCTTACCTGTCACCGCTTCACTCCCACAGCCAATAGTGGTTTGGCTGAGCATTGTCATTTCTCTGCAGTCATTTGCCAGTGTTGGCAGATGGTCTTTTCCTCGTGCAGATGGCTTCCTTTATTCATTCTAATTTTTAGTGGAGAGGGCAGAAGAGAACTGCCCAATAGGAAGTCTAGGGGTCTTTACAATTCAGTTGTCAGAGGTTTTCTTCTTCCTCTTCTCGTCCAAGCTGGAGTAACTAGGCTTCCTATTGGCTCTGAAGATCAAGATGTAGAATCAGTTTGGGTGGAGATAAGCATAAATAAGGGGAAGAAGTCACTGGTGGGCGTAGTCTACAGGTCCCCTAACAGTAACTACGCTGTTGGACAGAGTATAAATCAAGAAATAATGGAGGCTTGGAAGAAGGGTATGGCAATAACCATGGGCAATTTTAATCTTCACATTGATTGGACAAATCAAATTGGCAAAGGTAGCCTTGAGGAAGTGTTCATAGAGTGTATCCGGGATGGTTTCCTTGAACAGAATGTTGAGGAACTAAACAGGGAGCAGGCTTTCTTGGATCTGGTACTATGTAATGAGACAGGATTAATAAATTATCTCCTAATAAAGGATCCTCTAGGAAAGAGTGATCATAGCATAGTTAAATTTCAAATTCAGTTGGAGGGCGAAAAAGTTGGATCTCAAACCAGTGTCCTGATCTTAAATAAAGGCGATTACAAAGGTATGAAGGCAGAGTTGGCTAAAGTGGACTAGGAAAATAGATTAAAGTGTGAGATGGTTGATGAGCAGTGGCAGACATTTAAGGAGATATTTTGTAACTCAACAAAAATATATTCCAGTGAGAAGCTTTTGAACTGCACAGAGCAGTCTCGGTACTTGCAGAACATATGACTCAGATGGTATCAAATTGAAAACAATGCCAAGATTAGTGGGATGCCAGAGGATTGGGAATTTTTTTTTTTTAAACAGCAAAGGACGATTAAAAAAATAAAGAGAGAGAAGATAGATTATGAAAGTAAACCAGCAAGAAATATAAAAACAGGTAGTAATAGCTTCTACAGGTATATAAAAAGGAAGAGAGTAGCTAAAGTAAACATTGGTCCCTTTGAGGATGAAACTGGGGAATTAATAATGGGGAACAGGGAAATGGCAAAGACTTTGAACAAATACTTTGTATCAGTCTTCACGGTAGAAGACATTAAGAACATCCCAATAATGGATAATCAAGGGGCTATAGGGAGGGAGCAACCTAAAACAATCACTATCACTAAAGAAAAAGTACTCGGTAAAATAATGGGACTAAAGGTGGACAAATCCCCTGGACCTGATGGCCTGTATCCAAGGATCTTAAAAGAATTGGCTACTGAGATAATGGATGCATTGGTTGTAATGTACCAAAATTCCCTGGATTCTGGGGTGGTCCCAGCAGATTGGAAAACTGCAAATGTAACACCCCTATTTAAAAAAGGAGGGAGACAGAAAGCAGGAAATTAAACCAGTTAGCCTAACATCTGTCGTTGGGAAAATGCTGGAGTCCATTATTATGGAAGCAGTAGTAGGACATTTGGAAAAGCATAATGTAGTCAAGCAGAGTCAACATGGTTTTATGAAAGGGAAATCATGTTTGACAAATTTGCTGGAGTTAGAAACATAGAAAATAGGTGTAGGAGTAGGCCATTTGGCCCTTCGAGCCTGCACCGCCATTCAATGAGTTCATGGCTGAACATGCAACTTCAGTACCCCATTCCTGCTTTCTTGCCATACCCCTTGATCCCCCTAGTAGTAAGGACTACATCTAACTCCTTTTTGAATATATTTAGTGAATTGGCCTCAACAACTTTCTGTGGTAGAGAATTCCACAGCTTCACCACTCTCTGAGTGAAGAAGTTTCTCCTCATCTCGGTCCTAAATGGCTTACCCCTTATCCTTAGACTGCGACCCCTGGTTCTGGACTTCCCCAACATTGGGAACATTCTTCCTGCATCTAACCTATCTAAACCTGTCAGAATTTTAATTGTTTCTATGAGATCCCCTCTCATTCTTCTGAACTCCAGTGAATACAAGCCCAGTTGATCCAGTCTTTCTTGATATGTCAGTCCCACCATCCTGGGAATCAGTCTGGTGAACCTTCGCTGCACTCCCTCAATAGCAAGAATGTCCTTCCTCAAGTTAGGAGATCAAAACTGTACACAATACTCCAGGTGTGGCCTCACCAAGGCCCTGTACAACTGTAGTAACACCTCCCTGCCCCTGTACTCAAATCCCCTCGCTTTGAAGGCCAACGTGCCATTTGCTTTCTTAACCGCCTGCTGTACCTGCATGCCAACCTTCAATGACTGATGTACCATGACACCCAGGTCTCGTTGCACCTCCCCTTTTCCTAATCTGTCACCATTCAGATAATAGTCTGTCTCTCTGTTTTTACCACCAAAGTGGATAACCTCACATTTATTCACATTATACTTCATCTGCCATGCATTTGCCCACTCTCCTAACCTATCCAAGTCACTCTGCAGCCTCATAGCATCATCCTCGCAGCTCACACCGCCACCCAACTTAGTGTCATCCACTACATTTAATCCCCTCGACTAAATCTTTAATGTACAATGTAAACAGCTGGGGCCCCAGCACAGAACCTTGCGGTACCCCACTAGTCACTGCCTGCCATTCTGAAAAGTACCCATTTACTCCTCCTCTTATATGAGTCTATAGTGGAGCTTAAACCCACAATCTTCTGACTTACGGGTGAATGAGCCAAGCTGACACTAAAAGGGTCAGAAATAAACCACATAAAGGTGAGGAATGGGTGGAGCTTGGAAGCAAAGTTAACGAAATTCTAAAGATCTGAAAGCAGCATCAATACAGTCAGCAATCTAACAGAGCAAGACGTGTAAGGAAGGACCTTAGTAGGATTGGAACAAAGAACGTGACACATATCCTTCAAAAGGACAAGCATATCTGCAACCCATGCGCGCTCCCATAATGATGTCTTTTAACTGGAGGAAGTGTGTGGAGTTAAAGGGGAAGTTGTTCAAAGTGAGACCAAGTTCAGCCAGGTGGCGAATGGGGGCTGTTTGCGTCAGCGTCTGACTGGGGAGAAGTGGAAGTCCCAGAAACCACCCTGGTGAGGGATGGTGGTAAAGAGTGATCACATCCATGATGGAAAGGCAACAATTAGATTGGGGCTGCAGAATCTGAAATAATCAAAGTGGCAGTAGGCAACAGAGGAGTCATGGATGTAGATGGGTAGATACTGGACAAGGGGGAAATAATAGGGCCAAGGAAAGAGGAATTAGTTTGGTGGGGCAGGAGCTAACTGAAATAGGCCCTGTTTGTGTATGGTGAGGAGGAGGTAGAAACAGGCTGTGCAAGTTAGAGATGTACATAGGCTTTTTCATTTTTGTCTTTCTGCCTAATTTCATGTAGTTAAAATCCCAACTGTTTATACTTTGTGAACTCTAAAATATTACAGCAATAATGGATAGATAGTGGGAACAAAATAAATTGATGTTTCAGTTGTTATTGTTATGTAAAAGGAACTAACCAATAGAATAAAGCATATTATGAAAGTAAGCACAAACTACTTCCTTTTCATATTAAAACATAATACTGACCAGAACAATTAAAGTATCCAAACAATTCCAAACATTCTTGAAGTATGACAACCTAAAAGTGTAAGGCTCCTTGGATTATATAGTAGCAGATAAAGAAACAAAAAATAACTTCACAGGCAGCCAGAAAGTAGTCGAAGTTAGAAATATATCGTAGGAGTTTGACTGTGAGAAACTCAGAGGAAGGGATGGCTCCACCAGTTGCAGGAAATTCCACCAGTAGCCTGGTAAGCAAGCAAGCAAGTTATAAGATTCAATCAATTTGAAAGAACTGAAAACACATTTTACCTACTTGAAAATTAAATTTACAACATTTTTATAGTACAAATACAACCCACATCCTTTTAACTGAGCCTTGTCCACTCCTGCCACTAATTATTGAAGTTTACTCTTGTTATATACCAAATTTTCTCCGCCACAGTCTCTCGCCGCTCCTCAGTCCCAACCTCCCGCTCCTCTGTTGTACCTGGGCCCCGCTAATGTTCCTTCCCACACCTGGGTACTGGTGACTTCATCCAGACACCCTCCTCAAAGCCGTCGCCCTCCTGGCATGGCTCACGCTGCATCTTGTAGTGGCATGCTCCTTTTATACCCCCGACCTGCGGTTGGTGTTTCCTCACAGGTCGAGGCACCACGCTGGTTCCAGGGCCGCCATAATCAGCGGAGGTGCAGTGAGTGATCGGGGTGGAGGAGTGGTGAGAGATCGTGGCGGAGGTGAGGCAAGAGATCATGGTCGAGGTGCGGCGACTGACCGGAGCAGAGGAGCGGAGAAAAATCGGGGTCCAGGACCGATGTGATCGGGGCCCAGGAGAGACGAGGGTTCGGGGCCCAGGAGAGACGAGGGCCCATGGGGCAGCACGGGCCAGCCCACACTACGGTCTATGGACAGTAGGAATATGTGGGCGCACTAGGTACGTATGGCAGAGCTTGGTTTAATCGTCTTGGTTAACCCTTGCCACTGGACCAAGACCTCGCTCTGTCAAACCCATGTGGTAGCTGGTGTGCAACAGCCACCCCATGTTAAAATAATCCACGCAAAGGCATCTTCCACCCTTCAAAATGTAGTTCGGGACCTGGAATATCAGGTCCCTCATTGAAACACATGCAAACTCATCCCTTTTTGGTGTGAAAGCAGGTCATCCTCGATATGAGGGACTGCCTAATACTAATACTATACTATACCAAATTTACCCAGGTTTTCGTGTGCGGAGTTTGAGTTTTGGGAAAACAGAGTTAATTCAATGTGATTTACAAACAATTGTCTTTATTATGATGCTATACCCACAAAATCATCAATGGGAAAATAAAAAGTGGCTACAGATGAATTGCACGTGATGTGAGTTTAACGATGCACATATATATTGTTGGATTTCAATGTGACGTAAATATAAATTGAACTGTGGAAATTTGATTTGAACCATATTACTAAAATATTCAAAATGTTTTCACAAACCTGATGGCACAAAACAAGTTAACATTTGCATTGTAGACTGTAAAGTCTATTATGACAGCTCTACTCCCGGAATCAAGCCAAAGTTTAGATTTAAGACGTTTCATCTTCTCAGCACTGGTATCTTTATTTCTGCCTAACTCGACAATGTAACCACCATTGCCGTATGTAGCAAGTCTACCCCAGTGCCACAGCTCGAATTGAGTATTAGGAACTGAGTATTCCCATTCTGATCCAGTTTTAGGTCTTTGATGATGTATTGAGTGGGGTGGATAAGGGGGAACCAGTGGATATGGTGTATTTGGATTTCCAGAACGCATTCGATAAGGTGCCATATAAAAGTTTACTGCACAAAATAAGAGCTCATGGGGTTGGGGGTAATATATTAGCATGGATAACAGATTGGCGAACTAACAGAAAACAGAGAGTCGGGATAAATGGGTCATTTTCCGGTTGGCAAACAGTAACTAGTGGGGTGCCACAGGGATCGGTGCTGGGGCCTCAAATCTTTACAATCTATATTAATGACTTGGATGAAGGGACCGAATGTAATGTAGCCATACAAAGATGAGTGGGAAAGCAAGTTGTGAGGAGAACACAAAAAATCTGCAAAGGGATATAGACAGGCTAAGTGAGTGAGCAAAAATTTGGCAGATGGAGTATAATGTGGGAAAGTGTGATGTTATTAACTTTGGCAGGAAAAATAAAAAAGCAAATTATTATTTAATTGGGGAGAGATTACAAAATGCTGCAGTACATGAAACACAAAAAGTTATCATGCAGGTACAGCAAGTAATCAGGAGGGTAAATGGAATGTTGGCCTTTATTACAAGGGGGATGGAGTATAAAAGCAAGGAAGTCCTGCTGCAACTGTACAGGGTATTGGTGAGGCCACACCTAGAGCACTGCGTATAGTTTTGGTCTCCTTATTTAAGGAAGTTCACTGGAGGCAGTTCAGAGAAGATTCACTAGGTTGATTCCTGAGATGAAGGCGTTGACTTATGAAGAACGGTTGAGCAGGTTGGGCCTATACTCATTGGAGTTTAGAAGAATGAGGTGACCTTATTGAAACATAAGATACTGAGGGGGCTCGACAGGGTAAATGAGGAGAGGATGTTTCCACTCATGGGGGAATCTAGAACTAGGGGGCATAGTTTTAGAATAAGGGATCACCCATTTAGAACTGAGATAAAGAGAAATTTCTTCTCTCAGAGGGTTGTAAATCTGTGGAATTCTCTGCCCATAGAGCTGTGGAGGCTGGGTCATTGAATATGTTTAAGGTGGAGATAGACAAATTTTTGAATGATAAGGGAGTGAAGGGATATGGGGAGCGGGCAGGGAAGTGGAGCTGAGTCCATGATCAGGTCAACCATGATCTTATTAAATGGCGGAGCAGGCTCGAGGGGCCAAATGGCCTATTCCTGCTCTTATTTCTTATGTTGTTATGTAGTTCGGTGGTTTAATTGAAAGAGTGAGGGGGTAAAAGAAAAATAATTTCCAAGAGGCCTTCATATTTGATTCACTTGCCATTTGGCTCACATTTCCAAGGGCCTGTCGGGGCAAGGGAGGTGATTTTAACAATGTAAAAGCAGGGTGACAGTGCACAGACTTCACTCTGCCTCGATCCAGACTACAAAGTGTCAAATATAAAAGCGCCTTTAGCTAACACCGCTGTACCTCATACTTTGCTTAGAAAGATCGCTGAAAATATTTTGCTGTTAGCAAGTGTGATGGTGAATGTCAAACTCTATGATGCTCCATGCAGCTGTTAAGCGGTGACATCCTAGCTGAAGGATCAGTAACTGATAAATTGGTGCCAGTTTATTGAATAGCAATGTACAATTGATTACTGAAAATAATAGTCTGTATTGTGTGATACCACTATCAGTGTACATTACATTAAGAAATGATAACAGTAGACAGATTAATAAAACTATACATGGGTTTTAGCCTCATCGTGTACCAGACAAACTTGACAGGCAGTGGCACTGCTGAGGAATACACACTCTCTAATTTGACAGAACAATTTTTTGAGAAGCTCTGTTCTGTGTCCCAGGCTGTTTTAAAGATGCCTTTCAAGCATCCAAAGTTATCAGATTTTATTAGTAGGATTGGTCTACAAGCTCAAGCATCATCATTGAAGCCGCTCAGTGACTACGCAGCAATGATGTTCAGACACCATAACCCAATCAGAACATAGCTGTTTTACCCTAGATTATTGGGTGGTGGACTGAGACTAAAACAAACACCTCATATTGCCCAAGAACACTGCCATTACATTATACCGGGAAATGTAATCAGTACTAAACTCTTAACTGTGAAAGAAAGAACTTGCCATTATGTGGTATCTTTCATTACCGTTCCAAACTATTTTTTGAAGTGTATTCACTGTTGTAATGTAGGGAAGCATGGCAGCCAAATAGCACACAGCTAGATCCCACAAACAGCAGTGAGATAAATGGCCAGATAATCTGTTTTAGTGATGCTGGCTGAGGGATAATTGTTCCCCTTCTCTTGTTTGAAAAGTACCATGGCATTCTTTACATAATGTCTCATCCAAAAGACGGCATCTCTGACAGTGCAGCACTCCTGAAGTACTGGACTGACGTGTCAACGAAGATTATGGGGGAGAAATTCGGTTGCGCCCCTGTTGCAGCGTTAACCTGGGCGGAGCGGTAAATTATGTGCCAGCAAGTGGTTTGCATCTCCTACCCCAAAATTCATCAGCTGGGTCCCGAGTTTGGAGTGGAGCACTAAGGGAAGCATTGCACACCTCTTTTAGGGTGCGCTAGGCTGGTTGAGCAAGTGAAAATCCCGAGCTATACAGCCAGCCGGGTGGGGGGGCAGAATCTGGGGGAAAAAACCACCAAAAATATTCCCAATAAATAACTCACGCCACCACAACAGAAATCGCAAAAAAAAAATGTTAAACCAATCGCACTTACCTCAGGTTAACATTACTTACCTCACTGCAGCTGCTACAGCTTGAAACGCCAGCTTCCACAGGTGTTCCCACTATGGTGCACTAACGGGACGTTAAGTTTCGGGAACGATCCAAATATCGAGCCGGTGTCTCAACCAATGGCGTTGCATACCGGCTCGCCACTTCCGGGCGGTACTGCTCCGCGCCCCCTTCGAAACCAGCAGCGAATGTGAGGCGCTGGAAGATGGCCACCCGCCCGGAAGTGCTTATTGTCGCCCCTCCAGGGCACTAACAGGGGCAGCAGAAGACTGAAAATCAGTGCTTAAATCACTAAAATGGATCTTGAACCCACGATCTTCTGACTCAGGAGGCAAGAGTGCTACCACTGATATCATGATGACATCATAAAAATTTACAGCACGGAAGGAGGCCATTTCGGCCCATTGTGTCCATGTCGGCCGAGAAAGAGCTATCCATCCTAATCCCACTTTCCAGCTCTTGGTCCATAACCTTGTAGGTTACATAGAAACATAGAAAATAGGTGCAGGAGTAGGCCATTCGGCCCTTCGAGCCTGCACCACCATTCAATGAGTTCATGGCTGAACATACAACCTCAGTACCCCATTCCTGCTTTCTCGCCTTACCCCTTGATCCCCTAGTAGTAAGGACTACATCTTACGGCACATCAATTGCACATCCAAGTACTTTTTGAATGTGGTGAGGGTTTCTGCCTCTATCACCCTTTCAGGCAGTGAGTTCCAGACCCTCACCACCCTCTGGGTGAAAAAAATTCCACTCAAATCCCCTCTAAATCTCCTACTAATTATTTTAAATCTGTGCCCCTTGGTCGTTGACCCCTCTGCTAAGGGAAATAGGTCCTTCCTATCCATTCTATCAAGGCCCCTCATAATTTTATACACCTCAGTAAGATCTCCCCTCAGCCTCCTCTGTTCCAAAGAAAACAAACTCAGTCTATCCAATCTATCCTCATAGCTAAAATTCTCCAGTCCTGGCAACATCCTCGTAAATTTCCTCTATATCCTCTCCAGTGCAATCACATCTTTCCTGTAATGTGGTGACCAGAACTGCACGCAGTACTCTTAACTGTGGCCTAACTAGTGTTTTATATAGTTCAAGCATAACCTCCCTGCTCTTATATTCTATGCCTCAGCTAATAAAGGCAAGTATTCTGTATGCCTTCTTAACCACCTTATCTACCTGGCCTGCTGCCTTCAGGGATCTATGGACATGCACTCCAAGGTCCCTTTGTTTCTCGACACTTATCAGTGTCCTACCATTTAATGTGTATTCCCTTGCCTTGTTAGCCCTCCCCAAATGCATTACCTCACACTTACCCGGATTGAATTCCATTTGGCACTGTTCTGCCCATCTGACCAGTTCATTGATACCTTCCTGCAGTCTACAACTTTCTGCTTTATTATCAACCACACAGCCAATATTTGTATCAGATCCAAACTTCTTAATCATACCTCCTACATTCAAGTCTAAATCATTGATATATACCACAAAAAGCAAGGGACCTAGTACTGAGCGCTGCGGGACCCCACTCTGAACCACTGGCCTAGTTTCGTGTGTGTGTGTGTTTTGATGTGTTTGAGTGTTTGTGTGTTGAACATGTGTTTTATGTATGTGTGTTTTGAATGTGTGTGTTTTGAATGTATGTGTGTGTTGAGTGCTTTTTCTCTGCTAAAAGCACTAACACACCTGTGTACAACTCCAGGTATGTAATGTGTCGGGCAGAGCTTGTTAAATTACAAAATCTTGCTCTTTGTGATATGAGGGCTCCGGCGAACTGCATGCTGTTGAAAGCACTGAATGTGTTAACTCAATTTTTGTGTTATTGTGTATGTGCCAGATCATAGCTGGAAAATTTTGGATGACGTTGGGCACTTCCTGCGATTGCTGTACAATTCCAGTTGTACATTTTGTTACAACAGGGTTGAGACTAATTGCAAAGAGTGACGTGGGGCCGTCTAATCTTGTTCGATGTGGGTGTTTGTTATTTTAAAGTTCGCCTTATCAGCGTTTTGAACTCCATACAGTGGACACCGGACAGCTTGCTAATGTTTGTAGTTCACGAGTAAGGCTGACCACATTCTAGTCAGTCTGGTGAGTGAAGTAAGATCCCTGTGTAGCAGCTGGTTGTGCAATCTTCTATTTGCATAACTAGTTTAAAAATAATTTGTAACTCGAAATTTGTGTTCACTATCAGTTACATCAGCAGGCAATGATGGGAATTTGAGCTGGGGCGGTTGGAATTTAGGTAATTTGGTGCCATCATCATCTTTGGCAGGCGATGTTGTCCTTTTCTGGCAGAAGTGGCAGCTTGGGGATGTTTGCGGGGAGTAGTGGTGGTACTAGAATGGTGAAGTTTTGACGATGGCTAAAGAAAAATACCATGGGAGCAATACTGTAGAAAAGTGATTTGGTGGCAGACCTTAGCAATTATCTACAATAGAGAGACAACAGCAGATGTTTCTAGGAAAAGGAATGGCGATAGTGGCTGCCCAGGGAGTGGGGAAGCTATTGTCTTGGGGAGCAGCAGCTCGTGAAGGAAGACTAGTTTGTGGAATTGCGAGCTTGCAGTCTGCAGGAGAAGCAGCAAGCAACCGAAATCAAGGCTTTGAGAATCCACGGGACCAGGTGAGTGCAGCTATGTGTAATCGGAAGGCTTTTCCCGCAGCAAGGAAGTTAAATTGAAAGTTAACCTTCGACTGAGCAAATCCAGGTGCTTCCCAGCGAGGAAGGAACAAAAACTGAAAGTGAAGTTGGGCTGCTCTTGTAGACCTCCTAGTGGCTGCTTTCAGGACAGCATTAACAGTGTAGGTGATACAAGAGGATCGAAAAAAGTGGAAGTAGAGAAAATATCTTCTTTAAAAAAGAGTCTTGCCCTCAGCAAAAGGGAAGTCTAAAGGCCAGTGTTTCATTTTTCTGTTATTTATTTGTTTGAGATTTTTCTTTAATTTTGAGGAGTGCCACTTATTCTGCAGTCAGATGATTAGCTTTCTACGATATGGTAGCAGTGCCAAATGGAATATATGTGAGCTTTATTGGCGTTTGAGGGAAGAGCAGGAGAGGGACCATGCCAGAAAGGAGCAAGAGAGGGTGGGTAAATCGAACAGCACAGGAAGTACCGAATAAAGGGAAATAAATATGTGAAATAAAACAAATAGGCTTGGGGTTTCCTCCATGTGTACAACCTGGAGGGCAGACCTGAAGATGCATCCTTCATGTGCCCATTTTGCCAATGTCAAGTTACTCCCATGTATCCTCCCAATCTCATTACAATATGACCAAACTTAAAATGGGTGTAAATGGTCATAAATTGGCATAACCACTGAGGGCCCATTGAAACGCCAAACCCACACCAGTATATTTTTCTTTGAATCTTAAAATGTACGTTTCAACTCCTTTAACTGTCATGAATGCACGTGAGGCTCAACATGGGAAGAACCTGCAATCGGGGGAAGCTTTTCAATTTTTAATGTGACTTATATTTATGCCACAAAAATGCACTAAAAGAAACAAAATGCGTTGCAGGTTTCAGTGAGGATAATCTTTTTAAACGCTCAAAGAAACTGCAATTAAAAGACCAGAAAAATGACTGTCGCCTGCTGCGTCTGAAAATCTGGTCGCAATGTTGAGACCGTTCCGTCCCCCCGGCCCCCAAACAAGTGCTCTCATTTGAGATTCGGGGCGTGAACATTTTTATGGGCAGAGATTCATTCAGTGGGAGGGTTTGATGGATGGATGTAAAAGATCAAGGAGACTTGGGCGTATTGTTGTTCTGCACATATTTCACTCACAGCCAAAATTCCGCAATTTCTTAAGTCACATACTTGGTGTGCGCCCAGATACACCTGTAATCAGGGCGCAAATACTGAGCAATTCCAGGACATAAACAACTGAAGGGCAGTTAAGCTTGGAGAGAGAGTAAGGAAATTGAGTGTTTTTTTTATGATGGTAGTTTGTAGCTTGGCCAGCTTGGCCTAGCTACAAACTATTATCACCAAACTCAGAAATTAAAGTAAAAACCACTAGAACATAAAACAACCACTCAATTTCCTTACTCTCTCTCCAAGCTTAACTGTTTCGGGGCTCATTTGTCTCTAGTTCTTCAATTGTTCCTGTAGGACTGTGTGATACATGAGAATGTTGCAGTAAGTCTTGTGTAATAGTGCTTGGCTGCAAACTGATGTCATTTTGTTGATGCATCAATATAAGAGAAGTGTTGAGTTTGGTTTTCAGACATAGTTGACTTTGAAACTCGACTTTGAAATTACCATTGCAAATTTTTTAAAAGCTGCTACAGTTATGTTGCCTCCAATCTTCATTTTGATGAGCATTATTCTCGGTTGAATTCCACTCAACCGTCTCCACATGCATTACCACAAAATTAGGTGATAACCATAGGCAGTCCCTCGGAATCGAGGAGGACTTACTTCCATTCCCAAAGTGAGTTCTTTGATGGCTGAACAGTCCGATGTGCTAAATGAGCAAAGGTTTGTCGTAACCAATCTCCACCCATATTTCCAAATAATTACCATTATCTTGGGCATTTCTACCTGATACAAACCAGCAGTCAGCTTAGTCATCAAGTGTTTTAAATTTGGTCATTCATCTCCAATGCTGCCTGGTTGTTGTGAACTTTGACTGTCCTTATAATCAACTAGTTGAATATTAATAGCATGGTGGAAACCAATGTTAGATCCAGTCATGTGTCTAACTGTCCAATGGGTGGTTGGCATTCCAGTTACACACAAAAAAACACAAGAGGCTGGAATTTCTGATTGATTGCACCTGATAAAGACGAGCCAATCAGAAATATGAGAAGAGATTTATTACGCCAGAATTCCTTTTATTTAGTGCCCTACCTAATTTTCCAGTTGTCTTTTCGTGAGTCATTAGAAGTGCTCACCAGTTTCCCCAGTTCCAGCATTTTAATGAGGCCCCAGTGACATAATTTAGCTGTCAACACAATTTCAGGAGTTTGCACTATAAAAGCGCTGAGTCACAAACCTGCCCATATAAAATAGGCATCTTGGATTGCTTTGGGATGTACTGGCGATGGAAATGCATTCAAAGAGGTCTAAATGATTGCTACTTTGTGAATCTGGTTTTCCAGCTTTTTGATTTTTTTTTTCAATTTATCAATCTCAGTGCTTGGTTGCTGAGGAGGCTTTATGTCGAGTGCATTGGCACTGCCTTTATTTGCACATCTGCAATATTGGCACAGTGGGGATTCCCCAAGATTCTTCCCCCTTTATGATTTTTGGAGGAGGAGCAACATAGGGATGGCAATCCATAACAGGCTACATAGAGGCACACTATTCCCACCTGGCAAGACCCTTAAACTGCATTTACAGGCAGATGTACACCTGTATTGGATTTGTTCGAGTTGGTCTGCAGATAGTCTAGATCACCAAAAGGAGAAGTGACAGCTTACAACTGCAAACATCTGCAACTAACATGCACCATAAAGCTACCAGTGACAGTAATGGTCAACTGTGCTCTGACATTCTCTGCCTGCAGACATGCTACAGTGCTGTCCTATGGGGAAGGCGCCCTGGAACAGCGAACAAGGCCACCCTCCCTACTGTCATCTCTGTCAACACCAACTCCACTGGGCCAGTCATTCCTGCCACCACGCTTATTTAAAGGGTCTGCACCTGAAGCACTGACTTTTATCTGTTCTTTGAACCTGACTGACCTGCTGAGTGTTTCCTCCACTTTCTGTTTTTGTTTCAGATTTTCAGCATCATCAGATTGTTGCTTTTTATTCTTTGGCCGTTCACTAAAGGATGTCATGTTTTAGGATTTTCTAGTTATTTTTTCCCCGAAAAGATTTGAGAAAAAGTAACTTTTAAGTGTGGGGTTTTAAAATAAATGTGGATTTGCACAGGTTGTAAAAGGAAGGCCACCGGCTGCAGCCATTTGTTGAACTAAAGCCAACCACTGACACCTTTACCCAGGACAATGGGATATAATAGTTATCTCTGGGGCTCCCAATAACCATTTTCATCATTGATGGTGGGGGGATGCTGGAATTAAATGTCGAAATTTGTGCAAAGCTAGTTTCGAACGGATGAAGTGCAGTACAGGTGCAGCGTCCAAAATCATGATTCCGGAATGTTCCGGACTCCAGACCCATTGGTGGCAGGGTCGTCCGGAATCTGTAAAATGTTCCGGAATCCGGACCTGCCGACCTCGGGACCTCGCCGCTGCCCGACCTCAGGTCTCACTTTGCCATTGCTGCCCTTACCTCGCCGCCATTGCCCTTACCTCGGCCCACCCCAATACTTCCTCTGCGATGGGGCCCACCGGCCCCAACACTTCCTTGGCGGCGGGGCCTGCCCGAACAGCTCCACCTCGGCAAGGCCCCGCCCGAACAGCTCCTCCATGTCGGAGCCCGCCCGAACACTTCCTCAGTGGCAGGGCCTGCCCGAACAGCTCCACCTCGGCGGGGCTCCGCCCGAACATTTCCTCGGTGGCGGGGCCTGCCCGAACAGCTCCTCCATGTCGGAGCCCGCCCGAACATTTCCTCGGTGGCGGGGCCTGCCCGAACAGCTCCTGCATGTCGGAGCCCGCCTGAACACTTCCTCGGTGGCGGGGCCTGCCCGAACAGCTCCTCCATGTCGGAGCCCGCCCAAACAACTCCACGACGGCGACACGCCCCCCCCCCCCCAGCCTTTCTGATGTTCTGAAATCCGGAAATACCCGAACCTGGGCTCGGATGTTTCCGGATTCGTGACGTCAGAAAAACGATCCAAGGTCTGGAAAAACGCGGAATCCGGAACAGCCTAAGTCCCAAGGGTTCCGGATTCTGGACGCTGCACCTATAGCAGGTTTTATTAGATGATTTTCTGTCCAACCCCTGGAGAGGGAGGAATTGATATCCCGGCCTCAGCTTCCTGTGGGGACAAGGAGGTGAAACTTGAGACAGATACGTGAGGAACTAAGTAGCAAGGGACTGTGAAAAGATGAGAATACAGTAGAGAGAAGTTAGAAAATGAGCTTTAAGTCAAGCAACATGAGCCACTAAAGTGGGGTAGTGTAGCATGATCATTATTTTTATATCATGCAACGACAAGTTGTATTATTGGAAATAAGTGAATCTAATTGTAACTGTTTTGCTTATTCATTTGATGGAAAATAATAGTTTTACAATTCATATCAAGTCTTGTCGAAGTGGCCACTCTGTCCATCTTCGGATATTTTGAAGAACTACACATGCAAAAGATACGGTGCAGATCATAAAGCAATTCTATTGTTGCATTCCTGGGTTATGTTTTCATCCAAGTAGATATCGAGCAGTGTGAGTCAACTTCCACAAAAGTAAGATGCTCAGACTGATTAAGGGAGTGACTGATGCCCAGAACCCACATGTGTGACAAAGGCCAATTTCCCGTCTCTCCTCCCCCCCTCCCCAAACCAGTGTGAGCTCGATACCCACCCCCATTATTTTATGAAGGGGACACTGAAAAATCAGGCAGGGTGGCACACAGGTTGTTGCTCATAACTCACTGCACAACTGATGCCCGATTGGAAAATCTATCCTAAGAGACCCAAATCAGAACAAATATAAGTAGCTAGTGTAATATTGATGTTCTGCACTAGGTGTAAACATTTGTTTGTAAATACTATGGGCCCAAGTTTCCACATGATTTGCGCCTGATTTTTAGGAGCAACTGGTGGAGAACGGACTATTTTAGAAATCGCAATTCTCCACATTTTTTTTTCTGCAGTTCTAGTCAGGTAGAACAGTTCTACTTTGGAACAGAATTTTTTCTTCAAAAGGGGGCGTGTCCGGCCACTGACGCCTGATTTGAAAGTTTCCACAGTGAAAACGTACTCCAAACTAAAGTAGAATGGAGCAAGTGAAGATTTTTGTAGAACTGAAAAAACCTGTTCTACACATTAAAAAATCAGGCGCAGGTTACAAATTAGGCGTCCAGAACGAGGTGGGGGGGGGGAAGGGAACTCATTAAATTCTACAATAAATCCTTATTTATACTTCTCAAATATTATACAAATAAATCCAACCTGAATAAACATTTATAAGCAAAGAAAAGATTAAATAAACCATCTTCCTACCTGTGTGAAAATGCTTCAGCCAGGGAGAATTCTGCAGCCGTTTGTTGCCACTGAGCGGGAGGGGGGGGAGAAAGCCGTTCGTGCCGCTGAGCGGGAGGGGGGGGGGGAGGAGAAAGCGGTTTGTTGTTGTGGAGGGGAGGGAGGGGAAGGAGACAGCGGTTTGTTGCCGTGGAGGGGAGGGAGGGGAAGGAGACAGCGGTTTGTTGCCGCGGAGGGGAGGGAGGGGAAGGAGACAGCGGTTTGTTGCCGTGGAGGGGAGGGAGGGGAAGGAGACAGCGGGTTGTTGCCGCGGAGGGGAGGGAGGGGAAGGAGACAGTGAGAAGGGAAGCCCCAGTGCTGATGTGCTGATGCAATGTGATTTTATTAAAAAATGTTCAAAAATTAAACAGCTACAAAGAACTACAAAAATGGCCGAGTGCCAATGTTTTTTTTCACACTGAGCATGCGCAAACGCTCCAACGCGCATGCACAGCATTGCCGGCAGGAAAAAAACTCATTTAAATAGTACCCGCCCCCTCCCACTTACAAAATCGGCGTGAGTGTAGGCTCCGCCCCCCTGGGCACCGCGCCAAACAGACAAGGAGCTGCAAAGCGCTCGAGAATAGCGCGTTTTTTTTCTGGCACCGTTTTAGGCGCGAAAAACGGGCGCCCAGCTCAGAGGGGCGCCCGTTTTTTATCCTGTGGAAACTTGGGCCCTATATCCTGTAATGTTTAAGAGCAGGCACAAATGTTCTGCATACTTTGAATCCTTGATTCCAATGTTGGGCTCCTGAGCAATTGAACTTTGAATCTGAATGGACTCCCCCAAACTCACAATCCTTGCTCTGACAATGATGGAAAGTCATCTTCTTTTATTTTTTTTTCACCAATTTCCTCCCCTCTCTTCCTGGAGATGTAAGCTCTTTGCTGCACCATAGTTCCACAAGTGCCCAGTGCCCTCCAGTACCTTACCCTAAAGGTATGTGTGAATCTTGATAATGAGTGTCAGCAGGCCATTTAGCCACTTGGAGAGCATCTCAACTGAGCCCAATCTTGTCCACACCAACTGTCCACTTCTATCAGGGGGTCACTAGATAGTGGTTAGAAACAGGAATGTTGACTGATTTTCCCCTCCATGACTCAAAGATGCCAAAGCCAATTATAATGCTGCTACTGCTGTCTCAGTTAAGATTAGCTAACTCGGGACAGATTGGAGAATAGTACCGAAAAATTTCCCAGTCTAAATGATTTAGCAGCTGAGTGTAAGGGGTATAGAGTTGTAGCAGGCAAAAAGCAGACAGATTAAGAGGGCTTATCAGTATTAGGAGGGTCTGAGGAATCGGTGAAGTTCCTCTACCTTACGATATGGATTATTGCCTATGTAGGTAAAGCACTCTGATAATGAATGGTTAATTCATCCTTAACCTTAATAACACATAACAAAGACAGTACAGGTCAGCAGTTACAATACATAACATTTTAGCTGGAAGTCTCTGAGGAAGAGATAAGAAAGCTAGTATTTTGGGAACAGAGCTACAAAGAGGCTAAGACAAAGATCACATCACTGAACAACTTGATTGGCATTGCATGTACCACTCAGAGTCAGTCTGATAAGAGACAACAAATCAATGTAACTTCGCTGCTAACAGTAGACCTATCGATGATTTTGTAGGAGGGTAGCCCCCCCTCCAAAAACTGTATAAATTGAACTTGAAACCTCTTGTACTTTGAAGGTTCCACGATTGAACTTTCCCTTGCATTTGCTCGAAATAAAGCCGGTTGAACCGAAGGTTTCATTTGTTTGATTCCGTGGTCGTTATACGGAGGGCGAGGTGTTGACTTCCTATATCAGGTAGTCCACCTCAAGGAAGAGAAGTCTTCCTATTACCCCAACATGAGCTACTGGGGAAGCCAACTTCATGTTCAGTCATTCATTAGCTGTCCATAGATGGCATGTCCGAGAAGCCATTGTTATGAACCATTAGATCACTAGTTTCAACAAAGATACTTTGGCTGTAAAATAATTCTTGGCTGATGTGCTTGCGTTTGATTAGCTTGTCACTAGAAATCTTTCTAACCACTTTAGCTATGTTGCAGCCCTATTAGGTTTACATGTGTTCGCTATGCAACAGTACAATTAACACTTTGGATTATGAATGCTGTATATGAATTAGTTCAGTATTGTACATAAGAACAAAAGAAATAGGAGCAGGAGTAAGCCATTTGGGCCCTCGAGCCTGCTCTACCATTCAATAAGATTATGGCTGATCTGATCTTGGCCTCAACTCCATTTCCTGCCTGCTCCCTATAACCCTCAATTCCCCTATCATTCAAAAATCTGTCTATCTCTACCTTAAATATATTCAATGACCAGTCTCAACTGCTATCTGGGATAGAGAATTCCAAATTTTCACGACCCTCTGAGAGAAGAAATTCTTCCTCATCTCCATTTTAAATGTGCGACCCCTTATTCTGAAACTGCCCCCTACTTCTAGATTCCCCCAAGAGGGGAAACATCCTCTCTGCATCTACCCTGTCCAGCCCCCTCAGAATCTTATACACTTCAATAAAATCACCTCTCAGTCTTCTAAACTCCAATGAGTATAGGCCAAACCTGTTCAACCTTTCTTCATAAGACAACCCCTTCATCTCAGGAATTAACCAAGTGAACCGTCTCTGAACTGCCTCCAATGCAAGTATATCCCTCCTTAAATAAGGAGACCAAAATTCCAGGTGTGGTCTCACCAACACCAACAGCAAGACTTCCTTACTGTTATTCTCCATCCCCCTTGCAATAAAGGCCAACATTCCATTTGCCTTCCTAATTACTTGCTGTACGTGCGTGGTAACATTTTGTGTTTCATGTACAAGATCCCACTGTACTGCAGCATTTTGTATTCTCTCTCCATTTAAATAATAATTGGCTTTTTATTTTTCCTACCAAAGTGGATAACCTCACATTTTCCCACATTATATTCCATCTGCCAAATTTTTGCCAACTCACTTAACCTATCTATATCATTTTATAGATTTTTTGTGTCCTCTTCACAACTTGCTTTCCCACCTATCTTTGTATCATCACCAAATTTAGCTACATTGCACTCAATCCCTTCATCCAAGTCATTAATATAGATTGTAAATAGTTGAGGCCTCAGCACTGATCCCTGTGACAGCCCACTAGTTATGGTTTGCTAACCTGAAAATGACCCATTTATCCTGACACTCTGTTTTCTGTCAGTTAGCCAATCCTCTATCCATGTTAATTTATTACCCCCAACCCCGTGAGCTCTAATCTTGTGCAATACACTTTTATGTGGCACCTTATCGAATGCCTTCTGGATATCCAAATACACCACATCTACTGGTTCCCCTTTATCCACCCTGCTCGTTACATCCTCAAAGAACTCTCGCAAATTTGTCAAACATGATTTCCCTTTCATAAAACCATGCTGACTCTGCTTGACTGTATTATGATTTTCTAAATGTCTTGCCACTACTTCCTTAATAATGGACTCCAGCATTTTCTGACTGCCAGATGTTAGGCTAACTGGTCTATAGATTCCTGCTTTCTGCCTCCCTCCTTTCTTGAATAGGGGCGTTACACTTGCGGTTTTCCAATCCACTGGAACCTCTCCAGAATCCAGTGAATTTTGATAGATTACAACCAATGCATCCACTGTCTCTGCAGCCACTTCTTTTAAGACCCTAGGGTGCAGCCCATCAGGTCCAGGGGACTTGTCCATCTTTAGTTCCATTAGTTTGCCTAGTACTTTTTCTCTAGTGATAGTGATTGTTTTAAGTTCCCCTCTCCCTATACCCCCTCGACTATCTATTATTATTGGGATGTTTGTGTGCCTTCTACTGTGACGACCGATACAAAATATTTGTTCAAAGTCTCTGCCATTTACCTGTTCCCCATTATTAATTTCCAAGGCTCATCCTCTAAGGGCCCAACATTTACTTTAGCTACTCTCTTCCTTTTTATATACCTGTATCTACCTTTATATATTCCTCTTACTGTCTGTTTTTATATTTCTTGCTAGTTTACTCTCATAATCTATCTTCTCTCTCTTTATTTTTTTAGTCGTCCTTTGCTGGTTTCTAAACATTTCCCAATCCTCTGGCCTACCACTAATCTTTGCAACATTTTATGCCTTTGTTTTCCATTTGATACCATCCTTAACTTCCTTAGTTAGCCACAAATGATTCTTCCTTCTCTTAGCATCTTTCTTTCTGACTGGAATATATCTTTGCTGAGAGTTATGAAATATCTCCTTAAATGTCTGCCACTGCTTTTCTACCATTTTACCCTTTAATCTATTTTCCCAGTTGATATACTAGTATAAGTAATAATTAATGTCTCTTCCTGTGAGTCTGTGACAGACTAACAAGAAACTGAGAAAACAGTCATTTTTTATTTTACTTGCATGAATGATGTTGCCTCTTTATAGATCATAATGATTTGTAGTATTTATATAATTTTGTTTATTTTTGTGTTTAAAATTAACTAGCTCGATGAAGATCTGTGACCTTCGTGGTTTTTGTGACTCAGTATCATACCAGCCTTTACATTTAGCCATAAAACTATCGAGAATCTGCAACACCTTTTCAAAGAATTATTCTACCTTACAAAAACACAATCTGCTCCCAGTACTATGCATTGATTCGATAATTCAATAATCTCTCCAAGTGTACAGTAAGCTGATTTTTTTGTACCTTTCAAGATGTTAGAAATCGATTTGGTTGCACCATCAGTGTCTGTGTTTAAACCATTCTGCCACCAAGCACTGAAGAGGATCTTCTTTGTAATTTTCAGCGGTTGAAGCACAGTACCTTGGGACTCAGTATCAATAGACAGCGTTTGTTATCTGCCCGTGTTGATTTCATGCTTAAGAAAGATGTTGAACTTAGTAATTGGTGTTGTTTGGGTTCGTAGTTCCCAGGCTGGACTAGAACTAATTGATAGACTGTGCTTACTAGCATCAGGCTGCAGCACAAAGGTGAATCTGTGAGGAGATTTGATAAGCGAGAATGTTCATTTAGAATATCTTGCTGAGAGTAATTGCGCAATTAAATATGAACACCTTTCATATGTCATCATAAAGATACCCAATCCTAGGTGATGTCATTAAAACACTGCTGGGTGAATTGTGCACACCATTCAGAACTGTTTAAGGGTTGTGCAATGGATAACATAAGAACATAAGAATTAGGAACAGGAGTAGGCCATCTAGCCCCTCGAGACTGCTCCGCCATTCAACAAGATCATGGCTGATCTGGCCGTGGACTCAGCTCCACTTACCCGCCCGCTCCCCGTAACCCTTAATTCCCTTATTGGTTAAAAATCTATCTATCTGTGATTTGAATACATTCAATGAGCTAGCCTCAACTGCTTCCTTGGCAGAGAATTCCACAGATTCACAACCCTCTGGGAGGAGAAATTCCTTCTCAACTCGGTTTTAAATTGGCTCCGCCGTATTTTGAGGCTGTGCCCCCTAGTTCTAGTCTCCCCGACCAGTGGAAACAACCTCTCTGCCTCTATCTTGTCTATCCCTTTCATTATTTTAAATGTTTCTATAAGATCACCCCTCATCCTTCCGAACTCCAACGAGTAAAGACCCAGTCTACTCAATCTATCATCATAAGGTAACCTCCTCATCTCCGGAATCAGCCTAGTGAATCGTCTCTGTACACCCCCTCCAAAGCTAGCATATCCTTCCTTAAGTAAGGTGACCAAAACTGCACGCAGTACTCCAGGTGCGGCCTCACCAATACCCTGTTTAAAGTAAGGGTTTAGAAACTCAGCCAGTTCAGATTCTTGTAATTCATTTTCAAGGAATAAAACTGTTGGAGAAAGAATTGCTGCAGTGTTGCTGTAGTGCTTAGTTAAATATAGGGGACAATTTTCCCCCTCTCTCCCTGTAAGTCAAGGTTCAAGTGGTTTTAATCGGCCCAACATATGCCGACCTATCAGTTGGCAGGGGTTTATCCCCGGAAGTAGGAGTGAAAACCCAAGCACTACTGCAGGCCTTGTTGGTCACAAATGGCTGCTGTGTTTGTCTACATAATAACAATGGCTACACTTCAAAAGTAATTCCTTGGTTGTGAAGTGGTTTGGGATGGACTGAAGATGTGATGAAGTTCTGTATAAATGCAAGTTTTTTCTTTCTTAGAGAGCAATCTGGGCTTTGCATGGAAGATGATTGATAGCAGTTATAGTTGTGCTAGGCTGCGAGTTTCAGAGGTGGGGCAGCTCACTTGAAAGCACATGTCTAGATTTCAGGCTAGAATTTTTTTCAATTTGGGCACTCTGACATCTAACTGAAATGCCAACTCTCTGCTGAGCACATGGACAGCTCTAACATGGAACGATTTTCACCACCGCTTCATTTCTCTTTGAATAAGTTTCTGTATTGATCATGGTGTCAGCTTTGGTTCAGATATAGTGCTCTCACTTCTGAGTCAGGCGGTCGTGGGTTCAAGGCCCATTCTAAAATCTTGAGCACATAATGTAGGCTGACACTTCAGTGCAGTACTGAGGGAGCACTGCACTGTTGGAAGTGCCGTCTTTCGGATGAAATGTTAAACCGAGGTTCCATCTGCTCTCCAGTGGATATAAACAATCCCATAGCACTATTCGAAGAGCAGGGGAGTTCTAGTATCATGGCCAACATTTATCCTTCAGCTTACATCACTAAAACAGATTATGTGATCATTTATCTCAGTGCTGTTTGTGGAACCTTGCTGTGCACAAATTGGCTGCTGTGTTTTCCTGCATTACAGCAGTGACTACATTCCAGAATTGACTGCAGCATTTTGGGACATCCTGAAAGTGTGAATGGTGCGATATAAATTAAAGTTCTTTCTGTAAAAACATTTTTTTGGAGGGAAGGTGGTATGGGGTTGTACCAAGGAATGGTGAGGTGTGGGTTTGTGCCCACCAGAGGTAGTCTTCCTGATTTCAGAGCACAGTAGGAGCAGGTTGTCTGTCCTTGTGTGTTAAAAGCTGTGCTACCTGATTTTTTTCTTCTTTTTCCAATTGCCCCTTTAATTTCCTCCTTTTCTGCTGAAGGCGCTGAGTTATCCTGGAGTACAACTAGCAGCCCTTGGGTACCTTACAACAGCATCCATTCTTCAGTTAATGCAGGCTATATAACCACCCATAGCTTACCAAACCCTCTTCTTACCCTTGCTCGCACACACATAGATACACATAGGGGCAATTCTGATTGTTCTGTGCCCTCCTTAGCTCATGGGCAATGACAATAAATATAATGCTCCCAACGCTACTCTGGCTCAGGTTAACTCACTCAGCACTAATCCTGTTACCGTAGAGCACAGTTCTAAATCAGACATTACATTTACTAACTGCATCAGCAAGAACAACAATGGATGAATTAAAAATTGAAAATCTTGAATAGTCCTCTATATACATCTATTATATTCACTCCTGTTCATTGGCAGTTTGTCCAGATTAAACATTACCATGCTTACATCCTAAAATGTGCGCAGTCACTTGTTCTAAGATGCTTTTTATTTTAATAATTTACTGAATTACAGCAGATCAAAGGTAACAACCAGCTAAAACCTTTTACACCCTGGACAAACTTCCAATGTAGACAACTATCTGCGAGAAATTGCGCAATAGAAAGTAATTACTGATTATCAATTTCGAATTTCTGATGTCAGTAAAATATAGAAAATCGGCTATTCCGAAACTGGTTGCGTAAAAGCCACTTTCTGATAAAGCAGTAAAATCTTACCTACGTTTGAAGTTCCAGCAGATAGATAGAGCCTTAAATAATGAAATCTGGTCACCTGTTATGCGCCTTTGCGTTTGTCCGATAAACCAGCCTCCTCTGTACTTTCATTCCATAGCTAATGTTTTTCTTGGTAGCTAAGGCTGGGTGACAGTATAATGACTCACTTTCAAGCATGACTGTATATTATGTTTGAATAACACTGCTCTTGTTACTGCCATCAGAAAATGCTTCTAATTTTTACTAAAAGAATTGGAAAAAAATTCAATTTATTTTTCTCCCACTGACTATAGCCAGGAAAACAGACAGACAGGCAACCTGCTCCTGGGTTTCTCCAATAGGAATTGGCTACTAAGAGGTTTGTGAGACTGTCCATAAGGATGACTTCCTCCTCTGGCTTTGTTCATTACTTCCCCACGGCATCGTGACTAAGATCACCTGGACAGTTGCAGGCATGATATTTAATGTCCTACTGCTCAGTAATGTTGCACATCAGTGCTCCAGTGAGCTGCACCACTTTGCTGCCCGGGATCTATTTGTCTAAACTCAGATTTCAGTTTTACCTGAGTCTGATTCTGTAACATTCACACAAAACCTACGTCCTGCTCCCACAGTCTCCTTTCCATTAAATAAATACAGCAGCCATCCATGTTACCAGATTTGGGAAATTCTGTGTTGGATTCTCTGTCCTAGGATATTCTGGAAAAAAAATAAAAGGAAAACTGAGTGAACCAAAGGAGCGTGGGAAGAACAGATCAAAGGGCAGTCTTGAGAAGAAAGGCAAGTTAAAGAGTGAAACGCGGTCCTTATTGAAGCAACTTGGTAAGTCACCTAGGTGCTCATTGTTGTCTAAAACAAAAGAAAAGTCAGGAATAGCAACATGCTGGTACTCCAGTGCCATGTGCATCTGGGATGTGGAGGGAGCTGGGGGGGAGTGTTCTTTGTTCATATGATTCTCTAAAGGTCAAGAACATTGGGCTGGATTTTTGGCTTTGATGATTTCGGGGCGGTAAAATTGGCACCCGGGAACAGTTTGTGCCCCAGTCATCAAAATTGGGCAGCTGGGCCCTGAGTCTGGGACGCAGAGCTAAGGGAGGCGTTATACACCTCTCAGGGTGTTAGCATGGGAAAATTTCGAGCTAAAGAGCCAACCTGGCAGTGCTCCGAGAGAAGCCTGGGGAGAAACTCCCCCACAAAAACATTCCCAATACATAGCCCACGCCACAACAACATAAATCGCCAAAAAAAAGATAAAACAACCACACTCACCTTCGGACTGCATTACTGGCCTCTCTGCAGTCAGTGTAGGTTGGATCGCCCGATTTTTCAGGCGGTCATAGCGGGGTGCGCTGCGGAGCGTACGGGTCGGGCGGGAGTCAAAAAGCGCGCCAATGTCGCAACCAGGGGCGTTGCACACCAGCGTAGCTCTTCCAGGCAGTAGTGGTCCGGGCCGCCATAAAACCAGCCAACAAACCCCTCGCAGGGCGCTGGAGGCTGCCCAGAGGATCTCAGCGGCGCCATTGCCACCGCTCCGGGGCGAAAAACGGGGCGCAAAGGACTGGAAGCTCCGCCCCAATAATTAGCTTTTGTCAGGGGTGCCACAAAGCTCTTTTCTTCCCCATAAGGAGGGAGGTGAAATAGGTAATATCTCCGATTCCCTGGCAGCCACCTCTAAACAGGGAGCAGGTCATCTGCGCACTTTCAGTGTATGATTTTTTTCCTCAGCACTTCAAGCAGTAATGAGGTGAGATATTCAGAATGTCATATCATTTGTCACATGTTGTGTAACACTGACGTCTTTGTATGAGGCTACACGCATGAATTTAGCAGGCCTCTCGGTGAGCTTCATTTGAGAGCTTTGAATGACACAGCATTCCAGGTTTCATCTTGCTTGTCGTCTTCCCTTCTAACTAAGGGAGCGAGACCAGACTAGAACGGGGAAATGAAGGAAGAATCTTTGTCTATGCTGTTGCATCGTCACTCCTGGAAGATGTGCAATGAATTTATGGCATCTGTAAAAATATCAATGAACTAAACTGAAGAGGATTATGTGGTTATGTGGATATAGGAAGCAAATTTGCATAAGAGGAAAGTAAGGAGCAATAAATTGCTTTGCATGGCTATATTTGTCCACCCCAGTAGATCTTTTTCTCTTCCCATTCTAACGGTCCTTATAGGCTGTGCCAAGTTGCGTATGGTTCTGGATTCAGATACCCTAGACACTGCAGTGAAACTTAAATTCATTGGGGTTGAAAATCCAATCAACCCACTCCATTGGTGGAAGTGCGGTGAAGCAGGCTGTAGGTCCACTGATCCCCCAAAGATGCAGACCCAATTCGAAATTGCAGGAAAGGGGCATTAGCATAGTTGGGGCGGAGCACCAATGCCTGCAAGGTAACTTCAGTACAACCCACCCTGATCTGCCCTTCAAAATCCCACAGCCACTCCACCTGAGGTGCCCCGAGGCCACTGCTAGGCCAAAGATGAAGGGGAGTTTAAAAATTCATCTGAAAGGAGCCAATTCCCAGCATAACAAAAATAATCAGTCCCCTTCAGGATCAGTTGTTTATCTGAGAGACTTTTTAAAACCTTTTCTAGGGCTTTCATGGAACTCTTTCCAACTCTTAACCGAGAGTTCCACTGAGGGCACAATAGGTGGAATTTTGGGATAGGCTGGGACAGCAACCCCGCCCGCCCTTCCCCCCCCCCCACCCTGCCCCCTCCACCCCCCATCAACTTGGGATCCAGCAGAGGCAACCCGAAGGGGCTCAGGTACGCATGGAGGAGACGGCGCTGGCTGTTCTTCGGAGGGCAATTGCTGAGCCTGTGGCCAGTGAGAGGGCTGAAGCGATCTAAGATGCCGGTATCCTCATAACTAATACTCCTTCTCACATCCTACTTCCCCTTCATCCCACAATCTCTTCTGATTTACAAGCTGCACCGAGTGGAAGATTGCAAGTCTTGCTCCCCTCCCCTCGCCACAACCCTACCCTTGTGCCTTCCTCATTTTAGAGTCCCAAGAAATCCAACCTGCCCAGT
This sequence comes from Pristiophorus japonicus, assembly GCF_044704955.1. Classification (NCBI taxonomy): domain Eukaryota; kingdom Metazoa; phylum Chordata; class Chondrichthyes; family Pristiophoridae; genus Pristiophorus; species Pristiophorus japonicus. Next base: position 55,744,350 of record NC_091980.1, read on the forward strand.
CAGTGTTGCAAGAAGAAGAGGGAGAGAAGAGGAGAGTGATGATGAAAACGAAACAGCGGCACTCAGATACTGGCATTGTGCGGAGTTTAGAGGGTAGCTTAGAGGCAGGATCTGCATGTGTTGAGTGATCGGGCACGAGTGGGCTGCAGCCATGGCAGGGGCAAAGGGTAGCACAGGTGCCCGCTCGCCGGAAGGCAAGCTCGCAAACCAGTTTTGCTGCACAGAACTCAGATGAGGACTTTGGTGCAGACGACGGCCGAATGTCGATGGGTATGCACAACAAAATGTTTGGTGTATTGGCAGGCCCAACAAAAAGCCCGAGTGTGATGTCAAGGAGCATGGAGGAGTCGGCACCAACCTTGCACAGGGCTTTGCACAGATGTTGGGCCCATCACTTCCACCATGGAAATAATGGGCAACTCCATTAGCGCAATTGTGGACCCAACCATGATGCAGAGTCTGATGGCTGATGTCTCGGCTTCCATTGTAGCACAAGCAGAAGGCACAATGTCTGAGTGCTGCGGTGGGAGCTCAGACTGCTCTCATGCAGGCTCAGCTTACTGCCACGCAAGCTCAGACTGCTGCCATCGTGGCCAATGTTTCTAGGGTGTAAATGATTTAAAATATCCCATTATTTGCATGCCCTCCCTGCAAACACAATGGGGAGAATGTTCCAACACTGTTTTGCTTGAGCTTGGAGTAGTTTTAAGGATTCAAGCAAGTTATTTTGTCTTGGTCCCAGGAGTTCAGTTGTGTCAGGGAACAAGTGGGCCTACTCACTGTCGGACGAGAGGTCTCCAAAGCACACAGGCCAGCACAGGCGCTGCTGCTAGTTGCAAAAAGGTGCATCTCCTTGCTAGGTCAGAGTGCAACCCTCCTCACCACAAATACATAGCTGAAGCACCTATCCAAACAACTGATGCTCTGACTGAGGAAATGCCAAGCAGTCTGGCACCTCACCCACCCCCAATGTCTAAACCACTTCCCAGGAGGAGAAAGCAGGCCAGCAGGAAGGAAATAAGCTCGCGACAGATAAGCACGGCAGCAACTCCAACCAACAGGGCCAGTAAAAGTGAGATTTTCATCGAAAGGATTGTACAGGAGGAGCACAGACATTGCACCTTTGGAGCCATCCAAACAAGTCACTGGTGGAAATTGTTGCAGTGTGTTTACAGGCCCACAATCTCCTTTGATGCTCCAAAACAACTGCTATTTGTGGACAGGAATTTCAGATTACAAGCCAAAAAATAACTCCAAATGGCAAAAATGCATCTTAGAAAAATAACATTGCCTCCAGCACTAACTTCAGAAGACTGAAATGGAAAGGGTTTAGTAGAAAGTTTTAAATACACTGGCTGACGCTGATGCAAGGCCAGGCCAACTGGTGCATCAAGGAGTCACTGACGTTAAAACCTCTTGCATAAAAAGCCCTATCTCAGAGGGCAATTGTTTTGATCCTCCATTCAGGAGCATGGCTAAGATCAGGAATTCGGTAGTCTCGGTTGTAACGGAACTGTGATCAAATCTATATTCTCCTTTGCTGTGCTGTTGCCCCAATACCCTGTGTGTAATATGGCTTGATTTTCTCTCCTTTGTAAGGGTTAGTCATGCTAGTGAAATAGCACAGTAAGTGAAAGAAAACCTGTCCCTTTTCTGGCCACCAATTTGGAGATGCAACTTCAGCTGTTTAGGAGGTTGAAAAAGTGAAATGTGGGACCATTGTTTTGCATGCTGCATTGCAGATGTGACAGCATATGCTGGACTAAATGCTAGGTGCCAGTATATACAACCATTTTTTTGTTTTTTGTGAGCACCCAATAGTCTTCTGTACCTCGGCATTCTTCCTCAGTCCAGAGAACATTTTTCTCCATTTTCCCCTATGAGCGATGTACTGAGGAGATGACATTGAGGTGATTGGCCATCCCTGTCATTTTGGAGGATTTCCTTCTGCCCCAACATTGCCACTTTCCTCAAAAACAGCTCCTCCAACAAAACTTCCAAGCTCTCTTTGCTAAAGGAGGCATTTCTGGGAACTTCTACCAGACTGGGGAGATTGATTAACAAGCCTTTCTATCTTGTTAATTAGTCTCCACAAAAAAAACTGCTGGTTCCCATTGAATGCTGCAGCCTTCTCAGTTTCCCAACACCCTCCCCGGGGTGACTCATCTCGTTCCACGAAGGGGAAAACTACATGGGGAATTTATTAAAGTGATATAAATGAGCTGACTCTGGGATCTGGTGGGGTTGAGCTGCCACTCTACTCGCAAGGGAGTGCACACTTGAACACTAGGAGCAAGAACTATTTACTGCCTCATCACAGAATCAGCCCTCCTATCCCAAAATAAAGCCGCATTTCTCACCATCCGAGGTGACGGGTGGTGACCCTGCTCCTCACTCCAGCCCGCTCTGTGTGAAGAATCTTCTGTTGATGGGGTTTGTTAAGTCCGCCCTGCGAGGTTCCCAGCCAGTTAAAGGGTCTGATGATGTCATTTGATGATGCATCATCAGCCGGTTTCCTTAAAGGGACCATGGCCACATTGATTTTGATAGTTGTGCTGTCAGTGTTTTACAGCATTGAGCTGCTGCAAGCACTCACAAACACTGCACAAAGTTGCACAGCTGCACCCAGGCTCTCCCATGACTCCCTCAAGGTGCTTAGGGAGGGAGTCACAGCACATAGGGAGGTTCTCTTCCGTTCCAGTGGGTGGAAGAGACCTCCCCAGGGCACCAACACAGCCTGTTTGCACATGGCACAAGCAGGGATGTCGTCAGGAGGACCTGGCTCCAGTGGCGCAAACCTTTCAATGATCTCACACTCAACTCCATCCTGCTGTGCCACTCATCACATCCCCATCATTCTGCCTCCCCTACCCTACTCCTACACATACTTACTCACATCAACTTACCTTACCCCTCCATCCATCCCTCTCTACCACATCCCCACCTCACTAGCCATCCCTCATCCTTGTCCAATCATACCAGCCACCAACGCATAAGGGTAGGCACTTTGGCCTTTTAGCCAATGTTCATGTAGAGTTTCTGCTAATGTGTTGTCAAACATTGAAACCTTGATTTTGAACACTTTATATTCTTGGACAGATTTGTGTGAACCTTTGGAAGTGGCATAGTGAGTAGTGAATGGTGAGACATAAGGGTACCCTCACAATGGTGATGAGTGTGAAAAAAATGGCTTGGGCATTGCAGGGATACTTTATGGTGCTGGTGTGAGGTGGTGAACCTGGCATATCACGTGGCAGCCAGGGTGTACAGCATCAAGTAAAGTAAATGTGGCCATGGTGAGGCCATCTCTGCCTCCCGGGCAGCAATGTGGTCGGGTGCTGATGCCCTGTGTCCTGCGCAGCATCAAGTTTGGTGTTGTTGGTGGTAATGCTGGTGTGTTTAGTGATGTTGGTGCTGGAGCTGATCATAGTGGGATTCTGAGGACCAAGATAAGATTTTTCAAGGGCACTGGTGCTGATGGAATAGATGCCAGCTGAAGTTGAAATGACAGAAGCAATCTGTCAATGGTGAGAGAGGTTCCTCCAAGGAGGTAACAGTGGATAGAGAGTTCACTGTAAACAGTTCCAAACTGCACAGCTCAAAAATGTTTTCCAAATCCGGAAGGCTTCAGTTTCTGAGATTGGAAAGTGAACAGCTGCGAAATAGTAGCTTTTATACCATTTCTGCAGTTGCCAACTAGTCAAAGCAATGGAGAGTCATTGAGAACCCAACGCACTTACCTGACGTGAAGCCCGAGCGATGGGAAGCTCGTTTAAAAACTTGGTAAAAATCCTTTGGAGCTGGTAAAATGCTGCTTAAATAGGTTTAATCCGGGCCATTTTGACAGCAGGCCCGTTTCCAAACCTGCACTCGCAATGCCAGTAAGATTCCAGCGTAAGTCTACACATGCAGGAATAAGGGGAGAATTGGAGGAGAAAAATTACTGTTTCAATAACTTGTTCATAAGGAGTCAATAATAAATAATTAATTTGAGAATGTTGTTATCAGATGTGCCCCTGTAAATAAGCAACATAATTTGCTTTGCTGCCATGTTGAAAGTCATGAATTTTTACTCTGATTTAAACACAATGAGATTTTGATTTGAAATAAAGTAATTCTGAATTGTGGTTGAGAGTTAGCTGAATCTTTATTCTACATATGTGTATGTTGACTGCAACAAAGTATAAAACTTAGGCCTTGCTCATTCTGGTATTTATTTTCCAGGTTTGTCATCGTCCATTTCATTGGATGGGGAACTTTTGCAGAATTGGCTGGCCCAGACTGTTCAAGTTAAGACAGAAAATCTCCTGAGCCATTGGTCTTTACACAGCGATCCAGGAAATGAAGAGACAACAAGCTTCCTGTCAGATAAACTTCTGCACGATGAGCAATCATTATTGAGCATTGGCTCAATGAACCATGCTGGTGATCCTCAGTCGGAGCCATCTTACGCACTGGAAAAAAAATCCAGGCAGAAAGCAGGGCAAGATGGTAAGTCTAAGTCTCTGAGAGATCGAGCAGGCATCATTCACACCAAGAACCAACATAAGAAGCAGCTGGACTATCCGCTAGATGGCACATCCTGGCCTGATAACTCCAATGAACTTCCTACTCGGGGCATTTGCAAAAATGGGTCTAAAGGACTAGGGTCAAAGGCCAATGGAAGTCACAAAAGAGCCAACGAAGTGCAAAAGACCAGCAAAAAGCAGGCCTCACATCATTCCAGTTCCAAGGCAGCTCTCCCCAGTACACCGCCGATAAGGAATATCAGTGAAATTGGTGAAACTTTGGACTATTTTGAATCTGCTGTACCTAAACCCAGTTCTTCAGTTAAAGTGCCTAACACATCTACAAACCCCAAATCTTGGGTAACATTCAAGATTCCAAAACCAAGAGAAAGCAGCAGGAAGTCACAAGTGCAGAAGCAGGATCTGGGAAACGGATACCAGCTGATGAACCCAGACAGAGAAAAAAAGCCCAAAGAGACATCAAAGGTGAAGCTGCTCTTCGACAATGAGACTGATGGCTATTTTTCTGATGCTGAAATGAGTGACTCGGACACAGAATCTATGGCTGCCAGGTCGCAAAGGCTTCAGCGGTTGAATTCAGAAAGCGTGGTTGTACACCGAAAATGTGGTGGAGAGGTTGTCAGAAGGAGCATTCTGGCTTCCTAAGTATCCAGAGTAATTGGATAAAGAATAGTCAGGTGGCTCAAATCCCCAGTTACTGCTCTCGCACTCATTTTGGTTGGTAATCTGACCTACGAAATGCTTATTCTGCAAGTTCCAACTTAATGGTTAAAGTTTCAGTGTCACTGCCTCTCTTTTCCTTGCCCTAAAGGAGTATCTCTGTGTGTAAAATTCCAGTCAGTAAAAGCCCTTTGAAATAGTATGTGACTCCACTTACAATAAACCAGCATGCAATCAAAGTTACTAAATATAGTATATACTGTGTAGTTTATGCCCTGGTGATCTGTGAAGAAATAATTCCATGTTACTAGAGTGCCAGTTATATGCTGCCCTACACCTTCAGGTATTCCATCACTGTCTTCTTTATTTCCTTCCTGCATTATGCTGCTTTCACCCAATTGCTGCATAACAGTAGGAAAAGTTAAAAAAAGCCTTAATTAAAAAAAACAGAAGAAATTATACACTATATATTATAAAGCTTAATGGTTGACAGTAAGTTTAAGGCAGTGATTCAGCCTTTGAAATACATGTGCTATCATTCATAAACCCTTCAGGCTTTAATCTCATGGTTTGTGGCATCATCAGGAGTTCGTGATTGAATTGCTGCCTCATAACTCACCACCAGCCGTCTGTTAGCCTACATCTGATGTAGTAACATTTGCCGAGTTTAGTCTCTTATTACGCACTGTCATAAAGCAGTAAGGGGCTAAACAGTCACCGTGCTTACTATTTTGGGGGCGTTCATTGCTCTGTCCCACTTGGCAGTCTGTCTGTGTCATATGAACACGTTGGCAGTCTGGAGGGAGAGGTGATGCAACCGTGATTAAGATTTTGAACAAAAGAAAAACTCCCGTTAGGTGAGGGATAAGATTAAGTGCAAGGAAGGACTTGTAGAAAAATAAAAAATGATTAGATTTTTGTGGCATTCATCTTCTTTAAAAAAAAAGCACAAAATGCACTTTTTGGAAGTCTGTCACATGGATGAAAGTGCTGACTTCATAGGCCATACAGGAGTTGCAAAGCAAAAGGGAATTTTTTTTGTACTTTTTAGAAATGTTAGGAAGTAGCCAGGTGTTAAAAAGGAAACTATCTGATATAATGTATACCAGAGTGTCATACCCGGTAACAGTTCATTATATAATGCTACAGGTTACACGCTGTGTTATGATACAATGCAGGAGTGTTGCACCCTATTATACAGTGTAGTATGCTGTAATACATCTGAGTGTTGTGCCCAGAAACACATACACAGGTTTTGAAGTTATGCCATCGAGTGTGAATGTTAATGTGTTTGAAATTCACCTCTCCACTATTTTAACCAGCAAATTAACCTATTTATTTTAAACAGGTTAACACCTCCACTAAAATAGCAGAGAAGAATTTCAGACAAACACGTAAGCATCCATACACTGGTATCCCAAGGCATAATTTCAGGGCCATAGTGTATTATATGATATGTCCACTAACACACCATGTATATGTATACAGGAGTTTTAGGGCTGATTGTAACTCGGCTTGCCTGGCAGCAATGGGACGATGATAGAGTTAAAATTGCTGTGGCCCACTTACTGCCCCGCTGCCATATTTGCTGTGGACTTTCATAGGCGCCCACCTGAATCAGCCGGCACCCTCATTACCGCATGTAAAATGGGGGCCTAGATGTACCTCGGACCCCAGTGCAATTTAGAGAGACAGCTGGGCAGAGTGTGAGCTGTTCACCCACCCACCCTTCCAAACCTGCCTGTCAGCCTCCAGGCCTACTGATACTGCACTGGCCCAAAGCTGGTGAGCCGCAACAAGGGTGTCCATTCGGGGCAGGTAGCTCACTGACAGCATAGTAATGAGGCCTTCAATGCATGAGGCCTCCCACCAGCAGAATGCTATCCGCATATTTCATGGCTGGAGTTAAAATCAACCCTATTATACAAGACATACACAGGTGTGTTATGTCTCAGTAACACATTGTATTACAAGATGAATGATATATCTAGTAACACAGACTGTAATTTACTATATATTACATATAGTGTGTGTTCTATCCAGTAACACACAGAGTATTATATAATATATATACAGGAGTGTTACACCCTTCTACAACAGTGGGTTTTCGTGTACAAATATCTTGCATTGCGTAATACTTGGTAAAACCCTCTCAAGTATTGAATTTTCTAATGGCATTTTAATGCTAGGATGAACAGTTAACTCACTGTTGTACATTTTTAAGGATATATTGGGTGAATGAAAGCTAAATCCAAAGGACAAATCTCAATATTCCAAAATGTTCACATGTAGAAAGGCAGTGTACATATGGTGATATAAGGCTGGAGGAAGTTTCAGAGTTTCAGATTCACTGCCCCTTGGTAACATCAACAAGCATGGAGCCAGCTTGTATGCTGATAACACTCAGCTCTACCTCTACACCATTCCTCTTGGCCCCACTACCACCTCTGAGCTATCATATTGTCTGTCCGACATCGATTCATGGATGAGATGCAAATTCCACCAACTAAACACTGGGAAGGCATTGATTTCAACCTTCGCCAAGTCTGCACCATTAACATTGACTTTATTCTCCTCCCCAGCCATTTGCTCAGTCTGAATTAGATTGTATAAAAGATTGCTTATTTCCACTGCGATCCCTGCCTCCACCCCACCTCATCCCTCCTGCCGCAAAGCCCTTACTCATGCCTTTGACACCTGTAGACAATTTCTCTAATGTCCTACACACTGGCCCCCATAGACGCCAACTGGTCTACAATGCAGCCATTTGTCCCACACCAAGGTGGGAAAGTTTCTCGGACCTGCTCCCACTCCACCAGCACTTACTTCACCCACCAGAAGTGTGGCAGGAACCCGGTTTGCAGGCGTAATAGGATTTTTGCCCCAATTCCTACAAGGTGACGTAGCTGAAGCAGCTCAAAGCAATTTCCCCACTTCTGTCCCACTTGCTTATCATCTTGTCTGTGCTAACCCACATTGAATCTCCTCCAGCGCATTACATGTTACATGTTCGTTATTTGTCATCAAATCTCACTATGGCCTCACCCCACTCTAACTCTGAAACTTCCTCCAGCCTTATATCACCTCCCACATCCTTCAGCTCTCCAACTCTGACCTTTTGTGTATGTTCCTCTCCCTTTACTCCACCATTAGTGGCAAATATTATTCTCCAGAATTTCCTCTCTAATCTTCATTACATCACACTGACAGTTCAGGAGAAATCTTTAGACAATGAGGTTAAAGTACCCACATTGAATAAAGATTTTTAAAGTTTGCTGTTAGCACTCTGTCGTATGGTAGTAATAATTTCAAATTTCAACTGTTTATAACCCATAAGCTTTACAACCACAATCAAGTTTATAGTGAGAAAGTTCAAAGATGGCTTATCAGATGCCCAAGAAAGAAGACCACTCACATTGTATTGTAAGCTGAAAGGTTACGAATTGATTTGAGCAGCTTTTAATTTTCACTTAAAAACAAGTCAGGTGCAAGATATGAAATCTGGTCCTTACTTTTTCTTAAACATGTTAATCATTGGGTATGTTAATAATGGCGTGGTCTAACTATTCTTTCCATTTTTTTTCTTGGAATATATACCTTGCACAGAAGGCTTTTGTGACAGGAACGTCCTGTCAACAATAGGAAGTGCTTACAAGAAGAACTTCCTGACAACATCTGGGACTTTCTGAAAACCCACAGGACATTTTGTTAACCAGAGGTATCTAATCCAAAGTTACAGCACTACTGGTCAATCAGAAACCACTATGACTGAGCCCTAATCTTGAGCTTGTGGTTTTTAGCACCAGCAGCCCTGTAGAATTGGCCACAACATGGAACATGACCATGATGAATAATTGAGTTCCTCAGTGATTAAAACTTCAACAAACTCCATTAAAATGCACAATATAGAATTTGCTCTCTGTCCATTTTTATGCACTAGATCTCAAGTTAAATAAGTTCTATATATTCTCAAGGGCGGAAAAACTACTTTATCCATTTTTGTATTCACTGGCAGTAATAAATACTTCTGGGTCAGATCTGCTGTGGCTTAGGGCCGATTCTGAGTTTCACAGCATTGTGCTGGATTGAAACCTTGAACAACGTCCCAAGTAAACCACTCCCGCTTCACCAAATACCATAGCTGGTCTAAAATGGTCTTAATCCTGGGCCTGTTTCAAAACGCATTGCCGTGAAACTCGCCAGCTAAAAATACAACTTAGAATTGCGAGAAATGTTAAAACAGGGTTCATTGATTTAACTGTTTATGTTAAACTAGAGTTGTTATTTCTTGCCTTGAAGTAAACTGTCAACAGATGTTGACTCCTTTGCATTGTCTAAGATGTTTAGTATTGCTGTCATGTGGGTCAGTACATTGGATAGCTGCATTATTGTCACACCTGGAGCTGGGTTCTCTCTAAAATAATTCGGATGCCTTTGTAAACTGCCATCAGCACCCCCACCCTCCTGGATATGGATATGTTGAAAAAAACATGTAAATTACACGTATGACTACCTGTTCTGTTTAAAAGGTTCCTTGTTTGGAAAACTGAAGATGTCCGCACATGTGGTGCCAGAAGTGAGTAGAGCTGGGGTAAGACTGGAAGAACCACTACCGTCCATAACAAGGAAGCCTCACTCTCCCACTTTTGCTTCTCTCTGGGCATCCCATTTATTTTCGGGGGATCCTTATGTAACTGTAGTGTGATGTTGTCAAGGCTTCCGGTGTCCCCACAAATACGCTTCTGTACCAATAACAATATTTCAACAAAGTACAAAAAAAAGATCATTTATATATTTCGTCTGAAGTTTACCATTCCAGCTTATTATGAACTATATTGATGTTCCGCAGCTCATGAACATTTGATTCATGTGTGAAAATGACACCAAATAAATGAAAGTTGAAATAGGCAACAAAAGATGTTGGATCCTCCAGCAGTTGACCAATGCTAGGGCTGTTGTATGAGTATATTCAAACCACTACCAGAGTCTTTGGCCATTTAATATATCTGAATTGATACTAGTGCCCTTGAACATGGCTATCTCATGGGCCTTCAGATGGGTCAGTTAGTAAATTCATTGCATGTTGTGGTATTGAGCCACATAGACCAGGAAAGTTCCAGGTTTGGTTCCTAGGTGTGTGCTGATCGCAGCCAGAGTAGCAACAGAAATGTTTGTAATTGGCCTTTGTGTCTCTGAGCTACGTAGAGGGGAAAATAATCTGTCAGAGTTGTCATTCCTGATTGGTGCCTAATGGATGTAAAGATTGCGTGAGGGTAGAGCTCGACTGTTAAGCCTATTCTTGTCAAATTGTCTTAGTACTCGCAGTGTAAGCTGACATATGTGGATTGACCACTTGGGCGTGGTACGGTGTCCGGCCGTGATCCCCAGTATGAGTCACTGCCTTCAGGAGAGAAGGGGAAAAAAATTGGGGGATAGGGGCATCAGTAAAAGTGTCAGTGTCCTTCAACATGGATATCACTAGTTTAGAAAAAGTCTGACTGTTCCTGCACTTTGTCGCTGATTATGTGTTACTTTAAAGAGATACTTTACTATGAGATAAAGTGGCAGAAAATTAGCTAGTGCATGTACTGTACTGCTGCAGAATTTCAGGTATTTGGTTGTAGGCAATATCGAATCTGATTGAGAAGGTTGGCATTGATTGCTTCCAGTAGAGATTAGAATCCCTGAACACCCTAAAGCCCGAAGTGAGAATTCAGTTGTGGTCACATTAACAATTAAATGTGTCGAGGTGCTGAAATCCCAAATTGATCCGGATGTGTTACTTCATTACGGTACCACCTGAGGCAGTGTAGAAAGAATGAGACGTGGTGAACCAGGATCAGCAAACTGAACACTCAAAATCAAAAGCTGGCACATTTAAAAAAAAGAGAAATATTGGTTCAAAAGAAGTGCAAATGGAAGCACCTGCAGTAGTCACTTCAATCCTGACAGGGTTAGAATTGAATTCCGTACTAGGAATTGAATTCCTCAGAAGGAAATAGTAACACATCTGCGAGGAGCCTGTGCTTTAGTAAAAAGGGAGGTACATGGCATTTTCTTTGTGATCTATCAGCTCCCCAGCAATTCCCATGTAATGAATCATCTTCGGAGTACTGGAGACATCAATCAGCAGCTATTTATTTGCTTTAGCCTATAGTCAATAATGCTTTTAAAACATAGAAAATATATGTGATGCATGTCTTTCAAAAAAGTCATTAGGTGAAGCCATCACTGAAGTAAAAGTCCTTTTTTTGCGAGCATACAAAGCCCTGTATTTTCTATCAGTCCCCAGGTACCTGGTCTTCCTGCACTAAACACTACTTGCAGTTGAGAGAAAAATGATCTACTCCCAGGCTTCTGCTGATGTTGCTCTGAGCTCACCACAAGAGGCTGCATGACAATGACCCAGGCATGACTGGCCTCTGTTTTTCTTGCTTTTCCTCTAATGGGGACGCCATTGGCCACGTCCCCACAGCTGCGATATTCAATATAGAAGGAACCAGTTCTGTGTTCCTCACTGTCATAGAAGTTTGCAGTGCTGTTCTAATGCATTCATGTACCTAAAATAGTTGTTTTTGCATTTACTAATACCTAGCCATTGTGTAACATGTCATTAGAAACAGGTGTTTGTTAGGGTGAAATCTCGATCTGTAAAATGTGCACGGCTCACTTTAACTTGATATGCACACAGCTGAATTAATTACCAGTTAATCTATCAAAATTACAATTACTTTCTTTTTCGTGTCTCAGTCAGTGCTGTTCATGTCCCACTCTGAATCTCACTATTCCATACAATGATTTGCCCTCCCAACCGCTGCAATCTGAAACTGACAGTGGAGATCACATGGTTACACAGATAAAACCAAAAGAACAGTTGAAAGGGAGAAAAGGCATGGCAATTGTGTTCTGGGAAAATCACAGGCTGATCTAAACTCCAGGGAGCACATGCGCCAACTGTTAAATTACTTGTCTAGCTTGCAACAGTGGTGGTTTACAGATTCCTGCTTGTCTCAATAGTTTTTCATCCTGGATCTTTTCACCCACAATGCCCATCTAAATGTGTCCGAGTTAAGTTGAATTTTTTGGTATATTTTTGTTGGTACAGTTTATATCCTTTCAGATTTCTTGATGTACATCGATTTCCATTTATCTGCCATTTGTTCAGTACCTTCCTCTCAGCTAAATAATTGTTCACACCTAGGATAAAAATTGTGTTTATTAGCACGACTAATATAAGATTCTAATCAACTTGGCACTTCAGGTATGGTTTACATGATCCATTAAGGCTGTTCTATCCTTTTTGTAAGTCTAGAAATGGATATGATTCCAAACCACAGGCTTTGAGTTTGTAATTTTTTTTAAAAATTGGGGAGGAGAGAGGGTGCAACTGCTGTAAAATCTGGTATAGAAATCACACGTCCATATTTATTTAGGAAGTAAAATTGGTGAAATGTATAGTTACTGAAAACAAATAAGGGAGGAAGAACTTCTTCAGTCAAAGAGTGATTGGTGTTTTATTAATCTCTTGTTCAGGATAGGAGAAACAGAAACTGAAACGGGATGTAATGGGAGAGTTAGGGTAGTAGAAAGGTGAGCTTCATGGCCTTTTCTTGTCCCTGCTCTTGCCAAGGCTTTTTCTTTAGAAATCCTATCCCAGAGTTCTAAAATGCAGAAATCCAATTTATGGTGCCATTTGATGAGAACAGAATAATGGACTGTTTTTGGAGTAAATACCTCAACTTTTTTTAAAATTTGTCTTGCGAAAACATTCAAGATCTTTCTAAGATGCTTATTTACAAATACATTGTATGATTTATCGAAACAGCTTGTGAATGTGGCTTTTATAGATTGCAATGCCATATTTTATTATAAATGCATTAACACACGCCCACAGTTAGGCCCCTGTGAATTTCGAACGGCACAAGTGGATCCCAATAATGAGAAATACATAATTCAAAGCTGCCACATGTATAGACGCCATTAACTGTAAAGAAGTTTATATGCCTTTGCGCTGCATACCCATCCACTTTCCCCATACAACCTCTGCATTCTAAAACTAGCAATGGAGCTCATGACTATATACTTAAAAACAAACATTATATAAATAATGCAAAAAGCCCAAATCCTAAAATTTAAAAAGGAAAATAGATAAGTATTGCAAACCAAAGGTGGATTACTCACTGCTTGTGAAGGGAGACTGTTCATCCAAACCAAACAGGCATAAGTGTGGGGGCAGCTTTATGTTCCAGGTAGATGCTTCACAGGGAGGGTAAGTGCACCAGCATGCCCAATGCACTATCATGTATCTCCTTGTGGCTAGTTGTGACTGACATTGGTAACAGTCTAGGAACTAGATGCCTACCAGATTGTTTTGGGAATGGCCAGAGGGAAAATAAACATTTAAGAGAAGAAAATGAGGAAAATTGGAGTACAATCAGTTAGCACACTGACTCTATGTCCGAGACCTGAATTTGGATTGATGGAATTAACGTCTTTTCTCTCTGCTGTCTGTAAGGGCCTAAGTAGCTTAGGCAATTTCAATTCAGTTCTTAGTGGGTGCAGATGCACAAAGCAAAACTAACCCTAATTTGACACAAAATTTGCAATCTTTCTGATATCCATACTGATAGCTGGTGTGGGAAATGGAAAAACCACATTTGTACAGTGTAAGGTTGGGTTAGAGGCTGGGAGAGAGCTTTAGGTTACATCGAACCTATACTGTATCTGACCTGGGAGCAGCTAAATTGTCAAAAATTGGAAAATATTTATGACTTATATTAATAATAGAGATTGTCAAAAGGGTAAACTTTTTTTCTCAATATGGCACTATAGATTTCAGAAATACATTTTGGGAAATATCTATCACTGGACAGCCATGAATCATACTGGCGCGTTTAGTTTCTGGAAAAAAAATTCTGCCAAAAGGTGGTAATGTTCCCTCTAAGCACCTGTAGTGTGATTTACTCCAACCAGGTCACCTCATCCCATCCTAATGTGGCTGTTAGATTCCTAGTGTGTTTTCCTGGAATGGCATGACCTGTATGCATCCGTATCACATCTAGCTGAGATGTAGGCACTCTTTGCTGTTTTTCAAGATCTTGAGGTATAGAGAGGGAATGCTGTGTTTCGAACAACAGTCTGTTTAATACGTCTCTGCAGTGCACAGATAGACGAACATGCAAGAGTGAATTAGAGAGTGGACTCTAATCAAGGGGTGCAGATGGTTTATGTGGAATTCTGGGAGCAAGTTGTGACCAATAATCTAATTGAGTGGTTCAGGTAGTTTGTGTATGTAACGACATATATCTAGGACTGAATTACAGATCTAAATTTAATTCAGAGATTACTGTTAGTTTGCATGTGGAATAACAGGAATCCAGGAGTGTATCACAGGCTCAGGAGTTTGTTAATAAGCTTGAGCAATGTACAACTCTCAATCCGATTCTCTTGATTAGATTCTAGCCTTGAAGTTGCTCCCATCTGATGGATTTTTAATGTTATGTGGTGTTTTACTTTTAGGAGATTTTATTCATGAAATTTATTTTTGAACTGGCAGTTCTGAGTACAGACATGATCTGCCAGTTCATCATTGATATCAGATGGTGTTCGCAACTTAGGATTACTGATTGTGAAGATATCACTGCCTTTTTATTGAAAAATAACATGCACCTAAGAAATTCTAAGATGAATGTAATAAAAAAAGGAAAGGATACAACAATGCTTAATCAAGAAAGGGTAGTCCGTGTGTCTAACATGGTGATTGTCGATGATTATTTCCCATATATAGAATATGTAGACTAGTACAAATATTTCACACTTGATCATTGATTTGGAGTCATTACACAAGCCTATTGAATGGTCAGCTCACCACCGATACTAACATACTGAAGAAACTGATAAAATTACAAGAGTTTCAGAAAGGAAATTCTGAATCAATTTCTTGAATGGAGTCAGATTTAGACTCTGTAAATTACCTGTGCTTGCTGCATTAATGTAAAAGACATATAGATTCGGTAATGTAGTGTAAACGGAGATATAGACAACATTAAGAAAAAAAGTTTTCCATATTCAGGTTTTGTTAGACTGTAGCGACAGTATGTACCATAGGAACTCCAGACCTTACTGAACACACTGCCTTCTACCAGTGCTTATTTCAATGTGCTTAAATAGTTACAATATATCCACATACGCTGTTTGCTGATACTGTATTCCAATCCTAGACCATACTGCCTGCTGAGTAGTTTCTTCCGTCATATGTACTCATTACAGAAAACGCAAAAGAAAGAGGAATCTCGTCTGTTGTCCGAGTTAAGTTGCTGTCTGCGTTGTATGTAAAATAGTAAAACTCAGTGTGAGCTCCTGGAGTTTACACAATTATGGCAAGCGGGAGGCCTTGTGTGTCTTTTGTTTCAAGGAAAAGCGACGTGCCATTTGTTAATAATAAAGAGAATAACGGAGATATATATAAAGAAGAAATGCTATTTTAAATTATTTTTGGCTTTTTTTTGCAATATTTATTTTCTTGTATTAGAGTACTTATAAATCCTTTGTAGAGAAGAAATGTATTTTCCATTAGTGCAAAAGAAATCGTATAAGCTGCAGACCTATTAATCTTTTGTACATTTTCCATGTCAGCGACTTTTAAAGCAATATGATGTACCAGAAGTTGTGTACTTTGTGTAATTGCATTGCTGTTGGTGTTGACTTGGAATTGCTAAGTTCTCTAATTGTTCCATTTTGGATCTCAATTGGAGCAAAGTTGCACTTCAGAGTCCTGAAAGAGCAAAACCCTCGACAGAGACACAGAAAGAACTTGTACAGAGAGGACTACTGTACAGAGAGGGACCCTGTACACAAAGAGAAAGAAATTGCTGATTACAGAGTTTGATAACTTGGCATTTGTCAGTTCATTGGCAGCATACAATCAATAAAGCAGTGTTTTACAAATAAACAGTCGTCTTTCCTTTTTGTCACCCACTTCTTACCCTTCTGAAGCCAATGAGTCATACTGAAGTCCAATTGTACATGTACCAAAAACTCATCCACAAAAGGTCTTCAGCTGTGAGGTGAGTGGTGTGCGGCCTCAGCCAGTTCAGCCCTGGCCCCAATCAGCAGCCATGTGTATGCACTTTCCAGCAGTAGGCAATAAATAACAAAGATTGAACCTGTAACCTTACTGATCAGTATGGCTCAGTATCATACCACATGTTGCCCTGATATTCACTGAACTTTGGGGAGTCTTGTTCTGTAATTGACAAATGATTTAATAGTGTTTGTAATAGTGGTGGTAGTGATCTGTGCTTTGTGATGACGTGGTAGACAGTGCACCTTCCACGGTACTGGGGAACGAGGGAGCTGTTCCGTTGGCACGGGCACCACTTAAACTGGGCTGGAACCAGTGTCCTGTTGAATTGAATAATTAGGGCAGTCGACAGGGCTTTTAACTAATAAAGGGGTTAGGGCTGGGAGGATTTGGGAAAGTAAATTTAAAAGCAGCAAAAGAAATGTCAAGGCTTTAGAGCAGAGTTTTGGGTAAAAATAAGTAGAGTGGGTCAGGAAGAGACAGAAAGTAACTAAGGTAATAAGACATTACTGTCTACGGTGACATCAGGGAAAAATAGAAGAAAGTCAAAGCTGAAGGCACTATATTTGAATGCACGAAGCATTCACAACAAAATAGATGAAATAATGGCACAGATAGAAATTATTAGGTTTGATATAATAGTCATTACGGAGACATGGTTCCAATGTATCCAAGGTTGGGAACTAAATATTATACTTGACTTTTAGAAGAGATCTCAAATTGGAAAAGGAGGAGGGGGAGACCTGATAATAAGGGATGGGTTAAAGACAGTAGAGAGAAAGGATCTTAGCTCAAAATCAAGAAGTAGAATCAGTTTGGGTGGAGCTAAGAAACAGCAATGGGCAGAAAACATTGGTGGGAGTTTTTTATAGGCCCCCAAATAGTAGTGGTAATGTAGGGCAGAGTATAAACCAGGAAATTAGAGGCGGATGTAACAAGGGTAATACGATAATCATGGGGGACTTTAATCTACATTTAAACTGGGCAAACCAAATTTGCAGTAATAGTGTGAGGACAAATTCATGGAATGTATACAAGTTAGTTTTCTAGATCAGTATGTTGAGAAACCAACTAGGGAACAGGCTATTTTAGATCTGTTGTGCAATGAGAAAGCATTAATTAATTGTAGTAAAGGGGCCCTTAGGGAAGAGTGACCATAATATGATGGAAATTTATATTAAGTTTGAAAGTGATTTAGTTAAATCCGAAACTAGGGTCTTACATCTAAACAAAGCAAACTACGTAGGTATGAAGGGAGAGTTGGGTAAGGTAGATTGGGAAACTACATTAAAAGATATGATGGTAGACAAGCAATGGCTAGCATTTAAAGAATTAATACATCATTTACAACAAATATACATTCCTTTAAAGCACAAAAATGCCACAGAAAAAGTGATCCAACCGTGGCAAACAAGAGAAGTTAAAGATAGTATTAGATCAAAGGAAGAAGCTTATATTGCCAAAAAGAGCAATAAGCCTGAGGTTTGGGAGTATTTTAGAATTCAGCATAGGAGGACCAAGAAATTGATGAAGAAAGGGAAAATAGAATATGAGAGTAAACTAGCGAGCGACAAAAAAGACTAAAAGCTTCTACAGGCATGTAAAAAGATAAAAGATTAGTGAAAGTAAATATGGGTCCCTTACAGACTGAGACAGGAGAAATTATAGTAGGTAATAAGGAAATGCCAGAGAAATTAAACAAATACTTGGGCGAAATTGCCCCACGCCTGGTTTGGGGCACGTAATTTGAATTAAATAAAAGTTTATTGCCTGGCGGGAAGAAGCGGTTACTGGTCCTTAACTGAGAAAAATGTTCGGGTGGTGTTGGAGGTGCTCTGCGCCTCCACAGGATGTTTGTGGAGCAAGAGAGGGGCAGAAGCACGGCAATGTCACTCAACGCCATGTTTTGGAGGAGGGGAACAAATGTAATATATCCAAGTTTGCTGATGATACAAAGCTAGGTGGGAATTTAAGTTGGGAGGAGGATGCAAAGAGACTTCAAGGGGATATAGACAGGCTAAGTGAGTGGGCAAGAAAATGCCAAATGGAATATAATGTGAGAAATGTGAAGTTACTCACTTTGGTAGGAAAAATAAAAAAACTTATTTAAACGGTGAGAGATTGGGAAATGTTGGTGTTCAGAGGGACTTGGGTATCCTTGTACACAAATCACTGAAAGTTAACATGTAGGTACAGGAAGCAATTAAGAAAGCAAATGGTATGTTGGCCTTTATTTTGAGTAAAGATGTCTTATTGCAATTATATAGGGCCCTGGTGAGGCCACACCTGGAGTACTGTGTACTGTTTCGGTCTTCTTACCCGAGGAAGGATATACTTGCCATAGAAGGAGTGCAGCAAAGGTTCACCAGAGTGATTTCTGGGATGGGGGGATTGTCATATGAGGAGAGATTGAGTATACTAGGCCTATATTCTCTTGAGTTTAGAAGAATGAGAGGTGATCTCATTGAAACATACAAAATTCTTACAGAGTTTGAAAGGTAGATGCAGGGAGGATGTTTCCCCTGGCTGGAGAGTCTAGAACCAGGGGTCACTATCAGAATAAGCGGTCGGCCATTTAGGACCGAGATGAGGAGAAATTTCTTCACTCAGAGGCTGGTGAATCTTTGAAATTCTCCAGGGCGGAGGGCTGTGGATGCTCAGTCGTTGAGTATATTCGAGACAGAGAT
Organism: Pristiophorus japonicus; assembly: GCF_044704955.1. Classification (NCBI taxonomy): domain Eukaryota; kingdom Metazoa; phylum Chordata; class Chondrichthyes; family Pristiophoridae; genus Pristiophorus; species Pristiophorus japonicus. The sequence goes on from NC_091980.1 coordinate 55,763,309, forward strand.
CGATAGATTTTTGAATATTAAGGGAATCAAGGCATATGGGGATAATGCAGGTAACTGGAGTTTAGATGGAAGATCAGCCTTATTGAATGGCAGAACAGGCTCAAAGGGCTGAATGGCCTACTCCTGCTCCTAATTCTTATGTTCGTATGAATGCATTGCCAAGGTGGGCAGTTTGGGAGAGGGAGGCCTAGAAATTGGTTAAGGCCTGAAAACGGGCTTTGGGACCGCGATGCGCGATCAACCCACACCCGTTTGGAGGACTGCAGGCAATACGCAACCTTTGAGCGCTGAACACGCTGCTGAGTGGCTGGACGCACAGCAGGGGGCCCAAATTCATGCCAGGCTAGCTCCAATTAAAGGTAGCCTGCACTACTTAAAAGGCAGTCCGCACCACTTAACGAGGAAGTGACTTATGACTGATTGAGGTGGCTGGGAAGATAGTGAACAACAATGTTGCAATGATGGCACAACAGGGGAGAGAGTGCGCCTTGGTTCTCCACTGCAGCACTGGAGACTTTGGAGGTCAACTCCAGGAGAGAGGTCCTCTTTCCACAGGAGGGTCTCCACAGACTAGAGTGCAGTGGGAGCAGATAGCCACTGTGGTAAATGCTAGTAGTGTAGCCCTGAGGACCTGGACTCAGTGCAGGAAGAAGTTTCATGATCTCACATGAGTGGTCAAGGTCAGTGAATTCATCTTCAAATTCCATATCCCATCATCTGCACCACTAGCCTCACACTGCCCAATACACCACACCCCTATCACTTACCTACCAATAATCTCTACCAAATATGACTCACACTTCACATTCATAGCTTCACCTCACCTGCACAGACTTAACACCGCTGCAAGCTTCACAGCTACATCTCATAGCTTGAACACATTGTCAGCTATTCAACCATGATAGCCACACCATCCAAACATATTGCACCACACTCACTGACACACTTCCCTTTTTCAGGAATAGGTGCCGTATAACCGGTGCTAGCAGAACTTAACCAGTGGGGGACAGGCTCGCTGCCTGGATGAGATGGTGCTGGCCATTCTTGACAGAGGCATGGCTGAACTCGTGGCTCAAAGAATACAAGATGCCGGTATTTTTATATGTTATACTTCTTACATCCCACTTCCCCCTCTTTTCACAATCTCTTCTGATTTAAAAACTGCACATGGTGTAAGCATTACATTTCTTACTTAATGCCCACCCCGCACTCCCTTTACCACAACCCTACCCTTGTGCCTTTCTCCTTCCAGGCAGGCAAGAAATTCAGCCTGCCAGCCAGTGCATCAACTAGAAGAGGGAGAGGAGACTGATGAAGAAACACCGCCACTCAATTTCACAATCCCTGTCACCAGCACAGGTACTGACACACCGCCTACTTCAGAGGATAGGTTCGATGTGGGATCTGCATGTAGTGAGTCACTAGGCACATGTGGGCTGCAGCCAGGGCAGGGGGAAAGGGTAGTATGGGTGCCAGCTCCCTGGAGGGCGAGATCACACTCGAGTTTGGTTGCAAAGGACTAAGATGAAGACTTCGATGGGGCGACCTACAGAAGTACGCTGATGCGTATGCAAAATGAAATGTTTGGTGCTTTGGCAGGACTGCCAAAAAATCTGAGTGCGTTGTCAAGGAGCATGGAGGAGTCCAGCTCCTTGCACATGGCTTTGGAGCCCATCCTTTCCAGCATGGAAGTGGTGAGCAGATCCATTAACACACTTGTGGACCCAACCATCATGATGGCCAAAGTCTCAGCTTCCATTGCAGCACAAGCAGAAGCCACCCAACGTCTGAGTATTGCAGTGGAAGCTCAGCCTGAAGTAATGCAAGCTCAGCTTACTGCCTCGCAAGCATAGACTGCTGCCATCATGGCTGGGCTGGTGTTGAAAAGGGCTTGCAGGGTATCCCAGCAGTCTGTACTCCAGCAGATTACTAGGATTGCTGAGGTACTGCCCAGGGGAATGGCAGTGGACCCATGGAGGCCGATCCTGCTGTCCTCTCTCAGGATGGCAGGATTCGACCTCCCACCACTGCAACTCCGCCTTTGCTGTTGCCTGTCAGCCAGCCAGCCCAGACTGCTGGTGCCCGTGCTGAGGTGATGCAGTCCAAAGCTGGGCCTACTTAGCCCAGAGCTGCTCGAGGTTGTCCTGCAAGGTCATCTGCAGTCTCACCCACTGAAAGTCAGCAGCCTTCCACCAGCAATGCTGCAGCTGGCACTACATAGGAGCACTAGGATAGGCAAAGGCACACACAAGATAATTACTAAGGGAATGGACAAGAGTGATTAGTTGAATTTTTGATGCAATATTGGATGGATAGATGTACAAAGTTGGATCGGAATGTTTGCTTTGTGATGGCTTTTATTTCAGCATCGGAGCCAAAAGGACGCTGTGACGGTCAGTAACGGAGGGAAGGCAAGATGTGGGACTAATGTTGAATGGGGAATTGGAGTTGTATTCACTACTACCTGCAGGAAGATGATTCGATCTCGGATATCCTGCCTAGAAAGGGGTGTGTAGGTTGCATCCTTCCCTCCGCTTCCTCCTCCTGCTTCCTCCCCTCTTCCACTTCCTCCTCCTCCTACTCCTGCTCCTGCTCTTGAGTTGGTGGCCCTGTCCCCATTAGCAAGGGCAGTACCCTCATGATGGCCAGGTTGTGAAGGATACAGCGGACCACCATGAATCAGGACACACATTCCGGTGAGTACTGGAGGGCTCCTCCAGAGCGGTCCAGGCAGCAGAACCGTTGCTTCAGCACCCCAATGGTGTTTTGTGTGAGAGCATGGTTCTCATTGTACGCATGCTGGCTAAGTGTGGTTGGGTTGCGAAGTGGAGGTATGAGCCAGGTGTTCAAGGGATAGGCCAGTAGTCCAGTAGCCAGCCTCTAGTTTGTCTTAGTGGCTCAAAGACTGAGGGGATAACGGACTGGAGGAAAATAAAAGCATCATGACTGTTGCCAGGATACTGGGCATTCACCATCATGATGTGCTGAGCATGGTTGCACACCAATTGCATATTCAACAAGTGGATGCGATACATCTCAGCATTTAGAAGCGGCACCCGCAAAGCCACGTGCATGTAGTTGATGGCACCCTGCACCATGGGAAGTACACTATCCTATCAAAGCCACTTGTACACTGGTCAGAGAGTAGACAACGATGAAGGTTATTCACTTTGGTAGGAAGAATAGGAAAACAGAATATTTTTTAAATGGTGAGAAACTGTTAAATGTTATCGTTCAGAGAGATTTAGGTGTCCTCATACAGGAAACACAGAAAGTTAGCATGCAGGTACAGCAAGCAATCAGGAAGACAAATGGCATGTTGGCCTTTATTGCAAGGGGATTGGAGGGAAGTCTTACTACAGTTGTACAGGGTTTTGGTGAGACCATACCTGGAGTACTGTGCACAATTTTGGTCTCCTCATCTGAGGAAGGACATATTTGCCATAGAGACCGGTGCAACATAGGTTAACTAGATAGATCCCTGGAATGAGAGGGTTGTCCTATGAGGAGAGGTTGAGTAGATTGGGCCTATACACTGGAGTTTAAAAGAATGAAAGTTCATCTCTTTGAAGTATATAAGTTTCTGAGGAGATTTGACAGCATAGATGCTGAGGGGTTGTTTCCCCTAGCTGGAAAGTCTAGAACTAGGGGGCATTGTCTCAGGATAAGGGGTCAGCCATTTAAGATTGAGCTGAGGAGGAATTTCATCACTCAGGGGGTTGTGAATCTTTGGAATTATCTACCCCAAAGAACAGTGGATACTGAGTCATTGAGTATATTCAAGGCTGAGATAGATAGATTTTTGGACTCAAGGGGAATCAAGGGATATGGGAATTGAGCGGAAAAGTGTTTAGGTTGAAGATCAGCCATGATTTTATTGAAGGGCCACTTGGCCTATTCCTGCTCCTAATTCTTATGTTGCTATGAACTACGAGGTGAAGGTTATTCACTTTGGTAGGATCCCGATGTGAAGAAATTCAGGGCCACAGTCACCTTCACAGACACTGGCAACATTGTCCTTGCCCTGGATTGAGGCTGCAGGAGGTGGCTGAGTTCTGTGAGCACTTCCTTTGTAAAACACAGATGCCTCACACACTTCTGCTGGCTCAGGCTGAGGTTAAGAAAATTGCTCTAGGAAGACCCAAGGTGGGTAAGGCCTACTGCTGATAGCCCTTCTCCCGCTCCTCCTCCTAAAGCACCCATGACTGGGAGCAAGTGGTCAGAGCTCTTGAAGTCAGAGCCTCCTGTTCACAACCTAGGTGTCATATTTGACCCTGAAATGAGCTTCCAGCTACAAAACCGCAGCATGACTAAAACTGCCTATTTCCAGCTCTGTAACATTGCCCATCGCCGCCTCTGCCTCAGCTCATCTGCTGCTGAAACTCTTATCCATGCCTTTGTTACCTCTAGACTGGACTACTCTAACGCACTCCTGGCTGGCCTCCCACATTCTACCCTACGTAAACTAGAGGTGATCCAAAACTCGGCAGCCTGTGTCCTTACTCGCACTAAGTCCTGCTCACCCATCACCTTGTGCTTTCTGACCTACATTGGCTCCCGCTTAAACAACGCCTCGATTTCAAAATTGTCATCCTTGTTTACAAATCCTTCCATGGCCTCGCCCCTCTCTCTCTCTGTAATCTCCTTCAGCCTCACAATCCCCCAAGATATCTGCACTCCTCAAATTCTGCCCTCTTGAGCATCCCTGATTATAATCGCTCAAACATTGGTGGCCGTGCCCTAAGCTCTGCAACTCCCTCCCTAAACCTTTCCGACTCTCTACCTCTCTTTCCTCCTTCAAGAAGCTCCTTAAAACCTACCTCTTTGACCAAGCTTTTGGTCATCTGCTGTAATTTCTTCTTATCTGGCTCGGTGGCACATTTTCTTTTGTCTTATAACACAGCTGTGAAGCGCCTTGAGACATTTTACGTTCAAGGTGCTATATAAATACAAGTTATTGTTGTACTCCACTTGCAGCACCACTCCCTGTCACCTCACCAACTTTAAACAACTCTGGAAAGCTACAACCACATCCACAAACTTACACAGAGCCAGAGAAAAGCAAAAAACAAGTCACCTGAAAGTTAGTAATGGTGTTACTGCTGCTAAAGTTAGCTGCTGAACGCATGTTCAGCTGTGCGAGGTTAAGAGGCAGTGTTAGCTCCAGCGATGATGAGAAAAATGGCAGTGCTGGCATTAAATCAGCGTTGCATGCTGATTGACGTCATAATCTGCCTACTTACCATTCTTCCAGCGCACGCTCCTAACAGCCGGCCTACTGCCCTCACCAAGATGGTGTCTGGTGCAGCCCACACCAGAAGTGTGCGTGTGTGCTGCTCGGATACCATTTTGGACCCAATTCGTCACCCGTGGTGCCCATCAACCAAATTTTTAGCCCAGAAAGTGAAGGTGAGAGATTTTTTCACAGGGAAAGATGGAAAATTGAAATATTATCCTGGCTATTCATGCACACTTCCTGGCAGCCAGCTTCAGAGCAGAATTGGCAGAGGGGAGGTCAGTCAGGACAGACTCCAGGCTGCTGCCTTGGCCAGGGATTGCATGCTACATGGAAAACCCATTTAGGAGAAAAAAGATAGAAATAACAACTTGCACTTAAAGCACATTTAACAAAGTGAAATGTCTCAAAGTGATTTACCTCATATTGCAGGAGGGTGGGGTGAGGAAATGAGTTGAGGGAATTGCCTGAAAGAGTGGTCAAATAGATTGATTTTGAGGACTTTTAAGAATGGGGAATGATATAGCAAGGTGGAAATGTTTAGGAAAATAATTCCAAAATGAAAAGGTGTAATGATTGAAAGTCTCCATCAAGATGGAATGCAAGGAGGGGGAATAGACCAGAAGAACAGAGTGTGAATGGGCTTGTTAGCCTGGACAAGCTGTATAGGTAGTGTGGGACAAAACTTTAGATCTTGAAATCCCTATGTCAGGGGTTAGGGCATTAGTAGAGGTCGTCACGGCCATGGGACATAGGTAAGCTGAATAGGATAGGGTAGCAGCAACAAAATCTTGGACAATCTATCTGTAAGGTGGAGCTTTGGAGGCCAGTACGCAGAATGTTGGAGAATTCAAGCCCAGAGGTGATGCAGGTGTGAATGAGAGTTACAGTGGTTATAAGAGTAGGCAGATAGGGATAGGTGAAAATAGAATGTCTTGATGATGGATAAGATGTAGGATTTCAGGCTCGGATCAGGGTTAACCAAGACACTGAGGTTTCAAACTGACAGATTATAGAGTTTCTGGGAGAGCCATAAAAGTATGTCTTCAGTGTTAAGATGAAGATGTTGTTGCTCATCCACAGCTTGATGTCTCTTTACCTCTCCCCTCCTCTCTTTGATGCAGATCAAGATGCTGGCCATCCTCAGTTAACTCACCCAGATTGACCATTATTCATGTGTGAGCCCTGGTGATAAGTATCCACAGACTATTCAATTCCAGGAGGGACCATTGCCAAACTCAAGTCATGTCTTCACTAAAAGTCCATATGCAGCTCAGGAAGAGGGGTCACTGGTTATCAACCAGGAGCAGGAACTGTCCGATTTTCCTTCTCCCAACTCAGCTGTGCTCAGTTCAGCACAGACCAAAGATTTAACCTGGAACCTCCTGCTCAGTGTGACTTAGCTACTTACAAGATGAAGTCACTAAGCCACTGGGGAGCAGAAAATAATTTTAGAAATGATGACTACTAGCCACAATTTTAAAAGAGCTCAATGCATGGATCTTTCATCCTGCCAGGTTATGAGAAGGGAAGAAACCATCCACTCCTTTTGTAATTATTAGCCTGGTAGAACCCACTGTTAATACTAAGAAGCACAGAAAAGGGAGTTGCAGAAGCTGTTGGGGGAGGAGGGTTCATAAGAACATAAGACCATAAGAAATAGGAGCAGGAGTAGGCCATTTGTCCCTACAAGCCTGCTCCGTTATTCAATAAGATCATGGCTGATCTGATTTTGGGCTCAACTCCACTTCCCTGCCCGCTCCCCATAACCCTTCATTCCCTTATTGCTCAAAAATCTGTCTATCTCCACCTTAAATATATTCAATGACCCAGCCTCCACAGCTCTCTGGAGCAGAAAATTCCACAGATTTACAACCCTCTGAGAGAAGAAATTCCTCCTCATCTCAGTTCTAAATGGGTGATCCCTTATTCTTAAACTATGCCTCCTGGCTCTAGATTCCCCCACGAGGGGAAACATCCTCTTTGCATCTACCTTGTTGAACCCCCTCAGTATCTTATATGTTTCAATAAGATCACCTCTCATTCTTCTGAACTCCAATGAGTATAGGCCCAACCTGCTCAATCTTTCTTCAAAAGTTAACTCCTTCATCACAGGAATCAACCTAGTGAACCTTCTCTGAACTACCTCCAATGCCTCACCAATACCATGTACAGTTGTAGCAGGACTTTCCTGCTTTTATACTCCATCTTCTTTGCAATAAAGACCAACATTCCATTGTCTTCCTGATTACTTGCTGGACCTACATACCATCCTTTTGTGCTTCATGCACAAGGACCACCAGGTCCCTCTGTACTGTCGCATTTTGTAATTTCTCTCCATTTAAATATAATTTGCTTTTTTATTTTTTCTGCCAAAGTGGATAACCTCACACTTTCCCACTATTGTGTATGTAGGCATTCTGTTAATGACTCTACAAGGCAGGGGTATGGTACTTAAACTGTGAAGACTGCAGTCCTTTATTGCAGTTCCTAGAGTGAGGACACCAAGAGGTGAGCTCCCTTTTATACTGGGTTACCTGCAGTGCGCAGGTGACCCTTAGATCTCCAGCAGCATCACCCTCTGGTGTACAGGTAAGGTGTGTACAGGGTGAAGGTACATTCAGTGTTACAGTACATCATAACAATACAAGCATGCATCCATAACAACACTCCCCCGCCCCCCTAAGCATTTTTCAAGTCCTTATTGCCATGACCTTTGGAGGTGATCAGTAGTGGGCTGTGGGAGAAACATAGAAACATAGAAAATAGGTGCAGGAGTAGGCCATTCGGCCCTTCGAGCCTGCACCACCATTCAATAAGGTCATGGCTGATCATTCACCTCAGTACCCTTTTCCTGCTTTCTCTCCATACCCCTTGATCCCTTTAGCCGTAAGGGCCATATCTAACTCCCTCCTGAATATATCTAATGAACTGGCATCAACAACTCTCTGTGGTAGAGAATTCCACAGGTTCACAATTCTCTGAGTGAAGAAGATTCTCCTCATCTCAGTCCTAAATGGCTTACCCCTTATCCACAGACTGTGACCCCTGGTTCTGGACTTCCCCAACATCGGGAACATTCTTCCTGCATCTAACCTGTCCAGTCCCGTCAGAATTTTATACATTTCCATGAGATCCCCTCTCATTCTTCTAAACTCCAGTGAATACAGGCCCAGTCGATCCAGTCTCTCCTCATATGTCAATCCTGCCATCCTGGAAATCAGTCTGGTGAACCTTCGCTACACTTCCTCAACAGAAAGAACGTCCTTCCTCAGATTAGGAGAACAAAACTGAACACAATATTCCAGGTGAGGCCTCACCAAGGCCCTGTACAACTGCAGTAAGACCTCCCTGCTCCTATACTCAAATCCCCTAGCTATGAAGGCCAACATGCCATTTGCCTTCTTCACCGCCTGCTGTACCTGCATGCCAACTTTCAAAGACTGATGTACCATGACACCCAGGTCTCGTTGCAACTCCCCTTTTCCTAATCTGCCGCCATTCAGATAATATTCTGCCTTCATGTTTTTGCCACCAAAGTGGATAACCTCACATTATCCACATTATACTGCATCTGCCATGCATTTGCCCACTCACCTAACCTGTCCAGTCACCCTGCAACCTCTTAGCATCCTCCTCACAGCTCACACCGCCACCCAGCTTAGTGTCATCTGCAAACTTGGAGATATTACACTCAATTCCTTCATCTAAATCATTGATGTATATTGTAAACAGACGTTCACCAAGCTCAACCTGACTTCGGCCTACATGACGCAGGAGCTGGAGTAGTCTTCGAAGGGCCTCACCTGCATTAACATGCACAAGGGACCGTTCATCTACAACAGATGCCCATTTGGAATTCGGTCGGCTGCAGCGATCTTCCAGAGAAACATGGAGAGCCTACTCAAGTCGGTACCACACACGGTGGTCTTTCAGGACGACATATTGGTCACGGGTCGGGACACCACCGAGCACCTACAAAACCTGGAGGAGGTCCTCCAGCGACTGGATCACGGTAGGGCTGCGGCTGAAGAGGTCGAAATGTGTCTTCATGGCAACAGAAGTGGAGTTTTTGGGGAGAAAGATCGCGGCGGACGGCATTCGGCCCACAGATGCCAAGACAGAGGCTATCAGGAATGCGCCCAGGCCACAGAACGTCACGGAGCTGCGGTCGTTCCTGGGAATCCTTAACTATTTTGGTAACTTCCTATCGGGGTTAAGCACCCTTTTAGAGCCCCTATATGTGTTATTGCGCAAAGGTGAGAACTGGGTATGGGGGAAAAAAACAAGTAATTGCTTTTGAGAAAGCCAGAAACATTTTATGCTCCAACAATCTGCTTGTATTGTATAACCCATGTAAAAGACTACTGCTAGCATGTAACGCGTCGTCGTACGGAGTCGTGTGTGTATTATAACAAGCTAACGTTGCGTGGAAGTTGAAACCTGTCGCCTATGCTTCCAGGAGCTTGTCTAAGACCAAGAACGGGCCCGCATAGTCGACATGGATCCCAACCATGGTCTGGAGGCCCAGGATCACAAACTTAGTGGTTGCTTTCATCATTACTATACCCGGGTGTGTGCTGTGGAGATCCGAGATGAACGTCTCCCTGCCCTCGTAGTGCTACCACAGATCCCACGTGTGGTGGCCCGGTATCGACTTTGACTTAGAGTCCTGTGTACGTCAATGCAGCGTATGTGCGCCGTTGAGCAACACGCTCAGAGAAGTACCACTAAGTTTGTGGTCCTGGCCCTCCAGACCATGGTCGAGGATCCATGTCGACTATGCGGGCCTGTTTCTCGGTAAAATGTTCCTGGTGGTGGTGGATGCTCTTTCAAAATGGATTGAATGTGAAATAATGTCGGGAAGCACTGCCACCGCCACCATTGAAAGCCTGAGGGTCATGTTTGCCACCCACGGCCTGCCTGACATACTGGTCAGTGACAACGGCCATGTTTCACCAGTGCCGAATTTAAAGAATTCATGACCCGCAATGGGATCAAAGAATTCATGACCCGTAATGGGTTTAAATCAGCCTCCAATGGGCAGGCAGAGCGGGCAGTACAATCCATCAAACAGAGCCTTAAACGAGTTACAGAAGGCTCACTCCAAAGCCGCCTGTCCCGAGTACTGTTCAGCTACCGCACGAGACCCCACTCACTCACAGGGGCGCCCCCGGCTGAGCTACTCATGAAAAGGGCACTTAAAACTAGACTCTCACTGGTTCACCCCAACCTGCATGATCAGGTAGAGAGCAGGCGGCAGCAACAAACTGTAAACGATGGTCGCACCACTGTGTCACGGGAAATTGATCTGAATGACCCTGTGTATGTGCTAAACTATGGACATGGTCCCAAGTGGATTGCGGGCACGGTGATAACTAAAGAAGGGAATAGGGTGTTTGTAGTCAAACTAGACAATGGACAACTTTGCAGAAAGCACCTGGACCAAACAAGGCTGCGGTTCACAGACTGCCATGAACAACCCACAGCAGACACCACCTTTTTCGAGCCCACAACACACATCCAAAGGATCAACGACACAATGCCGGACCAGGAAATCGAACCCATCACGCCCAACAGCCCAGCAAGGCCAGGCTCACCCAGCAGCCCTGCAGGGCCAACAACACGCCAGCCCAGCGAGGGCACAGCCAACACACCAGAACAGACATTTGTACCGAGGCGGTCCACCAGGGAAAGAAAGGCTCCCGACCGCCTCACCTTGTAAATAGTTTTCACTTTGACTTTGGGGAGGGGAGTGATGTTGTGTATCTGTAAAGCATGCACTCCCATGTTCCACCACCAGGGAGCTCATCCCCTGAAGTCCCAAGGGATCCCAGCATCCCTTGGGAGCACTGTATATAAGCCGGCCCCTCAGGCCTGTTCCTCACTCTGGAGTTTCTTATTAAAGACTGAGGTCACTGTTACTTTAACCTCCCTATATGCAGCCTCATCAGTGTTAGGAACACAATATTACCGGTTTCCTTTAAGGGGGGCCTTCCAATCCGGTTTGCCGCTCAGTGCCACGTGTCACTCCTCCAAAGCTGCCCCTCATGGCCTGGTCGCGGCCATTTTAATTTTAGGTTCTTCGCCTCGTGGTGCGGCTGCAAGCCTCTCGCTCTCGTCCAGGTAGGCTGTGGTGATATTTTCCTTCTCAGGTTCAGCCACAGACGTCAGAAATCCACTTTTTTTGACAATATTCGTCCCTTGGCGTTCTGCTACGGCCCAGAAGGTGAAGTCTGAACATTCGGTTTGGGTGATCTCGTCACAGTGTTGTGAAGTCATCGCCCGCGCAGTCAAGCTAGGATTTCTAGTTGCAACAATGGTTCCAAGTTCGGGGCTGTGTGGGATGTCGATTGCTGGAGCCTGGAGACCGTTGTCACTTCGACCGACTTGGACATGCTTCATCCAACTTCTTCTCAGCAGCATTGGACCATCGCCAGCAACGATCCACAGGGGGAGTTTGTTCATCATGCCACCCTGGGAGACCTGGACGTCCACGCTGCCAACGACTGGGACTTTGCCTTTGGTGTTGGTGAGCAGCTTCGCCTGGACAGGAAACAGTTTTGGTCATTTGGCGGGATTGATCCAAAGTTTTTCAAAGGTTATCTGGCTCATCAAAGACTGGCTCTCCCCTGTGTCGATCTCCATCGAAACTGGAACTCCATTGATGTCTACTTTCATCTTCCATGGGGAACTTTCGGTGGAGCAGGTATAAATTCCATACTCTTCTTCCAGGGGTTCAGCAGCTTCGTCTTCATCTGTGTCGGAGCCTCGGTGATCAGCTAACTCTTCAGCAACGCGGTGAGTAAAACTTTTCTACACTGTCTCTGAAGGTGCCCTTTCGCATTGCAACCTTTGCAGGTATAGTCTTTGTATCGGCACTGGTGGGCCCTGTGGTTTCCTCCACAGTGCCAGCACGGGGCTAGCCGGTTTGCCCCATGTGGCAGACTCAGGGTTGCGGGACTTGGGGCAGCATTTCTGCCTTTCGAAGTCACCATTCAGTTCACTGTGCTCGTTAGTTTAGAGTCCTGGGTGTAGGTCATCATTCACCTGGAGTCGCCGACTGAAACTTTGATTGCCTTCTGCAGGGTGACTGTGATATCCGCAGAGAGCAATTTGTGGAGGAGGCCCTCATGGCCGATTCCGATAACAAATATGTCCTTTAGTGCTTCATTAAGGTGGTCACCAAAATCACACGGTGCAGCCAATCTTCTTAAATCTGCAGCATACTTAGCAATTTCTTGGCCTTCGGTTCGCCGGTGGGTGTAGAACCGGTGCCTGGCTATGAGGATGCTTTCTTTGAGTTTTAGTTGCTCTTGTATTAAGGTTACAAGTTCCCCATAGCTCTTGGTTGTTGTCTTCACTGGGGCTAGCAAGTCCCTGACGAGGCAATGGAGAGTGGGCCCACAACTACTAACCAGGATGGCCCTGCGCTTATTTGGCAGTGTAGATGGTGTGTCCCCATCCAGGTCGTTGGCTATAAAGAAATGTTCCAACCTTTCCATGAAGGTGTCCCAATCTTCCCCATCGGTGAAGTGTTGAAAGTTGCTGAGATTCGACATGTTGTACGTGTAGTTCGTGACCTCGTCGGCAGTTATTGTATATGTAGGCACTCTGTTAATGACTCCACGAGGCAGGGGTATGGTACTTAAACTGTGAAGACTGTAGTCCTTTATTGCAGCTCCTAGAGTGAGGACACCAAGAGGTGAGCTCCCTTTTATACTGGGTTACCTGCAGTGTGCAGGTGACCCTTAGGTCTCCCGCAGCAGCACCCTCTGGTGTACAGGTAAGGTGTGTACAGGGTGAAGGTACATTCAGTGTTACAGTACATCATAACAATACAAGCATGCATCCATAACACCCATATTATGCTCCATCTACCAAATGTTTGCCCACTCACTTAAACTGTCTATATCGCTTTGCAGATTTTATTGTCCTCCTCACAACTTGCTTTCCGACCTATCTTGGTATCATCAGCAAACTTGGGTACATTACACTCGGTCCCTTCATCCAAGTCACTAATATAGATTGTATATAGTTGATTTACCGTTTGCCAACCGGAAAATGAACCATTTATCCCGACTCTGTTTTCTGTTAGTTAGCCAATCCTCTATCCATACTAATATATTACCCCCAATCCTGTGAGCTCTTATCTTGTGCAGTAACCTTTTATGTGGCACCTTATCGAATGCCTTCTGGAAATCCAAATACACCACATCCACTGGTCCCCCCTTATCTACCCTGCTCTTTACATCCTGAAAGAGCTCCAGCAAATTTGTCAAACATGATTTACCTTTCAGAAAACCATGCTGACTCTGCTTGACTGCATTATGATTTTCCAAATGTCCTGCTACTGCTTTCTTAATAATGGACTCCAACATTTTCCCAATGACAGATGTTAAGCTAACTGTTAGTTTCCTGCTTTCTGTCTTCCTCCTTTTTTAAATAGGGGTGTTACATTTGCAGTTTTCCAATCTGCTGGGACCTCTCCAGACTCCAGGGAATTTTGGTAGATTACAACCAATGCATCCACTATCTCTGCAGCCACCTTTTTTAAGACCCCAGGATGCAAGCAATCAGGTCCAGGGGTCTTGTCCACCTTTAGACCCATTATTTTACCGAGTACTTTAAGTTCTCCCCTCCCTATAGCCCCTTGATTATCTATTACTGGCATGTTTTTAGTGTCTTCTACCGTGAAGACTGATACAAAATATTTGTTCAAAGTCTCTGCAATTTCCCTGTTCCCCATTATTAATTCCCCAGTCTCATCTCTAAGGGACCATCATTTACTTGAGCTAATCTCTTCCTTTTTATATACCTGTAAAAGCATTTACTATCTGTTTTTATATTTCTTGGTAGTTTACTCTCATAATCCATCTTCTCTCTCTTTAATATTTTTTTAGTCATCCTTTGCTGGTTTTTAAAAATGTTCCAATCCTCTGGCCTCCCACTCAATCTGAATGTACACAATATTCTATGATTAATAAATGATGCTTTGTTTGAAAAACAGGAATAATTATGGCTGGTTTGATGCTACATGAAAGGTCATGTCATTGCAGAACTGACCTAACACTTGAGACTGCAGATGGGAAGGTGAGCTTTAAAGATTCTTTGGCAGTGGAATCATCAGAAAAGTTTACATCACCAGTATAATGCCAGAATACCCTTTATGCTAAATCAGATACTAAACAGCTTTAAATGGCAACAACACCTGGGCAAAACAATTGGGTTTGACTCACTAAAAACATGAGAACCAAACCTTTTTATGTGGTGTGTAAATAAACAGAGAGGAAGTTAATTTACATTGAAGTTCCAAATAAAACCTCTATGATGGTACCAGGGATAATGTCATCACTGATGATCTCAGTCCCGTTACAATGGCCGCTTCTAAAGAATGTCTGACAAGCCCCATTTTCACTGCATAGATGGAAGGAATTAACCCACGTCATTGTGCTGGAGTTGAACAGAGCTTTGAAACTAGCACAGTGAGATGAGCTGCTAAATCAAATAGATTTTGTCTTTAGACCAATTGTTCATTAGATTAACCTAAGTGCTATGTGTATACTCACACACGTGCTTCTGAAAACCTGATTTTTTTGGTGATATTAATGGCTTTAGCAGTGCCAGTAGGTGGTGTTCATTAATGACTCCTGATTAAGTAATCTTGGTATTTAATTTATTCAACTTTCAAAACACTGTACAAGGTTTATGCAACAAATCTTTAGTCACCAATATAACGGGGAATTTTCCACTTGATGCCCTTGAAATTTTTGTTTTAAGATTTGTTGTGCTGTGGGGATCTATAAGACTGTTAGCTTAAAATGAATAGCCACCAGATTCCACTGAGGAACATTGGATTAATGCTGCACGTACTATACTATTGTGGTAGATAGGCAGACCACAAGTTCAATCCCTCATCTGTGCTACACTTGTCCTCAGTGTCCCTGGGGTACAGAAAAGATAAAGTGAGACCCTGATTACTATCAAGTAATTCCTGCGAATAATGCATGCGTGTCCATTCAGTGGTTGAATATTCTTCCACCACTCGATAATTCCTAAATACGCTGCTATAACTTCTTAAATGCATATTTCTTATGTGTAGCCACATGCAAATGCACATCCAAATATATATATATATATTTACATTCTTACAGTACACAGGAAAATGCACAGGAAACATTTCAAAGCTGCACAGGAAAACATGGGGTGGAATCATCCTGTTAGCTGTACTGTTACCACCCACATGGTGCTTATGATGAATGATTAAGAACATAACATAAGAATTATGAGCAGGAGTAGGCCATATGGCCCCTCGAGTCTGCTCCGCCATTCAATAAGATCATGGCTGATCTTCGACCTCAATTCCACTTTCCTGCCCTATCCCCATATCCCTTGATTCCTCTAGAGTCCACAGATCGATCAATCTCAGTCTTGCGTATACTCAGCCTTGAGTATACTCAACGACTGAGCAATCACAGCCCTTTGGTGCAGAGAATTCTAAAGATTCACAACCCACTGAGTGATGAAATTCTCTCATGTCAGTCTTAAAAAGCCGGCTACTTATCCTGAGACCATGTAGCCTAGTTCTAGACTCTCCAGCCACAGGAAACAATTTCTCAGCATTTATCCTGTCAATTCTCCTCCGAATCTTTTATGTTTCAATGAGATCAACTCTCATTCTTCTAAACTCCGGAGAGTATAGGCCCAAACTACTCAATTTCTCCTCATAGGACAACCCTCTCATTCGAGGGATCAATCTAATGAATCTTTGTTGCACCGTTTCTAAGGCAAGTTCTTCCTTCCTTAGATAAGGAGATCACTGTGCACAGTACTCCAGGTGTAGTCTCACCAAAGCCCTGTATAATTATAGCAAGACGTCCTTACCCTTGTACTCCAAACCTCTTGCAATAAAGGCCAACATACCATTTGACTTCCTAATTGCTTGCTGTACCTGCATGATAACTCTCAGAGGGCAAAATTGCCCCTTCTCTTAAGACCTGTTACCACCAGGAATCGGCGGCCACACTGCGGAGTGCATCGGCCGCCGATTTTTCGTGCAATGACTGCCATTTTGAAAATTCCGCTCCTGTGGTATCCAGGTGGTGACCCACTCCCCCCCCCCCACTGCTCTGCTGTTGCCGATCCGTCTTAAGTGCGTCATCCCCGATGGCAAAATTCCGCCGAAAAAATCTTGCTCCTGCCGCATGGTGCCAAAAGCTGCTTTTTTCTGCCGGTGCAGTGAGGTTGTAGTCCTTGTAAAATGGCGGTGTGGCTGCCATTAAAGGGGAGGACTTACTGCCGTTGCCGCCATGTTTTTCTGTTGTCAGCCGACTGCCATGTCGCGCCGACAATTATGCCACCGGGTTCAGCCGGGCCGCCAAAAGACAGCCTGACACCCCCTCTTGGGTGCCAGGCTGCTGGCCCGGCTGAAACCCTCCCTGGTGGCTCAGTGGACCGTACATAAAAAAAATCGCGCAGGCTCTCCCCTTTAAGTGAAGGGGAGAGCCATGGTGGCACGGTGCCGTGAAGATGTCATCAGCGCTATGCTAATGACTGACAGCAGCAGCCAGTCCACTCGCCCCCACCCTATAGACTGCGATCTTTCGCTTATCGCCTCACATCCGCCCCCATTATGACCGACTTCCGGTCCGCCAGGAAAAAAAAAGCCAAAGAGCAGAATTTTGCTCAAGATGCCACTGCATCCACCGTGCCAGTAAAATCAACAAAAACAGGGTAGGTGCGCCCCGTTTCCAGTGGTGGGCAATTTCGGCCCCTCTGTGTTTCTTGCACGAGGACACCTAAATCTCTCTGAACACTAACATTAATAGTTACTCACCATTTTAATAAATTCACTTTTTCTATTCTTCCTACTATAGTGAATAACCTCACATTTCCTCACATTATACTCCAATGGGCATCTACTGCTGCTCCTATTTCTTATGTTCTCTTATTGCCCATTCACTTACCCTGTCGATATCCCTTTGTAGGCTTTTTGCGTCCTCCTCAAAGCCTACTTTCTCATTATTATGATATTAACACTATTTTTTGGTGAACCTGCCATAATTCACACATGCCCTGTTAATTATTCACAGTTGTAATGCATAATCAATCACTCAAGGAATAAATGACCAATTAATCAATTATCAATAAAGTGATGGAAAGTATCGTCGACAGTGCTATCAAGCGGAACTGAATCACCAATAGTCTGTTCACCGATGCTCAGTTTGGATCCCACTGGACCACTTGTCTCCAGACATCATTACTGCCTTGGTCGAAATATGGACAAAAGAGCTGATTTCCAGAGGTGAGGTGAGAGTGATTGCCCTTGACATCAAGGCAGCACTTGACCGAGTGTAGCATCAAGGAGCCCGAGTAAAACTGAAGTCAATGGGAATCAGTTGGAAAACACTCCACTGACTGGAGTCACAGCTAGCACAAAGGAAGATGGTGGTGGTTGTTGGAGGTCAATCATCCCAGCCCCAGGACATCGCTGCAGGAGTTCCTCAGAGCAGTGTCCTAGGCCAATGACCTTCAGCTGCTTCATCAATGACCTTCCCTCCATCATGTCAAAAGTGGGGGTGTTCGCTGAAGATTGCACAGTGTTCAATTCCATATGTAACTCCTCAGATAATAAAGCTGTCCGTGCCCGCATGCAGCAAGACCAGGATGACATTCAGGCTTGGGACAAGATTTGGCAAGTAATGTTCGCGCCACACAAGTCCCAGTCAATGATTCTCCAACAAGAGAGAGTTTAACCACCGCCCCTTGACATGGCATTACTATTGACAAGTCCCCCAACATCAATATCCTGGGGTCACCATTGACCAAAAACTTAACTGGACCAGGCTCATAAATAATGTGGCTACAAGAGCAGGTCAGACGTTAGGTATTCTGCAGCGAGTGTCTTACCTCCGGACTCCCCAAAGTTTTTCCACCATCTACGAGGCACAATGTGATGAAATACTCTCCACATGCCTGGATGAGTGCAGCTTCAACAACTCCAGAAGTTCAACACAATCCAGGACAAAGCAACCCACTTGATTGCCACCCCAACCACCAGTTTAAACATTCATTCCCTCCACCATTGGCGCACCATGGCTGCAGTGTGTACCATCCACAAGATGCGCTGTAGCAACTCGCCAAAGCTTCTTCAACAGCACCTCCCAAACCCATGAACTCTAACACCTAGAAGGACAAGTGCAGCAGGTACATGGGACCACCATCAGCTCCAAGTTCCTCTCCAAGTCACACACCATCCTGACTTGGAAATATACCACTGCTCCTTCATAGTTGCTGGGTCAAAATCCTGGAACTCCCTGCCCAACAGCACTGTGGGAGTACCTTCACCACACGGACTGCAGCGGTTCAAGAAGGCGGCTCACCACCACCTTCTCAAGGGCAATTAGGGATGGGCAATAAATGATGACCTTGCCAGCAACGCCCACATTTCAGTAACAAATAAAAAAAATTATGCTGCATATGAAACTCATAAATTTATAGACCTTTTTAAGATTTATCGACAATGACTAGGTCAAAAGGGTTTGGGGATATTATGCAATGTATGTCTTTTTCAATAAAGAGCTACAAATGCTTGCATTATATTAAATAGTTGACTTAAAAGGGTCTGCTGTTTAAATATTTAAAATAGCCTCACAATCTACAAGAAACAATTCTGCAACTCAGGCACTAGCAGTGCTGCAGTGCTTCACTGCTGAGTTAATCTTATTCCTGGATTCCCCCTACAACGCCCTTCACTTACTACAGGCTGGCCCACTCAACTCTCCTTCCTTTCGCTCTCCTCAATTGTGACTTTGACACCTCTCTTTCAATCCCTCTTATACAATTCTGGGCCTTATTCCTTTCCAGAGTCCTGGACGTTTACCTCCACTTCCGCCTCTCCTCCATCCATTGTGAATCTGTACAGTGCCCTTTCCACTCCCCATGGAAAGCAGGCCAGTCTCATCTCCATCATGATGCTTGATTTCTTTTCATTCCTTCAAGTACAATTTACCCGTTATTTACTGAAAGGCTGCACTAACCACACTTCGACGTCCTAGGATAATATTATTCTTTTATTTCCAGACTTGACCAATTATTTGGTCATGTGAACAGAATGTTTATCCGTCTACAACTACCAAGTCTCATAATTACATATTTAGAAGGGGATCTATCACCTTCAAGGCAAAGTCTTCACAAGGGCTAAATTCATCTGATAAGGTATCACAGGAGCCTTGTTACAAAGATTCAGGTATTTGGTTTGAGATAAATTCTAGCAGGATGGATAGAAATTTGATTGACTGATAGGAAATAAAGGGTAGCCTTGGGATGTTTTACAATGTTAAAGGTGCTATATAAATGCAAGTTGTTGTTGCTAAGGGTTAATGAGTGTTGCTCAGGTTGGACAATGGCAAGCTATTTCTGAAGGTAATTGACCCCAATGGAAAACTGGTAATGCAGCGACGATGTGGAAGGAGAGTAGCGCGCTGACATTTTACCTCTGGCACCTGAGTCCAGCTTTGTTTTCAATATATATAGATATAGATGATTTGGACTTGAAAATAGGGCTCACATCAAAATTTGGAGGTTTGGCAATCAGCGAGGAAGACTAAATAACTTCAGGAGGACACAAGCAAGTTTGCAGATTGGGCAGATGCAATTTATTGAAAAGTGTGAAGGAATACATTTTGGCAGGAAGAGCAAGGAATGGAAGTACAAAATAAGTGCAAAGGTACTAAAAGGTTTAGAGGAACAGAGAAATCCAGGAGTGCAAATATAGAATTTCTTGAAATGTGAGTGCAGGGAGGTGAAGTCAGAAAAAAGAACAGTAGCATTTGGGGTTTTATTAATTGAAAACAAAAGTAAAGAGCTCATGATAAATTTGGACAATGCAATGATTCGGCCAGTTTTGTGAGCAGTTTTGGGCACCACATTTTAGAAAGGACATTCAAGCCATAAAGAGTGTACAGCAGAGATACATAACATGGCCCATTTCCACCTCTGCCCCCGCTCATTTGCTCTTGAAACCCTCATTCATGCTTTAGTCATCTCCAGACTCGTCTATCCTAATGCCCCTCCATATCTCTGTAACCTCCTCCAGCCCCAAAACCCTCCACGATCTTTGCCCTTCTGGCCTCTTGCACATGCCCAATCTTCATCGCTCCACCATTGGTGGCTATACCTTCAGCTGCCTAGGCCTTAAGCTCTGGAATTCCCTGCTAAAACCTCTTCACCTCTCTCTACTCCTTTAACTCGCTCCTTAAAACCTATTTCTTTGCACTTATTCTAATAGCTCTTTATTGTGGCTTGGTGTCAAATATTGTCTGCTAACTCTCCAGTGAAGCACCTTGGCGTGTTTTTACTATGTTAAAGCCACTATGTACATGCAAGTTGTTGTTGTTGAAGACCTAACATTTGCTGATGAAATCCATAAAAATTGACATGGAAGCCCCGATTTTAATTGGGGGCCTAAGTGCGACAGGTTTGCATGGCGTGTGGTCCTGAAGACAGGGCCATTTTAATTCCCGAGCCTCATATAAGTGTTGGAGCACTGATTCCTGCCTAAACCTGGCAGAACTGATGTGGAGGCTGCAGGACAGGAAGCGGGATTCCAGATGGCTGAAGGGCAATGCCGGGGACCCGGGTGAATGATCCCGGGCTCTATGGTAAGGCACGGCACGGGAGGGGAAGGGGTTTTATGCTCAGGGATGAGAAGACCCAATACTTCTTTTTGCGACCAGAGGGAGTAGGAATATCGGAGAGGGTGTGGAATGCATCTCGGCCACCCCACTGATGCTGAAAGCCTGGCTAATGCCATATTCAGGCAGGTCTGTAATTGGGTCCATCTGAAACAGGTTGCTGCTCAATGAAAATCAGGGACTTCAGTTACTTTGATAGACTGGAGAAACTGGGGTTGTTCTCCTTGGAGATTGAGAGGAGATTTGATAGAGGTGTTCAAAATCATGAGGGGTCTGGACAGAGTAGATGGAGAGAAACTGTTCCCATTGGCAGAAGGGTCGAGAACCAGAGGACACAGATTTCAGGTGATTGGCAAAAGAGCCAAAGGTGATGTAAGAAAAAACTTTTTTACGCAGAGAGTGGTTAAGATCTGGAACACACTGCCTGAAAGGGAGCTGGAGGCAGACTCCATTTTATCTTTCACGAGGAGTTGGCTAAGTATCTGAAGGAAACATATTTGCAGGGCTACGGGGAAAGGGCAGGAGAGTGGGACTAGCTGAGAGACGGTACAGACTCGACGGGCCCAATGGCCTTATTCTGTGCTGGAACCTGTCTATGATCCCAAGCTGGTTGTCGGACCCCGATTCTAAATTCAGGTACAAATCACGCAAGCTCCCCCGGGATATACCAGGCCTTGTGCAGCCTAAGCAGCGCTCCTTAAAGGGACTGCAGAAGGCTGCTCAAATAACTGCCAGAAAACGTTTAAAAAGTTATATTTTCGTGAAGCCAGATGGAGCAGGAGTGCTCTTCCTGGGTCCACAAAAGTACCGCAGGCCGCTCTCGAGCCAAGCTTGCCCCCCCAGCTCTTCGGCTTCATCTCCCTCCCTTCGCCAGGACCTACCCGCAGGTTGGCTCGACCTGACATCGGCGCTGGCTGGAATTTTTCAGGCTGTAACCGCAAGCTGCATCAGAGCTTCCGTTTGGGGTACACATCGAATGACCACGCCTGTGCTCTGCCTATTAAGTGTGCAACTATCAACTGTATGATAAATTTGCTTAACTGATTACTAAGCGTCTTGGATTACAGATTACAGATTTTAAAAAGCAAATAATTCATTTACTATTGTGATCAACTATGGGATCAATGGTGTAAATATATATTACTGATTAGTTTAATTCATGTTAAGAGCAAGGTTTTTGAGAAGCATGTTTCCAGGCTTCAATTCTAATCAGTGTTGAGCTGATTAGAATTGAAGCTGATTAGAATTGAAGACCCAGCCTCCACAGCTCTCTGGGGTAGAGAATTCCAAAGATACACAACCCTCTGAGAGAAGAAATTCCTCCTCATTTCTGTTTTAAATGTGCGACCCCTTATTCTGAAACTATGCCCCCTAGTTCTAGATTCCCCCATGAGGGGAAACATCCTCTCTGAATCTGTTAGGCCCCCTCAGAATCTTATATGTTTCAATATCACCTCCCATTAAATATGATTGAGGGATGCCAAGTCAATACAGCTGAGTGCTCATTAGGATCGAGCCCTCAGATGGCAGCATTCTATATTTTGATTGGCTCACCGATCTTTTTCTCTATGAAATCAATAGTGTTTCCTGTGACTACAATTTTCCAATGACTGATTTCTAACTCCACACAAAGCATAGTCCCAACAGATCAATGAAAAATTGACCAGAATTATTTAAATACAAGTTAGTGTAATAATCTTATATCCCATTCATCAGTATTCACAGGGCTCTCAGAGATATTACAAGCCATCTCAATATGATTCAACTTAAAGTGTCAGGTTTGATTCCGGCTCTGTGCTGACTGGGATACAATCCGAGCCACATTATATTCAACAAATGGACTGTGCAGGAGTTGGTCACATTATTTTTGTGAAGTCTTTAAATTTTCTCCCCTCCTGGCATCCTCATTTCCAATAGAGGTTGTTATAAGAACATAAAAACATAAGAATTAGGAGCAGGAGTAGGCCATCTGGCCCCTCAAGCCTGCTCCGCCATTCAATAAGATCATGGCTGATCTGATCCTGGTCTCAGCTCCACTTCCCCACCCACTCCCCATAACTCTTGAATCCCTTATCATACAAAAATCTGTCTATCTCCACCTTAAATATATTCAAAGACCCAGCCTCCACAGCTCTCTGGGGTAGAGAATTCCAAAGATACACAACCCTCTGAGAGAAGAAATTCCTCCTCATTTCTGTTTTAAATGTGCGACCCTTTATTCTGAAACTATGCCCCCTAGTTCTAGATTCCCTCATGAGGGGAAACATCCTCTCTGCATCTGTCAGGCCCCCTCAGAATCTTATATGTTTCAATATCACCTCTCATTCTTCTAAACTCCAAGGAGTATAGGCCCAACCTGCTCAACCTTACTTCATATGACAACCTCTTCATCTCAGGAATCAACCTCGTGAACTTTCTCTGAACTGCCTCCAATGCAAGTATATCCTTCCTTAAATAAGGAGACCCCAACTGTACGCAGTATTCCAGGTGTGGCCTCACCCTGTACAGTTATAGCAGGACTTCTCTGCTTTTATACTCTATCCCCCTTGTAATAAAGGCCCGCATTCCATTTGCCTTCATGATTACTTGCTGTACCGGCATACTAACATTTTGCGTTTCATGTACAAGAACCCCCCAGATCCCCTTGTACTACAGCATTTTGTAATAGCTCTCCATTTAAATAATAGTTTGCTTTTTTATTTCTCCTACCAAAGTGAATAACCTCACATTTTCCCACATTATTCTCCATCTGCCAAATTTTTGCCCACTCACTGAGCCTATCTATATCCTTTAATAGATTCTTTATGTCCTCCTCACAACTTGCTTTCTCATCTATCTTTGTATCATCAGCAAATTTGGCTATATTACACTCGGTCCCTTCATCCAAGTCATTAATATACATTGTAAATAAATGGGGTCCCAGCACTGATCCCTGTGGCACCCCATTCATTACAGTTTGCCAACCTGAAAATGACCCATTTATCCCAACTCTCTGTTTTCTGTTAGTTAGCCAATCCTCTATCCACGGTGCTATGTATGGAGAAAGAGTCAGACTGAACACTGTGAGCTCAAAGTAAAGTGTGACCTTAGTCTTTTATTGCAGGTCTCCAGATTGTCTCTCCAACCTGTGAGGCATCCTTAAATACCTGAGCTCCCAAGGGACTATGGGATCCTTTGAGATTCCAGGGGATGAGTCCTCTGGTGGCTGTACAGAGTAAATACAAGTTTACATATAAAACAACACTCCCCCGCAAAGTCAACAGTGTAACTATTTACAAGGTGAGTTGATCTGGGGCCCTTCTTGCCCTGGTTGATCGTCTCGGTGTGAAAGCTGGTATTGGTGAATCAACTGTATTGTGTTCCTAACACAGATGAGGCTGCACACAGGGAGGTTAAAGTAACAGTGACCTCAGTCTTTAATAAGACACTGCAGAGTAGGGAACAGGCCTTAGGGGCCAGCTTATATACAGTGCTCCCAAGGGATGCTGGGATCCCTTGGGACTTCAGGGTATGAACTTCCTGGTGGCGGAACATGGGAGTACATGCTTTACAGACACACAACATCACTCCCCCTGCCAAAGTCAAAGTGAAAACTATTTACAAGGTGAGGCGGTCGGGAGGCTTTCTTTCCCTGGTGGACCGCCTCGGTGTGTTGGCTGTGCCCTCGCTAGGCTGGCATGCTGTTGGCCCTGCAGGGCTGCTAGGTGAGCCTGGCCTTGCTGGGCTGTTGGGCATGATGGGTTCGATTTCCTGGTCCGGCGTGGTATCGTTGATCCTTTGGGTGTGTGTTGTGGGCTCGAAAAAGGTGGTGTCTGCTGTAGGTTGTTCAGGGCAGTTTGTGAACCACAGCCTCGTTTGGTCCAGGTACTTTCTGTAAATGTGTCCATTGTCTAGTTTGACTACAAAAACCCTATTCCCTTCTTTAGCTATCACCGTGCCCGCGATCCACTTCGGACCATGTCCATAGTTTAGCACATACACAGGGTCATTCAGATCAATTTCCCATGACACAGTGGCGCGACCATCATTTACATTTTGTTGCTGCCGCCTGCTCTCTACCTGATCATGCAGGTTGGGGTGAACCAGCTTGAGTCTGGTTTTAAGTGTCCTTTTCATGAGTAGCTCAGCCGGGGGCACCCCTGTGAGCGAGTGGGGTCTCGTGCGGTAGCTGAGCAGTACTCGGGACAGGCGGGTTTGGAGTGAGCCTTCTGTGACTCGTTTAAGGCTCTGTTTGATGGTTTGTACTGCCCGCTCTGCCTGCCCATTGGAGGCTGGTTTAAACGGGGCCGAGGTGACGTGTTTGATCCCTTTGCGGGTCATGAATTCTTTAAATTCGGCACTGGTGAAACATGGCCCGTTGTCACTGACCAGTATGTCAGGCAGGCCGTGGGTGGCAAACATGGCCCTCAGGCTTTCAATGGTGGCGGTGGCAGTGCTTCCCGACATTATTTCACGTTCAATCCATTTTGAAAAAGCATCCATCACCACCAGGAATATTTTACCGAGGAACGGGCCCGCATAGTCGACATGGATCCTCGACCATGGTCTGGAGGGCCAGGACCACAACCTTAGTGGTGCCTCTCTGGGCGTGTTGCTCAACTGAGCACATTCGCTGCATTGCCATACACAGGACTCTAAGTCAGAGTCGATACCGGGCTATCGCTTTCATCATTACTATACCTGGGTGTGTGCTGTGGAGATCCGAGATGAACGTCTCCCTGCCCTTTTTTGGTAGCACTACGCGGTTACCCCACAACAGGCAGTCTGCCTGAATGGACAGCTCGTCCTTTCGCCGCTGGAACGGCTTAATTGGCTCTTGCATTTCAATGGGGATGCTGGCCCAACTCCCATTCAGTACACAGTTTTTTACCTGGGACAGCAGAGGATATTGGCTGGTCCAAGTCCTAATCTGGCAGGCCGTGACAGATGATTTATCATTTTCAAACGCTTCCATGACCATCAACAAGTCTGCGGGCTGTGCCACCATTAACAAGTTTGCAGGCTGCGCCATTTCCACCCCCGTGGTGGGGAATGGTAGCCGACTGAGAGCATCTGCACAGTTCTTGGTGCCTGGTCTGTGGCGGTGGTATAGTTATACGCTGATAGCGCGAGTGCCCACCTTTGTATGTGGGCTGAGGCATTAGTATTTATCCCCTTGTTTTCAGCGAACAGGGATGTGAGGGGCTTGAGTTTCCAGCTCAAATTTGAGGCCAAACAGGTACTGATGCATTTTCTTTACCCCGAACACACACGCTAATGCCGCTTTCTCAATCATGCTGTAGGCCCTCTCGGCCTTAGACAAGCTCCTGGAAGCATAGGCGACAGGTTGCAACTTCCCGGCAACGTTAGCTTGTTGTAATACACACCCGATTCCGTACGACGACGCGTCACATGCTAGCACAAGTCTTTTACACGGGTTATATAATACAAGCAGCTTATTGGAGCATAAAATGTTACTGACTTTCTCAAAAGCAATTACTTGTTTTTTTCCCCCATACCCAGTTCTCACCTTTGCGCAATAACACATGTAGGGACTCTAAAAGGGTGCTTAACCCCGGTAGGAAGTTACCAAAATAGTTGAGAAGTCCCAGGAACGACCGCAACTCCGTGACGTTCTGTGGCCTGAGCGCGTTCCTGATAGTCTCTGTCTTGGCGTCTGTGGGCCGAATGCCATCCACCGCGATCTTTCTCCCCAAAAACTCCACTTCTGTTGCCATGAAGACGCATTTAGACCTCTTCAGTCGCAGCCCTACGTGATCCAGTCGCTGGAGGACCTCCTCCAGGTTTTGTAGGTGCTCGGCGGTGTCCCGACCCGTGACCAATATGTCGTCCTGAAAGAACATCATGTGTGGTACCAACTTGAATAGGCTCTCCATGTTTCTCTGGAAGATCGCTCAGCCGATCGAATTCCAAACGGGCATCTGTTGTGGATGAACAATCCCTTGTATGTGTTGATGCAGGTGAGGCGTTTCAAAGACTCCTCCAACTCCTGCGTCATGTAGGCTGAAGTCAGGTCGAGCTTGGTGAACGTCTTGCCTCCTGCCAGCGTCTGCCTTAGGTAGCGGGTATTGGTCCTGCAGCGAGAAATGATTAATAGTTACTTTATAATCGCCGATAATCCTGACTGTGCCATCACTTTTGAGTACTGGAACAATCAGGCTAGTCCACTCGCTGAATTCCACTGGGGAGATGATGCCCTTGTGTTGCAGCCTGTCCAGCTCGATTTCCATTCTCTCCCTCATCATGTGAGGTACCGCTCGTGCCTTGTGGTGAATGGGTCGTGCCTCTGGGACCAAGTGGATCCACACCTTCGCCCCGGAAAAGTTTCCAATGCCTGACTCAAAATGGGAAGGAAATTTGTTAAGAACTTGGGTACATGAGGCCTCATCGACATGTGATAGCGCTCGGATGTCATCCCAGTTCCAGCGGATTTTGTCCAGCCAGCTCCTTCCAAGCAGTGTGGGGCCATCACCCGGGACAATCCAGAGTGGCAGTTCGTGCACCATGTCCTTGTAGATGACCTTGACCATGGCGCTGCCCAGGACAGTGACAGTTCTTTGGTGTACGTTCTCAGTTTTGTGTGGATGGGGCTCAGGGCTGGTCTGAATGCCTTGTTACACCACAGTCTCTCAAACATCATTTTACTCATGATGGATTGGCTAGCGCCAGTGTCCAGTTCCATGGCTACAGGTAAGCCATTCAATTTTACGTTTAGCATTATAGGTGGACATTTTGTTGAAAGTATATGCACCCCATGTACTTCAGCATCTGCCTCCTCTCTCTGAGGCTTGAAATTGCTTTGATCCACCATGGACCGATCTTCCTCTGACACGTGGTGGTTGGCAGGTTTTGCAGAGCTTGCAGCTTGTCTGCAAGCTCGTTGGAGGTGCCGCATTGTTCCACAGCTCTTGCAAACATACCCTTTGAAGTGGCATGAATAGGCTGAATGGAAGCCTCCACAACGCCAACAAGGTGTGAATTGCCTTGCATTCATCCTTTGTTGGGGACTCGGAGTCATCTGAGTCACCTGAGGCCTGCTGGCAGTTGCAGACTCGTGGTTTCTGCTCTGTACATTTCTGCTCACAAACACAGTTCCAGTTAATTTATGAACATTGCTAGCACTTGTGTGCTGAGAGATTTGTTTGGTGTTATCACTGGTGGACATAAACGCCTGTGCTATCGCAATGGCCTTACTGAGGGTCGGTGTCTCTCCAGTCAAAAGTTTTCGTAGGATGGTCTCATGGCCAATGCCCAGTACAAAAAAGTCTCTGAGCATTTGCTCCAGGTAGCCATCAAACTCACATTGTCCTGCAAGTCGCCTTAGCTCGGCGACGTAGCTCGCCACTTCCTGACCTTCAGATCGCTGGCACATATAGAACCGATACCTCGCCATCAGCACGCTCTCCCTCGGGTTAAGATGCTCCCGAACCAGTGTACACAGCTCCTCATACGACTTATCTGTGGGTTTCACCGGAGCCAGAAGATTCTTCATGAGGCTGTAGGTCGGTGCCCTGTAGACCGTGAGGAGGATTGCTCTCCTTTTTGCAGCGCTTCCTTCTCCATCCAGCTCGTTGGCTACAAAGTACTGGTCTAGCCGTTCGACATAGGCTTCCCAGTCCTCACCCTCTGAGAACTTCTCCAGGATGCCCACAGTTTGCTGCATCTTTGCGTTGGATTCGTATTCTCGTCGCCAGTTATTGTGTTCCTAACACAGGTGAGGCTGCACACAGGGAGGTTAAAGTAACAGTGACCTCAGTCTTTAATAAGACACTCCTGAGAGAGGAACAGGCTTTAGGAGCCGGCTTATATACAGTGCTTCCAAGGGATGCTGGGATCCCTTGGGATTTCAGGGGATGAGCTCCCTGGTGGCGGAACATGGGAGTGCATGCTTTACAGATACACAACAAACTGTTGGGCCCTCGCTGGGCTGCTGAGCAGCTGGCCTTGCTGGGCTGCCTGGTGTGGTGAGTCCTGCTGGGCTGCTGTGGATGGTGGGTTCTGCTTCGTGGCCAACCGTGGTGTCGGTTGCCACTGGTGTGTATGTTGCGGCCGTCAAAGAAGGTAGGGTCCAAGGTGGGTTGCTCAGGATAGTCTAGGAATCTGAGTTTGATTTGGTCCAAGTGTTTCCGGTGAATGAGTCCATTTGAAAGTTTGACCCGAAATACCCTCCTTCCATTTTTGGCCACGACAGTGCCAGGAAGCCACTTGGGATCTTGTCCATAATTCAATACAAATACAGGATCATTGATTTCAATCCCGCGTGACACATTTGCGCTATCATGGTATGTACTTTGTTGAAGCCACCTGCTCTCTACCTGTTCATGTAGATCAGGGTGAACTAACGAGAGCCTTGTCTTAAGTGCTCTTTTCATGAGTAGTTCAGCAGGTGGAATCCCAGTGAGTGAATGGGGTCTCGTGCGGTAGCTAAGCAGGTCTCGGGATAGGCGAGTCTGCAGCGAGCCTTCCGGTACCCTCTTCAAGCCCTGCCTGATAGTTTGCACTGCTCTTTCTGCCTGACCATTGGACGTTGGTTTAAACGGGGCAGATGTGACATGTTTGATCCCGCTGCGAGTCATGAATTCTTTGAACGCAGCACTGGTAAAACAAGGCCCGTTATTGCTCACCAGGTCATCGGATAGGCCGTGTGTGGCAAACATGGCCCGCAGGCTTTCAGTAGTGGCAGCGGACGTGCTAGCTGACATTATATCACATTCAATCCATTTGTAGTACACATCTACAACCATAAGGAACATTTTACCCAAGAACGGGCCTGCGTAGTCGACATGTACCCGAGACCACGGTTTGGAGGGCCAAGACCATAAACTTAGCAGTGCCTCCCTGGGTGCATTGCTTAACTGCGAGAATGTATTACATCTGTGCACGCAGGACTCTAAGTTCGCATCGATACTGGGCCACCACACATGGGATCTGGCTATCGCTTTCATCATTACGATGCCTGGGTGTTTACTATGAAGGTCACTGATGAAGGTGTTTCTGCTCTTCTTGGGAACCACTACTCGTTTGCCCCACAGAAGGCAATCTGTCTGTATAGACATTTCATTTTTGCGCCGCTGAAATGGCTTTATCTCTTCCTGCATTTCCACTGGGACACTGGACCAGCTCCCGTGAAGCACACAGTTTTTGACTAGGGACAATAAAAGGTCCTGGCTCGTCCAGATTTTGATCTGCCGGGCAGTGACGGGTGATTGCTCACTCTCGAATGCTTCCATAACCATGGCTAGATCTGCGGGCTGCGCCATTTCCACCCCCGTGGTGGGCAATGGCAGCCTACTGAGAGCATCGGCGCAGTTTTCTGTGTCTGGCCTGTGGCGGACGGCGCAGCGATATGCGGACAACGTGAGCGCCCATCTCTGGATGCGGGCCGATGTGTTGGTATTTATCCCCTTACTCTCGGAAAACAGGGATATGAGTGGCTTATGGTCAGTTTCCAATTCAAATTTTAGCCCAAACAAGTATTGATGCATTTTCTTTACCCCATAGACACATGTTAACGCTTCTTTTTCAATCATGCTGTAGGCTCTCTCAGCCTTAGACAGACTCCTGGATGCATAGGCAACCAGTTGCAATTTCCCCAAATCATTAGCTTGTTGCAATACACACCCGACACCATATGATGATGCATCACATGCTGGTACCAAACGCTTATATGGATCATACAACACAAGCAATTTGTTTGAGCATAACAATTTTCTAGCTTTTACAAAGGCATTTTCTTGGCTTTTGCCCTGTGCCCATTTGTCCCCCTTACTCAGTAAGACATGCAGTGGTTCTAACGGTGTGCTGAGACCCGGTAAGAAGTTACCTAAGTAGTTCAGGAGTCCTAGAAACGACCGCAGCTCCTTCAGGTTCTGTGGCCTCGGTGCATTCTCGATTGCCTCCGTCTTCGAATCGGTGGGCCTGATGCTGTCCGCCGCGATCCTCCTCCCCAGGAACTCCACTTCAGGCACCAAGAAAATGCACTTTGAGCATTTTAACCTGAGCCCCACGCGGTTGAATCGACTAAGAACCTCCTCCAGGTTCTGCAGATGCTCGACTGTGTCCCAACCTGTAACCAAGATGTCGTCATGGAAGACCACGGTGCGAGGGACCGACTTCAGTAGGCTTTCCATGTTTCTCTGGAATATCGCCGCCGCTGATCGAATTCCAAATGGGCATCTGTTATAAATGAAAAGACCTTTGTGTGTGTTGATGCAGGTGAGGCCCTTCGATGATTCCTCCAGTTGATGCGTCATGTAGGCTGAAGTCAAATCCAGCTTCGTGACCGTCTTTCCTCCCGCCAGCGTCGGCCTTTGGTAGTGCGTATTGGTCCTGCAGGGAGAAACGATTGATAGTTACTTTATAATCACCACAGATTCTGACAGTGCCGTCTCCCTTGAGGACTGGGACAATAGGACTGGCCCACTCGTTGAACTCGATTGGTGAGATGATGCCATCTCTTTGCAGCTGGTCTAGCTCAATCTCTACCCTTTCCCTCATCATGTACGGTACTGCTCTCGCCTTGTGATGGATGGTCGCACCCCCGGAATTAGGTGGATCTGCACTTTTGCTCCTTGGAATTTCCCAATGCCTGGATCAAACAGCGAAGGGAACTTGTTTAAGACCTGGGCACACGAAGTGTCGTCAGCGGGCAATAGCGCTCGGACGTCGTCCCAGTTCCAGCGTATCTTTCCCAGCCAACTCCTGCCGAGCAGCATGGGACCATCGCCTGGTACCACCCAGAGTGGTAGCTTGTGCACCGTTCCATCATAGGAGACCTTTACGGTAGCACTGCCGATTATGGGAATCAGGTCCTTTGTGTAAGTTCTTAGTTTCTTGCGAACTGGAGTTAAGACTGGCCTTGAAGCCTTGCTGCACCACAATTTCTTGAAAGTCTTTTTGCCCATGATGGACTGGCTCGCGCCCGTGTCCAGCTCATTGACACCGGGAGTCAATTTAGTTCAACATTCAGCATTACCGGGGGACAATTTGTTGTGAAAGTGTGCACCCCATGTACCTCTGCCTCCTCGGTCTGAGGCTCTAGTTCGCCATGATCCTCCATGGATCTGTCTTCCTCTGCAACGTGGTGGTTTGCAAGTTTAACAGGATTTGCAGCTCGCCTTCACATACGTTGCAGGTGTCCCATTGTTCCACAGCCCTTGCAAACGTACCCTTTGAGCGGCATGAATGGAAATGATGATCACCCCCGCAGCGCCAACAAGGTGTTAATGGCCCTGCATTCATCACCCTTGATGGTGGACTCTGAGACATCTGCGGACGTGCAGCTGCAGGCATGTGTGACCTGCCCTGTACGTTGCGATTTGAAAACAACATCACTTTGTTCACAGTACTTGTAGCAGTACTTGAGTGTTGAGAGATGTGCTTAGAAACATAGAAACATAGAAACATAGAAAATAGGTGCAGGAGTAGGCCATTCGGTCCTTCGAGCCTGCACCGCCATTCAATGAGTTCATGGCTGATCATGCAACTTCAGTACCCCATTCCTGCTTTCTCGCCATTGTCACTGGTGGCAATGAACACCTGGGCCATCGCTGTGGCCTTACTCTAGGTTGTGGTCTCTACAGTCAAAAGTTTGTGAAGTATGCTTTTGTGACCAATGCCAAGTATGAAAAAGGTTTCTAAGCATGAGCTCCAAATGTCCTTCAAATTCGCAATGTCCTGCAAGGTGTCTTAGCTCGGCGACATGACTTGCCACTTCCTGGCCTTCAGACCTTTTGTAGGTGTAGAACCGGTATCTCACCATCAGAATGCTTTCCTACGGGTTCAAATGCTCTCGGACCAGTGTGCACAAATCATCGTAAGATTTTTCCGTGGGTTTCGCTGGAGTGAACATATTCTTCATCAGGCCATACGTTGGTGCCCCACAGACGGTGAGGAGGATTGCCCTTCGTTTGGCAGCGTTCTCTTCTCCATCTAGCTCGTTGGCTACGAATTATTGGTCGAGTCGCTCAACAAAAGTTTCCCAATCATCTTCTCCGAGAATTTCTCCAGGATGCCCACTGTTCTCTGCATCTTTGTGTTCGCTATCTGTATCTCATCGCCAGTTGTTATGTATCGACAAAGAGTCAGATTGAACACTGTGAGCTCAAAGTAAAGTGTGACCTTAGTCTTTTATTGCAGGTCTCCAGAGTGCCTCGCCAACCTGTGAGGCCTCCTTAAATACCTGTGCTCCCAAGGGATTGTGGGATCCTTTGGGACTCCAGGGGATGAGCCCTCTGGTGGCTGTACAGAGTAAATACAAGTTTACATATATAACACATGGTAATATATTACCTCCAACCCTGTGAGCTCTTATCTTGTGTAGTAATGTTTGTGTGGCACCTTATCGAATGCTTTCTGGATTCCTTTAATATTCAAAAATCTATTGATCTCTGTCTTGAATATACTCAACGACTGTGCATCCACAGCCCTCTGGGGAAGAGAATTCCAAAGATTCACCAGATCTGAGTGAAGAAATTTCTCCTCGTCTCAGTCCTAAATGGCCGACCCTTTATTCTGACACTGTGATCGCATCACTGCTTCCTGCAGTTACACGTGCCAGCTCAGATACTGGGAGTACGTGGTCCAATCAGTTAGACATAGCAGAAGGGTCTGCACTGGGTGTTGCACTGGGGCCTAGTGGGCTGCAGCATGGTGAAGGGCAAAAGGAACCTCGGGTGCCATCTCTTCGTGCACATGCCAGTTCTGCTGAAGAGGACTCAGACGAGCAAATCGATGTCGGGGCTTATGAAAGAAGGGTGGAGGCCATGCATTCCCAGATGTTGGGAGCAGTGGCAAGGATGCCGGATAGGCTGTCGGAAGTGGTCAGGAACGCGGAGCCGTCTGCTTCCAGCATTGTGGACAGCTCTGTGCACACCATGGAGCCCATCATTGCCAGTGTGCAGACGATGGTGGACTCCCAGATTGACTGCGGATCCAGCTGTGATGCCTCAACTCATTGGAGATGTGGCAGCTGCCATTACAGCACAGGTGCAAGTGAACAAGCATATCAGTGCTGCTTTGGATAGGATGGCCATGGCCCTGGAATCTCAGAATGCTCTTACGCACTCTGGGCAACAGGCCATGGAGTATCTTACGGCTGTCGTCTCTGGTGGCTTTGAGACTGTGTCTGCTCTCATGCAGTCTCAGCTGGATGCCATGCGAGACCTCAGTATTACCAGCATGGCTGGGTCCACCATGGGCCATGGAGGAGCTTCCGGTGTCGCAGCATAGCATCGACCTGAGCTCCCTCAGATTGGTGCCGGTGGTGATGTGCTGCCCCCGGGGAGTGACGCAGGCTCCTCGGACCAGGATGATGATGATGTGCTCTCTCAGGATCACATCATTCCTGACCCTAGACCTGTCACTCTGCCATTGTTGCCAGGCATGGAGTCGCCCGAGCCAAGGCCAACTGAATGCACCGAGGAGGGTGCTGACCAGTCTGCAGCCGGCCCTTTCAGGGCCAGAGTTGGTCGAGGGCGTCCTAGAAGGACATCTGTGACATCTACACATGAAAGACAGCAGCCTTCCCAGACCCATGAGACAGCCACAAGGGCGACACTGCGGCATAGCAGCAGAATAGGCACGCGTAAGAGGGGTTATAAGGAGATGCACAAGGGTGAGAAATGATGATGTGTATGTTTTTTATACCTTTCTTTATTCTGTAATAAATCTATATTTTGTGTTCCCATATCTAGGCAGGTGTATCATTTTACTGTGGGCAATGATGTGTGAAAGGGTTCATTGGGATGACCATGGAAATGCAAAGATGAAGGGTGAAGTGGCCATTAACTCATCGGAAACAAGCAGCAATGAGGCGGATCTGCACTTCCCTTGAAGGGTTTGGATGGCGAAGACGCCTCCTGGGTGGCTGGTGACAAGCATCCTGGTACTCCCCCTCCTCCTCTTGCGCCTCCTCCTGAGGTGCTACTGCTGGCTCAACCTCCAGCGGCTGGCCCCTCATGATTGCCAGGTCGTGAAGCCTGCAGCAGACGACCACGAATAGGGAGACCCACTCAAGCAAGTACTGCAACACTCCACCAGAGCAATCCAGGCAACAGAACCTCTGCTAAAGGATCCCGGTGCACTCCTCAATTATGCACTTGGTGGCTGAATGAAAGTAGCTTGCTGCGAAGCAGTCCTGGGGTTGCGAAGGGGAGTTCACAGCCAAGTGCACAGTGGGTAGCCCTTGTCACCAAACAGCCAGCCACACCCGAAAACACCGCGGGCACACTGGTCTGGTGCAGGATGAAGGAATCGTGGCTGCTGCCTGGATACCGGGCATCAACTGCCATGATCTTGCGCTGGTGGTGGCACACCAGCTGGTTATTGAAGGAGTGGAATCCCTTTCAGTTGATGAACATCTCTGCATGGGTTTGTGGCACCCTCAGTGCGACATGTGTGCAGGCAATGGCGCCCTGAACCCGGGGGAAGCCCACAATCTGCACAAATCCGGTCTGCCACTCTATCTGCTTCTCCCTGCTCACGGGAAATGTATTTGTCCCCTCCCTCATAGAGAGCATTTGTAACTTGACAATGGGCGGAGAACTGAGAAATGTTAGCGATGTCTGCAGTAGCAGATTGGAAAGAGCTAGATGCATAATACTTTAGTGCAATGGTCATTTTGATTTCCACGCTCAGAGCTGTCCACAGCCTTGTCTGAGGATGCACATCTGGCCACAGGAGATTCCACAGCTCCCTGAGGATGTCCTTCCTAAATCAGAGCCTGTGGAGACATTGGTCATCTGTGAGTTCTATGAAGGAAAACTGCTGCCTGCAGACCCTTGCCTGATAGGGCCTTCTTCCCCCAACTCTATGCTGGGCCCCTCCTATTGCAGCTGGCTGATTGCCTTCTCCCTCATCCTCTTCATGCTCCTCAGTCTCTGCATCCTGCGGTTGGCAAGCATTTGCCTCCTTTGCATCCTGCCTTCTTTGTATCTCGCCCACTCTCTGGTGCGAGGGTTCAGCGTACCTGACCCTCCTTCTCACGCCAGGTCCTTCCTGGGACAACCTCTCTGCCTTGAGGTCTGTCGCCATTTCCAGGCTCTTCTCTATGTTGGGTATCCATGTCTGCTGCCTCCCTTGCCCGCTGCCTCTGGAGCCGTTGCTGATTGCGCCGCCTTCTCCTGCGTGCCTCCCTGCTGCACTCAGTGTGCAGGAGGCGTTCCCCTGCCAGCATTGAGCCCATTGCCTCTGCAAGCTCAACCTTCACAATGAGGCCTCTGTGGAATACAGATTGAGGCCCCCAGGCCACTAGTATTCAATGCCGCTATGAAAAGGGTGAGTGGGAAAGTTTTCAGAAGTCCGAAAAAAGTTTAGAGAAAACAAATGGAGATTCATGCAAAACTCCTTGACATCCTGGCGGACTTGAGCCGGCACAGGGCATCGACACAAAGAGCTGTCGGGGCCACCGACAGGTGGCTGGTCGACTTTTAAAAATTAATTTAGCTTCCGGGGTGGAGAGGCTGCGGTGCGCGCTCTGATGACGCATTTACAGGACCGCAGCGGAAGTGGGGGGACCGGGGAGGATGTCAACACCGCTGTAAAAACTCCTGAGGAGCATTTCGCTAGTGACGGCCAATCAACAGCAAATCGTCGGCCACTCAACTCCGCCCCGTGGCCGCCGCTTTCCGGCGGTAAGAGGCCTTTTCGGGAGGCTGAATTTCGGCCCCTTTCAGGTCAATTACCTTCCATCAAACCTCTTCTCAGTGTCTCAGGCTGAAATTTCTGGGGTGGTAGCGGGCGCAATTGGTGGCGGGTCGGGTAGAAAAGTTGTTATTTTTCAGAGCTGGTCAGGAACCCGCTGTCATCTCGCTCCCATGCGCCCTTCCCCCTGGTGCGCCTGTCATCATGGAGCTGACCCAACCAGCAGCGGTGGGAGACCCAATTAAGATAATTATCAGATAGTTTACAGGCACTTATGAGCCATTTTCACTTACTTTTTAAATTTCCCTGCATGACCACGGGATTCACGCAGCTCGGGAACCACGTCTGTCAACCTGAGGCATGAGTTCTGTGGTCATTGCTCCACCTGATTACTTGACAGCATGAAATGTACAGTAAAACCTCCCATCTGATAGATGATTACTTTCCTCAGGCAAAAGCTCTTGCTCAGTCCATTTCCAGCACAGATTCTGCAGGCTGCAAGTGTTTCCAGCAAAGTCTCCATCCAGTCTCAACTCATTGGAAGAACTCTCTCACCATTGACAGAATGCTTCTGTCATCTGTACTTCACCTGCCATCTATTCCATCGACAGGGGTGCCGTTTATATTCTCTCAACTTGGTCCACAGAATCATACCACGATGAGCCCCAATGCCAGCAGCACCAGGTACACCAGCAGCACTAACAACAACACCAACCTTCTCCGCAATCACCTGATGCTGCACAGGACACAGGGCATCAGCATCCTAGCACATTGCTGCCTGGGAGGCCAGGGATGACCTCATCATGGCCAGATTTAGTTAACTTTACGCTGTATACCCATATGGCTACCACATGATGCACCAGGTTGGCACTACTCTCACCAACACCATAAAGCATCCAAAGTTGGGTGGGAAAGCAAGTTGTGAGGAGGACATAAAAAGTCTTCAAAGGGATATAGACAGGCTAAGTGAGTGGGCAAACATTTGGCAGATGGAATATAATGTGGGAAAGTCTGAGGTTATTCACTTTGGCAGGAAAAATAAAAAAGCTAATTATTATTTAAATGGAGATAAATTACAAAATGCTGCAATACAGAGGGATCTGGGGGTTCTTGTGCATGAAACACAAAATGTTAGTATGCACGTACAGCAAGTAATCAGGAAGGCAAAAGGAATGTTGGCCTTTAGTGCAAAGGGGATGGAGTATAAAAGCAGATAAGTCCTGCTGCAACTGTGCAGGGTATTGGTGAGGCCACACCTGGAGTACCGCGTACAGTTTTGGTCTCTTATTTAAGGAAGGATATACTTGCATTGGAGGCAGTTCAGAGAAGGTTCACTAGTTGATTCCTGAGATGAAGGGGTTGACTTATGAAGAAAGGTTGAGTAGGTTGGGCCTATACTCATTGGAGTTCAGAAGAATGAGAGGTGATCTTATCAAAACATATAAGATACTGAGGGGGCTCGACAAGATGCAGAGAGGAAATATAGAAACGTAGAAAATAGGTGCAGGAGTAGGCCACTTGGCCCTTCGAGCCTGCACCACCATTCAATAAGATCATGGCTGATCATTCCCTCAGTACCCCTTTCCTGCTTTCTCTCCATACCCCTTGATACCTTTAGCCGTAAGGGCCATATCTAACTCCCTCTTGAATATATCCAATGAACTGGCATCAACAACTCTCTGCGGTAGGGAATTCTACAGATTAACAACTTTCTGAGTGAAGAAGTTTCTCCTCATCTCAGTCCTAAATGCCCTACCCCTTATCCTAAGACTGTGTCCCCTGGTTCTGGATGTTTCTCCTCATGGGGGGAACTAGAACTAGGAGGCATAGTTTCAGAATAAGGGGTTGCCCATTTAAAACTAAGATAAAGAGAAATTTCTTCTCAGAAGGTTGTAAATCTGTGGAATTCTTTGCCCCAGAGGACTGTGGAGGCTGGGTCATTGAACATATTTAAGGTGGAGATACTCAGATTTTTGAATGATAAGAGAGTAAAGGGTTATGGGGAGCGAGCAGGGAAGTGGAGCTGAGCCCAAGACCAGATCAGCCATGATCTTAATAAATGGTGGAGCAGGCTCGAGGGGCCAAATGGCCTACTCTTGCTCCTATTTCTTATGTTCTTATGTTCTTAAAGGCATCCCTACAATGACCACACACACTATCATTGTGGGGGGTACGGTTATGTCTCCCAGCAACTCACTAAGCCACTTCCAAAGGTGCACACAAATCTGTCCAAGACTTGAAAATAAAGATTTTTATTTTTGACCCCACATTAACAGAAACTTTACATAAACATTGGATAAAATACCCAAGTGCCAACCCTTGTGTGTTGTTAGTTATTATGATTGAGTTAGGATGAGGGTGAATGTGAGAGGTGGCTAGTGAGATGAGGATGTGATCATGTAGATAAAGGGGCTGAAATTCATCAACTCACTGCCTGTTGCCGCCGACTGCTGCCCACTGCTGCCGACATTGCTCTTGCAGATCCGCCCAGTGCCACTTTCGAGGTGGCCTGGAGCGGGCGGGAGGGGAGAACCGGCGGGAGCCACCCGCTGATGTCAGCGGATGACCGGGTGGTGCAACTGACCTCCCGCCCGCCAAGCTCCCATATTGATGCGGGGGGGGGTCGGCAGGAGTCGGTGGCAGAATGGGGGTGGACCGCTGTGAGGAGGCTGGTCTGTCCCCAACAATAAGTATGAAGGACCTGAAAAAAAGGTTAGTGAACACTTTTAAAAAATTTTTTCCACAGCGGCTTACCTGAAGGTCTTCCGATAGTTTTTTTTACATATTTTACTGATGATTTTTTTTCCCAGGTCTTTGACCCTCCATGGGCCCAACTCCATCCTCGGCGGCACTTAGGTGGCAAGCGCCTCTGTCGCTGAGAATGGGGCCTCCCACCTGCTGCCGCCCAGATTGGTGGCGTACGTCATCCATTTGCCGCTCGCCGACCTTCGAGGGACCTCGGCGATGAAAATCCCGCCCAAAGTACCGTCCGGTACCTCGGCGGTCATCAGCGGCACTTTGGGTGGGGTGGCACTTGGACGGGCAGAGGCCTTGATGAAAATCGACCCCCAAGAGAGAGGGATGGGCCGAGGCGCAAGGTATGTTGGTGTGAGTAAGGATGTGCAGGAGTAGGGTCGGGAAGGCAGAGTGATGGGGATGTGAAGAGAGGCACAGCAGGATGGAGTTGAGTGTGGCTTTGTACTAACGTTTCCTGATCTAATGAGATCATTGAAACGATTGTGGCACTGTACTCAGGCCCTCCTGACCACAATCCTGCTGTACCCTCCTCTGCAATCTACAACCAGGCTGTCTTGGTCTCCTGGGGAGGTCTCTACCGCCCATTGAAAGGTTAGAGGACCTCCCTGCGTGCTCTGCCATAAGCATATGGAGGGAGTCATCGGAGAACCTGGATGTAGCCCTCTGCCTCTGTGCAGTCCTTGTCTGTGTTTGCAGCACCTCAATGCTGTAGTGCAATGTCAGCACTATGTAACATCAAATGCAATATGACCATGGTCCCTTTAAAGTTCCCGGCTGAAAACGCATCATGAATGACATCACCAGACCCGTTCCATTTAATTGGACTGGGTAACGCGCTAGGCGGACTTAATGGGCCCATTAAGGTAAGTTCATTTTCAATAGTGGAATGGAGCCAGCAGCGGAGCCGTGACCCACTATGGACACCACCCGTGCCGGACCTGCCCAGGTAGGGAAAATTCTGGCCAATGGTTTAGGCCAATGACCTTTCATCAGACCTCTTCTCAGTGTCTCAGTGTCTCAGTGACTGCCCTAACAAGCCTTTATCTATTGCTGAAAATGATTCTATCACTGATGGTAACCATTATGAAGGAATTTTTGAAAACTATAATAGTTGAAAGCAAATAGCTTATGTGATTGGTCAAGTAAAAATTGATTTTCTGACCAGACATAAGACTCGTGCCTCCATTTCCAGACAAAAGAAAACTCTAAATGAAATCCAACGGTATATTTGGAAAGAAAATCCATGCCCTTCTAAGTGACGCATCATTGCCAATTCCAATCCTGTCCTCTTCAAAATCCACATGCGTGCATTTTTCAGAAGAGATCATAGGGTAGCTTCCCTTGCTCATGGACAGTGAGGCCAATTGTAGCACCTCCCCACCATTCCCATCAATTGCTAACTGATCTTGCCGAACACAACACAAATCAGGGATAACATTGGGACCTTCGTGATCGGTATGGCTGTGTATCACAGCATGTAATGTTACACACTGAGCCATTTGAGTGTGATAATATTGATTTAACATTTAGACTTTTAATACTTATTCGTTAATTCATTCTTTTTCATTACTTCACCAGCCAATGGCTTTTTTCTCAATGTACTCCAAGTTTAAAAAATATTCTTTTGACTACAAGGCAGCTCTGAGTCTTTCTCATTCGCATTACAGAGTATTTCATAACATGTCAAATTGTTTCATCCCTGAACCCACACACTCGCTCTCTGTACAGTAACTAGAAAGATGAAAACTCTGTTGATTCTTGCAGTACCTCGCTATATACAAATAAAAGTTATGGCAATTGTTCAGCACGGTCCTTGAAGTTGTGTTCAGTATATTCCTTCATCATTCATTTCAGCCTGTTGTTGAATCTCTCCATCAGTCCGTTTACTAAGGTGGCATGTGATGTGAAGAAAGCTTAATATTGCATTTCTCACAGGTGAGCAACTAACTGAGACATAAAGCTAATATCTTGGTCATGCAGGAATTCTTCTGGAAGCACAATTTTAAGACTTTGTTGATAATTGCTTGTGTATGAGTGACACAAGCGATACCATATCCAGTTACCTGTATGCCCATGTCATTTTTATCAAGATATACTCCTACCTGCCCCTACACCCACCCCAATTCCCTGGAGAAACAATAGACGCACTCTATCTATGTTCACCTTTTAAAAAGATTCACTAACAATGGGTGGGACAGTAAACTCACTTTAGTGTGAACCCCAGTTTGTTGTTCTCTGACATTGTTCACATGTTCTCCAACATTCTACCACATCCTTGAAAACATTTAGCCAAAGTATAATGCTGTAGCAAATGATAGAAACACAGAAACATAGAAAATATATGCAGGAGTAGGCCATTCGGCCCTTCGAGCCTGCACCACCATTCAATAAGATCATGGCTGATCATTCCCTCAGTACCCCTTTCCTGCTTTCTCTCCATACCCCTTGATCCTTTTAGTCGTGAGGGCCACATCTAACTCCATCTTGAATATATCCAATGAACTGGCATCAACAACTCTCTGTGGTAGGGAATTCCACAGGTTAACAACTCTCTCAGTGAATAGTTTGTATGCTTTAACCCCTGATGTCCAGCTGTAGGTTGTTTTTACTTATTTTTTAAAGCCTATCCTACAAACTGTTGGAACACTTCAGGCTCCCTGCCATCCTTTCATTTAGAAGTTCATTGATGAGCTAGTGATTCACCTCCTGGCTCAGCACTGCTTCACTATTGGCCACTGTCATGTATGTAACCTCTATGTAACACCATTGCAATACTGTATATACTTAAGCAATGTACACCTTGACCACAGAGGGTGAACTTGTGGGAGACACTCCTTACCTGGTCATCCAGGTATATAAAGGGAGGTCCCACGCAGGGTCA
Source organism: Pristiophorus japonicus (assembly GCF_044704955.1). NCBI lineage: Eukaryota > Metazoa > Chordata > Chondrichthyes > Pristiophoridae > Pristiophorus > Pristiophorus japonicus. Next base: position 55,805,520 of record NC_091980.1, read on the forward strand.
TCACTTCTTTGTCCTGTGAATAAAGGTTCAGGTCATAGAGTGACCTTGTCCATAGAATGTGCCTTGTGTGGGTTTTGTGCCATTGAGTAAGGACATTACATGGGCGACGAGAAACGGGAATCAACGACCCACGAGAATGGCCACCGGTAGCACAGAGGAACAGTACTGTGTTGGTGAGGACTGGGACGATTTCATTGAGAGGTTCTAGCAAAGCTTTGTCATGAAAGAATGGCTGGGAGATGCAGTGGCCGACAAGCGAAGGGCCCATCTGCTGACCAGCTGCGGACCTAAGACTTACGCGCTCATGAAGGACCTACTAGCACCCGAAAAGCCGGCAGACTAAACCTTTGAAGAGCTCAGCAAACTAATCGGTGAGCACCTCAAACCGGCGAGCAGCATACACATGGCCCGACACAGATTCTATACCCACCGACGTCGTGAAGGACAGAGCATACCGGACTTTGTTGCGGACCTCCGCCATTTGGCCAGCCTCTGTAAGTTCACAGACGCCTGCAGGGGGAAGATGTTAAGGGACTTCTTTATTGAGGGCATCGGTCATGCGGGGATTTTCTGAAAGTTAATTGAGACCAAGGACTTGACTTTGGAAGCGGCGGCGTTGATGGCTCAGACTTTCATGGTGGGGGAGGAGGAAACCAAAATAATATACGTGTGCAATTCTGCCTCCAACGCGGCGGGGGATCAGGGTGTCAATATCATAAACGCGACTCAGAGCCCCGCAGACAGGCAAGGGCAGTTTGGCACACCCCAGGCAGCAATAGACTCCAAAGTAGGTTTTCAACAGAGACAATGGCAGGCTGAACGGACATTTACGACATCACAGTGGACAATGCGGCCTGGGATGGGGCCATTGACACCCACTAACAGGGTATTCAAGAGCAGTCAAAGGGACAATCAGCGAGAATGCCGGGTCATAGCTCCTTTGTTCACAACAATGGGAATCTCAGCTCATGCTGGAGGTGTGCGGGCAAACATTCTGCCAGGACTTGCAGGTTTCAACAATTTGTCTGCAGAAATTGCAACCTCAGTGGTCATTTAGCTCGAATGTGCAGGAAGCCTGTAACCAGGGTAATTTACGAGGTGGATGGACCAGAGGAAGGGTCTGTGAGGCAGGATGACTCTTGGGGCAAATCAATGGACGCTGAAGTTCAGCGGGTTCATGTGGCAAACATTCACAGCTCATATACCAAAACACCACCAATGATAATGAAGGTTTTATTAATCGGCATCCCTGTAGGCATGGAGCTGGACACGGGGGCCAGCTAGTCACTCATGAGCATTCAACAATTCGAAAAGCTATGGCCACTCAAAGCCAGTAGACCCAAACTAGAATGCATTGAGACACAACTACGGGCGTATACCAAAGAAATCATTCCAGTACTACGCAATGCAATGTTGGCGGTCACACACAATGGATCAGTGAACCGGCTGCCACTCTAGATTGTCCCAGGCAATGGTCCCGCACTGTTGGGGAGGAGCTGGTTAGCTGAGATGAACTGGAAATGGCGGGGTGTGCACACAATGTCATCTGAGGAGCGAAGTTCGTGCTCACAAGACCTACAACAATTTGAGTCACTATTCCAACCTGGCGTCGGGACGTTCAAAGGTACCAAAGCAGTGATACGCATCACCCCTGATGCCAGGCCAGTGCACCACAAAGCCAGAGCGGTGCCGTATGTGATGCGGGAGAAAATTGAGAGCGATTGGACCGTTTGCTGAGAGAGGGCATCATCTCGCCTGTTGAATTCAGTGACTGGGCGAGCCCCATCATTCCCGTCCTAAAAGCGGATGGTTCTGTCAGGATCTGTGGTGACTACAAGGCCACTATCAATCGGGTGTCCCTACAAGACCAAAACCCGCTCCCGAGAGCGGAGGATCTTTTCGCCACGCTGTTTACCAAGTTGGATCTCACTTCCGCCTATATGACCCAAGAACTTGCCGATGAATCTAAACTACTGACCACCATCACTACGCACAAGGAACTGTTCGTTTACAACAGGTGCCCGTTTGGCATTCGATCAGCGGCCGCAATTTTTCAAAGAAACATGGAAAGCCTGCTCAAATCCATTCCTGGAACAATCGTATTTCAGGACGACATCCCCATCATGGATTGTGACACCGAGGAACACCTCCACAACCTGGAGGAGGTGCTACGCCGACTGGACCGGGTAGGCCTGCGACTCAAGAAGTCTAAATGTGTGTTTTTGGCTCCTGAGGTTGAGTTCCTGGGCAGGAGGGTTGCTGCAGATGGGATTCAGCCCACTGAATCCAAAACAGAGGCGATTCGATGAGTGCCCAGGCCGGGCAACACATCGGAGTTGCATTCATTTCTGGAACTCTTGAACTATTTCGGGAAATTTCTGCCAAACTTAAGCATGTTGTTGGAGCTGCTTCACATGCTCCTGCATAAGGGTTGTGATTGGTTTTGGGGGGACATAGAAACATAGAAAATAGGTGCAGGAGCAGGCCATTCAGCCCTTCTAGCCTGCATCGCCATTCAATGAGTTCATGGCTGAACATGAAACTTCAGTACCCCATTCCTGCTTTCTCGCCATACCCCTTGATCCCCCGAGTAGTAAGGACTTCATCTAACTCCCTTTTGAATATACTTAGTGAATTGGCCTCAACTACTTTCTGTGGTAGAGAATTCCACAGGTTCACCACTCTCTGGGTGAAGAAGTTTCTCCTCATCTCGGTCCTAAATGGCTTACCCCTTATCCTTAGACTGTGACCCCTGGTTCTGGACTTCCCCAAAATTGGGAACATTCTTCCTGCATCTAACCTGTCTAAACCCGTCAGAATTTTAAACGTTTCTATGAGGTCCCCTCTCATTCTTCTGAACTCCAGTGAATACAAGCCCAGTTGATCCAGTCTTTCTTGATAGGTCAGTCCCACCATCCCAGGAATCAGTCTGGTGAATCTTCGCTGCACTCCCTCAATAGCAAGAATGTCCTTCCTCAAGTTAGGAGACCAAAACTGTACACAATACTCCAGGTGTGGCCTCACCAAGGCCCTGTACAACTGTAGCAACACCTCCCTGCCCCTGTACTCAAATCCCCTCGCTATGAAGGCCAACATGCCATTTGCTTTCTTAACCGCCTGCTGTACCTGCATGCCAACCTTCAATGACTGATGTACCATGACACCCAGGTCTCGTTGCACCTTCCCTTTTCCTAATCTGTCACCATTCAGATAATAGTCTGTCTCTCTGTTTTTACCACCAAAGTGGATAACCTCACATTTATCCACATTATACTTCATCTGCCATTCATTTGCCCACTCACCTAACCTATCCAAGTCACTCTGCAGCCTCATAGCATCCTCCTCGCAGCTCACACTGCCACCCAACTTAGTGTCATCCACAAATTTGGAGATACTACATTTAATCCCCTCGTCTAAATCATTAATGTACAGTGTAAACAGCTGGGGCCCCAGCACAGAACCTTGCGGTACCCCACTAGTCACTGCCTGCCATTCTGAAAAGTACCCATTTACTCCTACTCTTTGCTTCCTGTCTGACAACCAGTTCTCAATCCACATCAGCACACTACCCCCAATCCCATGTGCTTTAACTTTGCACATTAATCTCTTGTGTGGGACCTTGTCGAAAGCCTTCTGAAAGTCCAAATATACCACATCAACTGGTTCTCCCTTGTCCACTTTACTGGAAACATCCTCAAAAAATTCCAGAAGATTTGTCAAGCATGATTTCCCTTTCACAAATCCATGCTGACTTGGACCTATCATGTCACCATTTTCCAAATGCGCTGCTATGACATCCTTAATAATTGATTCCATCATTTTACCAACTACTGAGGTCAGGCTGACTGGTCTATAATTCCCTGTTTTCTCTCTCCCTCCTTTTTTAAAAAGTGGGGTTACATTGGCTACCCTTCGCTCGATAGGAACTGATCCAGAGTCAATGGAATGTTGGAAAATGACTGTCAATGCATCCGCTATTTCCAAGGCCACCTCCTTAAGTACTCTGGGATGCAGTCCATCAGGCCCTGGGGATTTATCGGCCTTCAATCCCATCAATTTCCCCAACACAATTTCCCGACTAATAAAGATTTCCCTCAGTTCCTCCTCCTTACTAGACCCTCTGACCCCTTTTATATCTGGAAGGTTGTTTGTGTCCTCCTTAGTGAATACCGAACCAAAGTACTTGTTCAATTGGTCTGCCATTTCTTTGTTCCCCGTTATGACTTCCCCTGATTCTGACTGCAAGGGACCTACGTTTGTCTTTACTAACCTTTTTCTCTTTACATACCTATAGAAACTTTTGCAATCCGCCTTAATGTTCGCTGCAAGCTTCTTCTCGTACTCCATTTTCCCTGCCCTAATCAAATCCTTTGTCCTCCTCTGCTGAGTTCTAAATTTCTCCCAGTCCCCGGGTTCGCTGCTATTTCTGGCCAATTTGTATGACAATTCCTTGGCTTTAATACTATCCCTAATTTCCCTAGATAGCCACGGTTGAGCCACCTTCCCTTTTTTATTTTTACGCCAGACAGGAATGTACAATTGTTGTAATTCATCCATGCGGTCTCTAAATGTCTGCCATTGCCCATCCACAGTCAACCCCTTAAGTATCATTCGCCAATCTATCCTAGCCAATTCACGCCTCATACCTTCAAAGTTACCCTTCTTTAGTCTGGACCATGGTCTCTGAATTAACTGTTTCATTCTGCATCCTAATGCAGAATTCCACCATATTATGGTCACTCTTCCCCAAGGGGCCTCGCACAATGAGATTGCTAATTAATCCTCTCTCATTACACAACACCCAATCTAAGATGGCCTCCCCCCTAGTTGGTTCCTCGACATATTGGTCGAGAAAACCATCCCTTATGCACTCCAGGAAATCCTCCTCCACCGTATTGCTTCCAGTTTGGTTAGCCCAATCTATGTGCATATTAAAGTCACCCATTATAACTGCTGCACCTTTATTGCATGCACCCTAATTTCCTGTTTGATGCCCTCCCCAACATCACTACTACTGTTTGGAGGTCTGTGCACAACTCCCACTAACGTTTTTTGCCCTTTGGTGTTCTGCAGCTCTACCCATATAGATTCCACATCATGCAAGCTAATGTCTTTCCTAACTATTGCATTAATCTCCTCTTTAACCAGCAATGCTACTCCACCTCCTTTTCCTTTTATTCTATCCTTCCTGAATGTTGAATACCCCTGGATGTTGAGTTCCCAGCCCTGATCATCCTGGAGCCACGTCTCCGTAATCCCAATCACATCATATTTGTTAACATCTATTTGCACAGTTAATTCATCCACCTTATTGCGGATACTCCTTGCATTAAGACACAAAGCCTTCAGGCTTGTTTTTTTAACACCCTTTGTCCTTTTAGAATTTTGCTGTACAGTGGCCCTTTTTGTTCTTTGCCTTGGGTTTCTCTGCCCTCCACTTTTCCTCATCTCCTTTCTGTCTTTTGCTTTTGCCTCCTTTTTGTCTCCTTCTGTCTCCCTGCATTGGTTCCCATCCCCCTGCCATATTAGTTTAACTCCTCCCCAACAGCACTAGCAAACACTCCCCCTAGTCCTGCCCAGGTGCAGACCGTCCGGTTTGTACTGGTCCCACCTCCCCCAAAACCGGTTCCAATGCCCCAGGAATTTGAATCCCTCCCTGCTGCACCACTGCTCAAGCCACGTATTCATCTGCGCTATCCTGCGATTCCTACTCTGACTAGCACGTGGCACTGGTAGCAATCCCGAGATTACTACTTTTGAGGTCCTACTTTTTAATTTAGCTCCTAGCTCCTTAAATTCGTTTTGTAGGACCTCATCCCTTTTTTTACCTATGTCGTTGGTACCAATGTGCACCATGACAACTGGCTGTTCTCCTCCCATTTCAGAATGTCCTGCACTCGCTCTAAGACATCCTTGACCCTTGCACCAGAGAGGCAACATACCATCCTGGAGTCTCGGTTGCAGACGCAGAAACGCCTATCTATTCCCCTCACGGACTGTCAAGAATGGGCTTTCAATCGGGCACGGAACCTACTTTGTTCAAATAAGTTATTGACCCTGTACATCCGTAAGAAATTGGTTCTGACATGTGATGCATGTCCTATGGGGTTGGGTGCGTGTTGCAGCAGATTAATGCTGAGGGCCAACTACAACCTGTGGCTTATGCTTCCAGGTTGCTCTCTCAAGCAGAACGGGGATATGGGATGGTTGAGAAGGAGGCACTCGCATGTGTCTGTGGTGTAAAAAAAATGCATCAATATCTTTTTGGCAGGAGGTTCGAATTAGAAACGGACCATAAGCTGTTAACATCCCTGTTGTCAGACAGCAAGGCTGTCAATGCCAACGCGTCAGCTCGCATACAGCGATGGGCTCTCACACTGGCTGCTTATGACTACTTCATCCGGCACCGGCCTGGCACCGAAAATTGCGCTGACGCGCTCAGCGTGCTTCCACTGGCCACCACCGAGGGGACAGCGGAACAAAGCACTGAGATGGTTATGGCCGTTGATGCCTTTGACAGCGCAGGCTCCCCCATCACAGCCCGCCAGATCAAAATCTGGACAAACAGAGATCCCCTCCTATCTCTGATTAAGAAATTTGTCCTGACTGGGGATTGGGCGCCCGCACACGGAGCATGCCCTGAGGTGATCAGACCGTTTCACAGGCAGATGGATGAGCTCTCCATCCAAGCCGACTGCCTACTATGGGGCAGCCAGGTAGTCATGCCCCAGAGAGGCAGGGAGGCATTCATCAGGGAACTCCACAGCGAGCATCCAGGCATCATGCTGATGAAGGCCATTGCCCGGTCACATGTTTGGTGGCCGGGAATTGATTCAGACCTGGAACACTGTGTTCGCAGGTGCACAACGTGTGCCCAGCTGGGTAATGCCCCCAGGGAGGCCCCGCTCAGCCCGTGGCCCTGGCCCACCAGGCCATGGTCTCGTATTCATGTAGACTATGCGGGCTCGTTCATGGGAAAAATGTTTCTCATTTTGATAGATGCTTACTCAAAATGGATCGAGTGCATCATTTTGAATTCGTGCACGACATCCACCACTGTGGAGAGTCTACGTGTGATCATTGCAACCCATGGCTTGCCAGACATCCTTGTTAGCGATAATGGCCCATGTTTCACGAGCTACGAATTCCGGAAGTTCATGTCGGGCAATGGCATCAACCATGTCAGGACAGCACCGTTCAAGCCGGCCTCCAATGGCCAGGCGGAATGTGCGGCCCAAATCATTAAAAAAGGCATGCTCAGGATTCAAGGACCCTCCCTTCAATGCCACATATCGCGCCTCCTGCTGGCCTATAGGTCCCGACCGCACTCGCTCACGGGGGTCCTGCCCGCTGAGCTACTCATAAAACGAATACTCAAAACTCGGTTGTCCCTCATTCACCCAGTCCTGACCGACATAGTTGAGGGAAAGCGCCAGGCCCAAAACGAGTACCATGACCGAAATTCAAGGTGGAGATGTATAGAAATAAATGACCCCGTATTTGTCCTCAATCACGCCGTGGGGCTCAAATGTCTTGAGGGTACAGCAATAGACAAAGAGGGGAACAGGGTCATCATCCCATGAATGAATTTTTTTTTTAAATGAGCAATCATATCACAGTTCTCCTCATCCGGGGTGTAACCTCTCCCACTTTGGATTGGGACAGCCTTTGCTCATGTAAAGCGCAGTAAGTGTCTGCCTCATATAGCTGCATTCATTTTGTATCCACCCCTTTTCTGACTCTGAGTTACTACCTCTACATCAGGACACAAACCTTTTCCTAATAGTAAAATGAAAGTTACTGCCCTTGACATCAAGGCAGTATTTCACCAGTGTAATATATAAAGCTCCACCCAGTGGACTACTATGGCATTGCAGCCATTGCTGTTTACAACAATAAAGAGAGTGTCACTTGACTGGGTTCCTGAAGTTATCAGCCCTCTTAAAGCCTGTGTGTTTGTGAGGTCATACTGAAAACATAATATTGGCGATGAGGATGGGATAATTGGATAAGTGGGGGAGTTTCAACGCGACCCTGAAAATTTCGGAGCATATGTGGAGCGGCTAGAAATGTTTTTCACTGCAAATAGTATCATCGAAGTCCCCGATGATGAAAATCATAACCAGGTGGTGTTGGAAAGAAAACGGACTATTTTGTTAACGAGATATGTGAAATCCTGAAAAATTTGCATGTGCCTGTCAAGCCAAAGGACACATCAATTAAGGAGACAGCATAATATGGCAGGGAGATGGGAACCGATGCAGGGAGACAGAGGGAAGTAGAATGGGGCAGAAGCAAAAGATAGAAAGAATAAAAGTAAAAGTGGAGGGCAGTGAAACCTAAGGCAAAAAGCAAAACGGGCCACATGACAGCAAAATTCTATAGGGGCAAAATGTGTTAGAAAGACAAGCCTGAAGGCTCTGTGCCTCAATGCAAGGAGTATTTGGAATAAGGTGGACAAATTAACTGCGCAGATAGCAGTTAACGGTTATGATGTAATTGGCATCACGGAGTCATGGCTCCAGGGTGACCAAGGCTGGGAGCTCAACATCCAGGGGTATTCAACATTTAGGAAGAATAGACAGAAAGGAAAAGGAGGTGGGGTGGCATTGCTGGTTGAAGAGGAAATTAATGCAATAGTAAGGAAGAACATTAGCTTGGATGAGGTGGCATCGGTATGGGTGGAGCTACGGAATACCAAATGGCAGAAAACACTAGTGAGAGTTGTGTACAGACCACCAAACAGTAATAGTGAGGTTGGGGACAGTATCAAACAAGAAATAAGGGATGCATGCAATAAAGGTACAACAGTCATCATTGGTGACTTTAATCTACATATTGATTGGGCTAACCAAACTGGTAGCAATACGGTGGAGAGGATTTCCTGGAGTGCATTAGGGATGGTTTTCTAGACAAATATGTCGAGGAACCAACTAGAGAGCTGACGATCCTAGACTGGGTGATGTGTAATGAGAAAGGACTAATTAGCAATCTTGTTGTGCGAGGCCCCTTGGGGAAGAGTGACCATAATATGGTAGAATTATTTATTAAGATGGAGAGTGACACAGGTAATTCAGAAACTAGGGTCCTGAACTTAAGGAAAGGTAACTTCGATGGTATGAGGCGTAAATTGGCTAGAATAGACTGGCAAATGATACTTAAAGGGTTGATGGTGGATAGGCAATGGCAAACATTTAAAGATCACATGGATGAACTTCAACAATTGTACATCCCTGTCTGGAGTAAAATGGGGAAGGTGGCTCAACCGTGGCTAACAAGGGAAATTAAGGATAGTGTTAAACCTAAGGAAGAGGCATATAAATTGGCCAGAAAAAGCAGCAAATCTGAGAACTAGGAGAAATGTAGAATTCAGCAGAGGAGGACAAAGGGTTTAATTAAGAGGGAGGAAATAGAGTATGAGAGGAAGCTTGCCGGGAACATAAAAACTGACTGCAAAAGCTTCTATGGATATGTGAAGAGAAAAAGATTAGTGAAGACAAACGTAGATCCCTTGCAGTCGGATTCAGGTGAATTTATAATGGAGAACAAAGAATGGCAGATCAATTGAACAAATTCATTGGTTCTGTCTTCATGAAGGAAGACACAAATAACCTTCTGGAAGTACTAGGGGACCAAAGGTCTAGTGATAAGGAGTTACTGAAGGATATCCTTATTAAGTGGGAAATTGTGTTAGGGAAATTGATGGTATTGAAGGCCGATAAATCCCCAGGACCTGATAGTCTGCATCCCAGAGTACTTAAGGAAGTGGCCCTCGAAATAATGGATGCATTGGTGATCATTTTCCAACAGTCTATCGACTCTGGATCAGTTCCGATGGACGGGAGGGTAGCTAATGTAACACCACTTTTTAAAAAGGGAGGGAGAGAGAAAATGGGTAATTATAGACCAGTTAGCCTGACATCAGTAGTGGGGAAAATGTTGGAATCAATTATTAAGGATGAAATAGCAGCGCATTTGGAAAGCAGTGACAAGATCGGTCCAAGTCAGCATGGATTTATGAAAGGGAAATCATGCCTGACAAATCTTCTGGAATTTTTTGAGGATGTAACTAGTAGAGTGGACAAAGAACCAGTGGATGTGGTGTATTTAGACTTTCAAAAGGCTTTTGACAAGATCCCACACAAGAGATTGGTGTGCAAAATCAAAGCACATGGTATTGGGGGTAATGTACTGATGTGGATAAAGAACTAGTTGGCAGATAGAAAGCAGAAAGTCGGGATAAACGGGTCCTTTTCAAAATGGCAGGCAGTGACTAGTGGAGTGCCGCAGGGCTCAGTGCTGGGACCCCAGCTCTTTACAATATACATTAATGATTTAGATGAAGGAATTGAGTGTACTATCTCCAAGTTTGCAGATGACACTAAACTGGGTGGTGGTGTGAGCTGTGAGGAGAATGCTAAGAGGCTGCAGGGTGACTAGGACAGGTTAGGTGAGTGGGCAAATGCATGGCAGATGCAGTATAATGTGGATAAATGTGAGGTTATCCACTTTGGGGGCAAAAACACGAAGGAAGAATATTAGCTGAATGGCGGCAGATTAGGAAAAGGGGAGGTGCAACGAGACCTGGATGTCATGGTTCATCAGTCTTTGAAAGTGGGCATGCAGGTACAGCAGGCGGTGAAGAAGGCAAATGGTATGTTGGCCTTCATAGCTAGGGTTTTGAGTATAGGAGCAGGGAGGTCTTACTGCAGTTGTACAGGGCCTTGGTGAGGCCTCACCTGGAATATTGTGTTCAGTTTTGGTCTCCTAATCTGAGGAAGGACGTTCTTGCTATTGAGGGAGTGCAGCGAAGGTTCACCAGACTGATTCCCGGGATGGCTGGACTGACATATGAGGAGAGACTGGATCAACTGGGCCTTTATACACTGGAGTTTAGAAGGATGAGAGGGGATCTCATGGAAACATATAAGATTCTGACGGGACTGGACATGTTAGATGCGGGAAGAATGTTCCAGATGTTGGGGAAGTCCAGAACCAGGGGACACAGTCTTAGGATAAGGGGTAGGCCATTTAGGACCAAGATGAGTAGAAACGTCTTCACTCAGAGAGTTGTTAACCTGTGGAATTCCCTGCCAGAGAGTTGTTGATGCCAGTTCATTGGATATATTCAAGAGGGAGTTAGATATGGCACTTACGGCTAAGGGGATCAAGGGGTGTGGAGAGAAAGCAGGAAAGGGGTACTGAGGGACTGATCAGTCATGATCTTATTGAATGGTAGTGCAGACTCAAAGGGCCAAATGGCCTACCCCTGCACCTATTTTCTATGTTTCTATGTTTCTACTACAGTCCTGTGACCCTGGAAATTGCTGAAAGTTATCGTTTTGGAATACAAGATCAGTTAACCGACGAAAGTATCAGTGAGTACATTTTAGCATTAAAGAAGCTATCTATTCACCGTAATTTCGGAAACTTTCAGGACCGAGCATTGCGAGACCGCTTTGTTTGTGAGATGAAAAATGATGCGATCAGAAGAAAGTTATTGAGAACTCCTAACGACTTTTGATTTAGCTTATCAGACAGCTTTTTCAATGGACATAGCTGACCAATATTCCCAAGAATTTCATACCATTTCAAGTCATCAGACAATCGAGGTGAATTGCCTGCAGGTTAAAAGTAAAAGGCAGTTGGGCCCCAAGGTCTCAGCCACTGCCAATGGTAACAGAGTATTGAAGACATGCTATCGGTGCCTGGGACAACACATTGCTCAAAGTTGTCCATATATGAAGGCAGATTTTTTCTTCTGCAGGAAAACTGGGCATCTTGTGAAGGCATGCCAACTAAAGAGTAAACCAACTTTCAAAGTTATAAGTAGAAATCCCCAGAGACTACATTGCATGGAACAAAAACAACAGAACAAGGAGGTTTTAGAACTACGCATCATTAGCAGCACGAGGGTAACTAACAGCGATTCGAAAAGTATCATCATTCACGTAGATGTGGCAAGAACCAAGATACCCATGGAAATTGACACTGCTGCATCCGTGAGTAGTACCGGAATCGCTATATCTCGACAAATTACGTGATTTCCCATTGGAGAAATCCAAGATAGAGCTGCGAGGCTACTCGGGAGAGAACATTCCTGTGGTAGTACCGATGAAATATAAGGATCAATTTCAGAGCTTGCCTCTTTTAGTAGTGGCAGTAAACAAGGGTCCAGGGGCAGCATGGACCAGCCCACACTGCGATATGTGTGCGCATTAGGTCCGTGCAGCAGAGCAGATCTCCAGCTGTCCTGGTTAATCCTTGCCACTGGATAAAGGCCTAGCTCTGTCAAGCCCGTGTGGTGGCTGATGTGCAACGGTCACCACATGTTAAAAAAAATTCACGCACAGGCATCTTCCACCCCCTCAACTGGAGATCAGGACTGGAACATCGGGTCCTTCATTGAAACATCTGTGAACTCTCGTGGAAGCAAGTCATCCTCGTTCGAGGGACCGCCTATGATGATGATGACTAGGAAGAAATTGGTTGGGATTGGATTGGAGTGAGATTTTTCATGTTGAAATGAGATTTGCATCAAAGGATGATGTCATCAAGAGGTATCCGAAGGTGTTCTGTGAAACAGGCAGTCCGATCCAAGGCTTCAGGGCGAGTGTCAGGGTATAGAAGGACGCTAGATCGATTTACTGCAAGCCATGTCCCATACCATATGCACTCGAGGAGAAAGTTGAGCAAGAACTCAAAAGACTAGAGACTGAGAACATTATCTCTAAGATAGATCTATGTAATTGGGCTGCACACATTGTTGTTGTACCTAAGTCCGATGGTAAGGTAAGGTTGTGTGGTGATTATAAAATAACCGTAAACCAGGTTCTAGAGGGTAATCTCCCCAATACATTGCTAAATGTAGAAGATTTGTTCACAACACTGACAGGTGGTCAGATCTTCTCAAAGTTGGATCTTACGAATGCTTACTTATAGCTTGAACTAGATGAGGAGCCCAAGTCATGCATGACTATAAATACTCATCTCGGCCTACATCAATTTAATAGGCTACCATTTGGAGTGTCTTCCATATTCCAAGGGGTGATGAACCAGCTTTTGCAAGGTATTGACCGGGTAATATGTTATTTAGATGGCATATTAATTTCAGCACCAAACAGGCAAATTCATAATAACATATTGAATGAAGTCCTCAAACGGCTAGAGAAGCACAGAGTATGAGTAACTGCTCGCAAGTGTGAGTTATTTCAAAACACAGTGGAGCACTTAGGGCACAGAGTAGACAAAGATGGTTTACGTCCAACCAAGGGAAAGCTGGGTGCAATCAGAAATGCACCCACTCCCAATAATGTCACTGAACTTCGATCATTTTTGGATCTCTTGAACTATTATGGGAAGTTCGTACCAAATTTGGCTAGAGCGTTACATCCACTCAATGAACTGTTGAAAAAACAGGTCCATTGGAAGTGGTCAGAAGAATGCGACACAGCATTCAAGGAGTGTAAAAGCCAATTGGTAGAGAGCACCAGGTTAGTTCACTATGACGCATCTAAGGAGATCAAGCTAGCATGTGATGCCTCTCCGTATGCAGTTGGGGTAGTGATCTCTCATGTACTACGTGGTGGGGAGGAGAGACCAATTGCTTTTGCTTCACGCACTTTCAGTGCCAGTTGGCATAATTATGCACACCTCGGAAGGGAAGCTATGGCATTAATTTTTGGGGTCAAGAAGTTCCACAAATACTTGTATGGTCGTAAGTTTACCATCGTTACGGACCATAAGCCCCTGACAGCAATCCTCCATCCAGAGTCCCCAGTTCCAACATTAGCTGCAGCCTGAATGCAGAGATGGGCTTTGATTTTGTCAGCATATACATATGATATTGAATACAAACGATCGGCTTATCACAGTAATGCTGATGCTATATCTAGTGAAGAAGTGTTCTATTTTTCATACATTGATGAACTACCAGTCACAGCTGAAGAGATTGGTAGAGCAACCAAACGTGACCCAGTTATGTCAAAGGTGTATGATTACATCGCAGATGGCTGGCCAAACCAGGTAACAGACAAAGATATTCATCCATTCTTCATTCATAGGAATGAATTATCAGTCGATAAAGATTGTTTCATGTGGGGTGCAAGAGTGGTTATACCAAATAAATTCAAGTCCAAATTATTAGGAGATCTTCATGACCAGCACCTGGGAATGTGCTTGACCAAGAGTTTTGCATGCAATTACTTATGGTGGCTAGGTCTAGATAAAAATATAGAGTAGATCGTCAGTCAGTGTACGACATGTCAATCGGTAAGCAAGAAACCACCATCAGTACCATTACCGCCATGGAAATGGCCTCCCAGGGTGTGGCAAAGGCTACATATCAATTTTGCTGAGCTAGAAGGACAACAATTGTTCATTGTGATTGATAATCATTCGAAGTGGGTAGAGGTGTTTCCAATACGGAAAATAACAGTAAAACATTAGACATTTTGCGAAGATTATTTTCTTCATTTGGCCTCCACGAAGAAATTGTTTCTGATAATGGACCACAATTTTGGTCAGAAGAATTTGCACAGTTCACAAGCCAAAATGGTGTTAAACATACCAAGGTTCCACCGTACCACCCTGCTTCAAATGGTGCAGTAGAGAGCACAGTACAAATTGTAAAATGTGGTCTCATCAAACAGATGTTGGATCCAAATCCAAAGAAACGACAGTTGTCATTGGACCACAAATTGGCTAATTTTCTAATTACTCCTCATACAACTACTGGTAGAACACCAGCGGAGTTGTTTGAGTTGTTTGGCAGCCACAAACCAGGTTATCATTGTTAAAACCAAACTTGGCACAGTCCGTAGAAGAGAAACAATTAAGACAGAAAGAGAATCATGATAGAGGTAGAGTAAAAGAGAGAAGTGTGAAATTAAATCAGAAGGTGAGAGTGAAGAACCATCACCATAAATGGTTAAAGTGGTTACCAGGAAGAGTGATGAAGATATGTGGTCCTCACACATATTTTGGTCAAGATGTTTGATCATGGACAGGTTAGGTTTATTCGCATTGATCATATTTTACCTACAGATGTGGAAGGAGTTGAAGGTTGGAATGATTCGATTATTTCTGACTCATCAGATAGTTTTGATACAAGTAGAGTACCAGTTGCAAATCCTACATCAAATGTACTGGAAACAAGTCCAAGAGAAAGTCAGAATTAAAGTCTGAGTCCGAGTCAGGCAGACAAACAGTCTGAAGTTGTAGAGAGTTCAAATGTAAATCAAGGGCATCCCTTGGAGGAAAACTTTCCTTGGAATCAGCCTCAAATGAGTCTAAGTTTGACACCATGTTTAGAAGGTTCTGTTTGAGAGCGAAGGTACCCTCTTCAAAACAGAAAACAAGTGGTTAAGCTTGATTTGTAAATATGGTAAAATAAGTCCATATCCTTTGTTATGTATAACCATGCAAGTTATGTATGATGATTTTTTGTTATAATTACTTCTTCATTAAGGAGGAAGAAGTGTAATATATATATAGTTCCACTCAGTGGACTACAATGGCATTGCAGCCATTGCTGTTTGCAACCGTAAAGAGGGAGTCACCTGACTGGGTTCCTGAAGTTATGAGCCATCTTAAAGCCTGTGTGTTTGTGACTGAGTGTAACACTAAAGAGCCCTAATAAAACTGAAGTCAGTGGGGGTCAGGAGGAATATTCCCTGATTTACAAGGATGATACCAGACTGTGGGGTTATAATTATCAGGAAAGACTAACCAGGCTGGGGCTATTTTCTCTCGAAAAGAGAAGGCTGATGGATAACCTAATAGAGGTCTTTAAAATTATGAAGGAGTTCAATAGGGTAGGTGTAAAGAAATTGCTTCCACTTGTGAAAGAGTTCAAAACTAGGGGTCATAAATATAAGATAGTCACTCATAAATTCAACGAAGAATTCAGGAGAAACTTCTTTACCCAGAGAGTGGATAGAATGTAGAATGTGCTACCACATGGTCTAATTGAGGTAAATAGCATAGATGCATTTAAGGGGAAGCTAGATAAGTACTTGAGGGAGAAAGGAATGGAAGGGTATACTGATGGGTTTAGATGAAGTAGGGTGGGAGGAAGTTCGCGTGGAGCATAAACACCAGCATTGACCAGTTGGCCCGAATAACCTGTTTCTGTGCTGTAAATTCTATGTAATTCTCCAGTGGCTGGAGTTATTCCTGGCACAAAGGAAGATGTTTATGGTTGTTGGAAGCCAATCATCTCAGCCCCAGGCAATCTATCTATAATATATTACAAGTTTGGCATTGTGTGTGTACTTCCTATTTGTCACACTTACTTCCAGATCTACAATTTGTTTGTATGCTTTTCTGTCATGCCTGGGTGTCATTTGAGTAGTACTGTTAACCTTAAGTTACGGATACTCACTAGTACTTTTCAGCCATACCAGCTCCTTATGTATGATTAGTTTACACAGCTGCTGTGGGTGAGTGAAATACCAATTACTTGCTGTTGAGTAGAAAAGCTCGGAAGATGTGTATGGTACTTTTTATATATTAACCTGTTCTTAGCTGTCATCTGTATGAACACAGTCTTTAGTTAAAAGCAATTAAATGTTGTAGCCTTAAAGGGACATATACATATACGGTGTAATAACCTTTAAAAAGGTGACTTATTGTGAGCAATGCCATAGGGCACTTGCTAATATATGCTTGAAAATCCATGATCACATTCCACTTTTTAACATTGTAAAATGTCCCAAGGCACTTCACAGGAGCGTAATCAGACAAAAATTGAGACCAAGCAAAGGAAGGAGACATTAGGACAGGTATCTAAATGCTACATCAAAGAGGTAGGAAAGGGAGGTGGAGAGGCAAAAAAGTTTAGGGAGGGAATTTCAGAGCTTAAGGTCTAGACGGCTAAAGGCATGGTTGCTAATGTTAGAGTTTAGGGAGTGGAGAATGGTCAAGAGACCAGAGTTGGAGGAATGCAGACTACTCGGAGGGTTGTAGGGCTGGAGGAGGTTACAGAGATAGGGAGAGGCGAGGACATGGAGAGATCTGAAACCAAGGGTGAAAATTTTAATTTTAAGGCATTGGTGGACTGGGAGCCATTGTAGGTCACCAAGCACTGGAGTGATGGGTGAATGGGACTTTGTACGAGTTAGGAAATGGACAGCAGAGCATTGGATGAGCTCAAGTTTATGGAGGGTGAAAAATGGGAGGCCGGTCAGAAGAGCATTGAAATAGTTGAGCCTGGAGCTAACAAATAGATGGATTTTCTGCAGCAGATGGGCTGAGGCAAAGGCGGAGATGAGCGATACTATGAAGCTGGAAGTAGGTGGTCTTTATGATGAAGCTCAGCTCCGGATCAAATAGGATGCCGAGGTTGTGAACAGTTAGGTTCAACCTGAGACAGTGGCCAAGGAGGTGGATGGAATCCATGGCTAGGGAATGGAGTTTGTGACGGAGGCCGAAGATAATGGCTTTGGTCTTTCCAATGTGTAATTGGAGGAAATTTTGGCTCATCCAAGTCTGGATATCAGGCAAGGAGTCTGACAACACAGAAGTAATGGACAAGTTGAGACAGGTGGTGGTGAAGCAGAGCTGGGTACCATCAGCATACCAGCAATGGGGCCAATGATATCTCCTTGTCATTACAGGACACTGTACAGGACTTTGCCAATGGCTGGATAGATGAGAGTGTCTTTTTAAAAAGAGTTCACACAACATTTATTTTAATTTTTAAAAATAGAGTAAAGTGGTAATATCCCTATTTCTGTGAAGAGCCAGCCCTCTAGTCTCTAGACATCATTCAACTCATTACATTTCTTTGAATATTTTTTTTAGTCTGTGACTACTTAATATTAAAATATTATGGATTCAATGCCCTCCAGTACATTTACCGCAATTTAAATATAAACATTTGAACTGAACTCTGAATTGCTGTGAATTAGTGTGTCACTTTCATTTTTTTTATGGGAAGCTCTGGGACAATGCTGTCAATGGAGTTTAGAATCCAAAAATACTTTGTTAAGTATTTTAGATCTAGACCGTCTAAATATCTGTGCCCTGCTGGGGCTAATCCAAATACACTGACCACATCAGGAGCTGAACTTGACGTGATGCCTGCGTCACATCTCACAGTGGCACAGACTGAAATATGGAAACTCCTTATTAGATTGGATGTAGTGTCACTGGGTTTGAAATCTGCAGTGAATCCTTTTGATGGCTTGAAATTATGAAAAAGTCTTTCAGCATATGTGTAAAATTTAGTCTGAAGTGAAAATTTGTTTTTTTTTGTTGCACTTTTATTGGACTGAATCTGGGAATGCAATGCTGATCTGCAGTGATGAGTAGTTTGAATCCCCATGAGGGGGAGAAGGATGTGCAAGAGAGCAACTTGCATTTAAACAGTGCCTTTAATGTAGTAAAATATCTCATTGCGACATAAGGAAATGTAAAAGCTGAGCCAAAGAAGAAAATATTTGGAGGGGTGACCAAAGTGTGATTAAAGAGGATTTAAGTAAATTCATAAAGGAGACGAGAGAGGTGGAGGGGTTGAAGGAGGGAATTTCAGAACTGTGGACCACAGCCACCAATGTTGGAAGGAAGGGAGGGAGGCACCCACAAGACTCAGAGTTAGAGGAATGAAGAGTTCGGAGGAGGTACGGGGGGTGGGGGGTGCAGTGGTGGTTGTAAGTCTGAAGGAGGTTCAAGAGATAGGAAAGGGTAAGGTGATGGAGAGATCTAAACACAACAATGATAACTTTACATTTGAGGCTTTGGGTGATCAGGACCCAATGTAGATCTACAAGAACAGGGGTGATGGGTAAGGAGGGATCGAATACAGGTAAGCAGACATTTACAGAGGGTACAGGATACTTGAAGAAAAGTACTTGTAAGAAAAGATATGGGAAAAAGTCTACAGAGAAAGAGATGACCCCTTTAAGTAAAGCGAGAAAGTAATGTTCCTGTAAGAAAAGAGAGACAGAATGAGGGGGTGGGGTCTGTTAGATAAGTAGAAGAGGGGGAGTGATTTATTTATGAGAGATTCCTAATAATGAGAGAAATCAAGGTGTGATCAAAAGTGTTTGTCCTCTACGAAAGGTTAGGGCTTGGACTGGGAAACACAGTGATGGAAAGTTCGATAGATAAATAGGTAAATAGACAGAAGGGAAAATAGAGAGGGCATCATTGCAAAGAGGATAGTCCCTGTAAGGAGATTTTTAAAAATCACTGATGTAGTATATGCAAGCACTCTACTAACGACTCCATGAGGTAGGGGTATAGTACTTGAACTGTAGTGACCTTAGTCTTTTATTGCAACTCCTAGAGTGAGGACACCAAGAGGTGAGCTCCCTTTTATACTTGGTTACCTGCAGTGTACAATGTATGTACCTTACCCATACAATATATGTACCTTACCCATACATATTCCATATTCTACAATGTATGTACCTTACCCATAACAACATGTACTTGCTCCTTGTTGGTGACCCTTAGGTCTCCAGCAGCAGCACCCTCTGCTGGTACAGGTATAGTGTGTGTATACAGGGTGAAGGTACATTCAGTGGTCTAGTATTACAGTATATACATTAACATACATACACAACAACACTCCCCTCTAAACCTTTCCCAAGTCCTTATTGCCATGACATGGAGAGGTGATCAGTAGTGGATGGTGAGGGTTGTGTGGGTGCCGGGTATGATCCATGTGTTCGTAGCTGCACATATCCATTTCCCACCCCCCCCCCCCACCCCCCCATACATAGACCATGTGGGTGTCACAGTTGGAGGCTTCCGCAGTGGTGGAGCAAGTACATGTTGTTATGGGTAAGGTACATACATTGTAGAATGGGTAGGTGATGGCGTTTAGTGGTGGGCAGGGCCACAGGGTGGTGTGGCCTCCTTGTCCTCCATTGGTGGTGGAAGTCTGGTCATCCCAGGTTCTGCCGGGGAAGCTGGAGGGTACTGGCCTCTTGCTCCCGGTGTTGGCCCTGGTGGCCAGGGGGGGTGCAGGGCCGATCTGGGGCAGGTTGCCAGTGGTGGTGGCTGTCCCTATAGTGACCGCTGTCCCTACATTGGGTATGCTCCCACTGGGTGTGTGTGAACCCTTCCTGGGGCATCACAATGGTCCCGGAAGCGCAGGCTACCTGATCAGGTAGCCTGTTGGACCTGGGTATTTCCCACAGGGAGTTACCTTTGGCATTGTCAGTATAAATGTAGAACCCGGTACCATTTTTCATTCTATCATTAGCATACATAATACATTGGCTCCGATCGCAACTAGCCGACTCGACATTGTTATATCTCTTTACACTTTCACATTTGTCACTTACAACGCTTTTTTGTGTGCTATCAGTATCGCTGTACAAGGTTACCTTTATCACGTTAGCATTCCAGGCATCACTGTTCAACAATACAAACTTGTCACTTACATCACTTTTTGAAGCATTCGTTACATTTCTCCCATTAACATTGCCGGCATCACCATTCAACAGTACATTTGTATACCTGCATTCATTTATTACACTTTTATCTTTAATATCACCGGCATCGCTGTGCTCAGAGTGGAACTGTCCCTTTAATTGTTTTGGGTTGCTGGTCTCCTTTAAGAGGGCCTTGCAATCTTTACCCAAATCCGGTTCGCGACTTAGTATCACGTGTTGCTCACTCAACGCTGCCCCTCGTGGTCTGGTCGTGGCCATTTTGATTCCAGGTACTTTGCCTCGTGGTGCGGGCACCATCTTCTTTTTCTCCACGAGGTAGGCTGCGATAATCCTTCTCTCCCCAGGTTCTGCCACGAACGCCGGGAATCTACCTTCTGCGCCGATCTTCTCCCCTCGGAGTCCTGCCACTGGAGCCCGGAAGGTGAGGTCTGGTCGTTCAGGTTGGATCATCTCGCCGTTGAGTTGTGCAGTCTGTGTCGTCATCGCGCAGTCGAGTCAGATGGTAGCATTGTCAGATGCTGCGATGGATCCAAGTTTGGAGCTGCATAGGATGTCGATCGCCGGGGCCTGGAGGCCTTCATCGCTCCAACGGGTTTGGACTTGCTTCATCCATCTTCTTCCCAGCAGCGTAGGACCATCACCGGCAACAATCCACAAGAGAAGATTGTGCATCATGCCGCCATGGAATACCTGGCCCTCCATGCTGCCAATGACTGGGTTGGTGCCTTTTCTGTAGGTGAGCAGCTTTGCCTGGATTGGGGACATTTTGGATCATTTGGCGGGATTGTTCCAGAGTTTCTCAAAGGCCGTCTGATTCATCAACCACTGGCTCGCCTCTGTGTCAATCTCCATCAAGACTGCAACCCCATTGATTTCTACTTCCATTTTCCACGGGGAACTCGGTGGAGCAGGTATATATACTGTACTCTTCTTCCAGGGGTTGAGCAGCTTCATCTTCATCAGCGCTGGAGCCCGGGTAATCGGCCAACTCTTCAGCGACTCGGTGAGGAAAACTTTTTCTACACATTCGCTGAAGGTGACCTTTAGTGTTGCAGCCTTTGCAGGTATAGTTTTTGTATCGGCACTGGTGAGCCCTGTGGTTTCCTCCACAGCGCCAGCATGGGGCTAGCCGATTGGCTCCATGCGGCGGACTCAGGGTTGCGGGACTCGGGGCAGCAGCCTTGCCTCTGAAAGTCGCCATTCTGTTCACTGTACTCGTCGGGTTAGAGTCCTGGGTGTGAGTCATCATCCGTTTGGAGTCGCAGACCGAAATCATGAATGCCTGGCTCACTTTGATTGCCTTCTGCAGGGTGACTGTAGTGTCCGCAGTGAGCAGTTTATGGAGGTAGTGTCCACAGTGAACAGTTTATGGAGGAGGCCCTCGTGGCCGATTCCAATAATGAAGATGTTCCTTAGTGCTTCGGTGAGGTGGTCGCCAAAATCACATGGTGCAGCCAATCTTCTCAGATCTGCAGCATATTTAGCAATTTCTTGGCCTTCGGGCCGCTGGTGGGTGCAGAACCAGTGTCTGGCTGTGAGGATGCTCTCTTTGGGTTTGAGTTGTTCTTGTATTAAAGTTATGAGCTACATATAGGTCTTGGTTGTCGTCTTCGCTGGGGCTAGCAGGTCCCTGACGAGGTCGTGGACATTGGGCCCACAACTGCTGAGCAGGATAGCCCTGCGCTTGTTCGCCAGTGAGATCGGTGAGTCCCCAGCCAGGTCGTTCACGATGAAAAAGTGTTCTAGCCTTTCCACAAAGGCATCCCAATCTTCCCCATCTGCGAATTGTTGGAAATTGCTTAGGTTAGACATATTGTGCATGGAAATTCGTAACCTCGTCGCCAGTTGTAGTATATGCAAGCACTCTAATAACGACTCCACGAGGTAAGGTATAGTACTTGAACTGTAGTGACCTTAGTCCTTTATTGCAGCTCCTAGAGTGAGGACACCAAGAAGTGAGCTCCCTTTTATACTTGGTTACAGGTAACCCTTAGGTCTCCAGCAGCAGCACCCTCTGGTGGTACAGGTATAGTGTATACAGGGTGAAGGTACATTCAGTGGTCAAGTGTTACAGTACATACATTAACATGCATACATAATAACTGAGTGAGAGGTATTTCCACCAAGAGGGGCAAAGGATGAAAAAGAGAGAATACATGAATTCAGTGAGAGGGGATTCCTAATGGAAAAGAAAAGGAAGCGTAATTAAAACAAGTTTATTTTTTAAAGGACATTCTGGGAAATTCCATTTTTGCGAATCACCACTTCCTGAGGGTGTGCTCTCCAGTTGCAGTGACTGCCCTGGAAGAATTACTCATACGTGGAGACAAAACAGCAGCAGGGATTCCATTGTTTATCAACTCTTCTATCAGACTGTGCACAAAGAAAGGAAGAGGAGAAAAATCAAAGGGAAAAACTGTGGCGTACATACAAAGTACACATTACATGAAAGTTAACAATAGTATGTGCTATATGGTACAAGAGCCATATCCCAATTATAGAAGGGAAGAACATTATTAATATGTGTCCTGTACCTACCTGATTAATTTAAACAAATTATTCCTGCCCCTCCATCACCAACAAAAGATGCCTTGACACAGTGGTCACACTCTTGCCTCTGACACAGAAGGATGTGGGTTCAAGTCCCACTCCATCCAGAGACTTGAGCACAAAATCTAGGCTGACACCCCAGTGCATTACTGAGGCAGTGCTGCATTGTCTTTTGGCTGAGATGCAAAACAGAGGTCTCCTGTCTGCTTGTTTAAGGAAATGTAAAATATCCTCTGCCACTATTCAACGAGCAGGGGAGTTTTTCCAGTGTCCTGGTGAATGCTTATCCCATAATTAACAACCAAAAAACAAATCAGCTGCTTCTGCTGCTTCCTCCCCTTCCCCTTGCCCACCAAGCCATAGCTTCCTGCTTCAGCATCACCCTGCTCTCACTCTGAATCTGTGTCTTTCTCTAGTTTATATTCTATTTCGCCTCATTCACTCTCTGAGCTCATCTTGGTCTATCTGCTCTCTCGATCCAATTCCACTAAACTTCTGATCACCCAACTTACCTTCCTGGCTACTATTCTAGCTGACATTGTAAATGGTTTCCAATCCTCAGGTACTGTCCTCTCTCTTTTAAAACTGCCATTAACAAGCTCATGAAAAACTCCACCCTCAACTTCTCTGTCCTTGCAACCTACCACTCCATCTCCAACTTCTTTTTCCTCTCCAAGTTTGTTGAACGTGTTGTTGTCTCCCAACTCCATTGCCATCTTTCCTGCAACTCCATGTTTGAATCTCTCCAATCAAGTTTTTATCCCTGCCACAGTACTGAAACAGCTCTAATCAATGACACAAATGAGCTCCTCAGTGACTGTGACAGTGACTGTGATCATGGTGCATTTTCACTCCTCGGCCTCCTCCACCTCTTTGTCGCCTTTGTTCCTTGTCAACAACACCATCCTCCTCCAACGCCGTTTCTTCATTGACCAGCTCAGTGCGAATCCCCTTAATTGGTTCCATTGTTTCCTATGCGATTGCATTAAACTATCTCCAGAAATAGTTTCTCTTCCTGACCCGACACTATTACATCTAGGATTCCTCAAGGCCCCCTCGTCTTCCTCGTTTACATGCTGCACTTTGGCAACATCATCTGCAGACATGGTCAGCTTCCACACGTACCCTAATGACAACCTGCTCTATCACATTGACTACATCTCTCAACCCATCCATTCACCCCACCATTGATGGTCGTGCCTTCAGACGTTTAGATCCCACTCTCTTCAATTCCCTCCCTAAATCTTTCCTCCTCTCCACAGCCCTCTCCTCCTTTAAGACCCTCCTCAAAACCCACCTCTTTGACCAAGCTTTTGGTCACCCTTGCTAATATCTCTTGTATTGGATCATTGATCATTTTTGACTGATTGCTCGAGATGGGATTTCTTGTGGAGGCATATCCCGGATGAGACAGCCAAATTCATACCCATTCCCGGGCCCATTCTGCCACTCCTCTTCCTCCAGGCCCCACAAGGAATGTAAAAGAGAAGTTTAAAAACCTACCACTTTTGGCCTCTTCTCACCGAGGCTCCTCTTCCCGTGAGCGTCACCTTACAGGAAAGCTACAACAGCTTTCTCACTGAGGCCAGCGGAGCCTGATAGTCATTTTTAAAGAAGGACCCACCAGTTTCCGGCGGGTGACCTTGCTGAAGAGCAAGTTAAAAATGAAGATTGCGGGAAGGGAGAGTGATGTTGGCGGGACCTGGTGGGTAAGTCTCCCGGACCATTTTAATTGCCTGTCTGATTTCCACCAGGTGGGCAAGATTAAAATTTCCCCTTAAAGGACAAACATGCCTTCTGGTCAAACGTGTAATGCAGATATTTTAATGAAAACTTTGAAAGGTGATTTGTCAGATCAAAATGAGGCTGTTGGTGGCTGTGGGGAGAGATTATATGAATGATGGATATTTTGAAGCAGTCATTTTAATTTAAAAAAGAATCAATAAAAGGTTATAATTGAATTCTGTTTCTCTATTATTAACCCCAAGTAAATGGGAAGTCCACTTTAGAGAGATATTGTTTATAAAATATAAAATTGTAACACAATATATTTTCCTGTCACTTTTAATAACATATAGTGTATAAATGGTTCAGTCTCAAAGATTTGATTCTTTGCATCTGAAAGTTAATTAAAAATAAAGGTTACCATTATGCCTTGTGGAACAAGCTATCATGTTGCCACCGTAGGCATTGATGTATCTCCTGTTGATATCAGCATTCTGGAAACAACAACAACAACTTATAATATACAGCGCCTTTAAAGTAGACAAATGTCCCAAGGTGCTTCACAGGAACATTATAAAACAAAATATGACACCGAATCACATAAGGAGATATTAGTGCTGTTCAACAAAAGCTGGGTCAAAGAGGTAGGTTTTAAGGAGCGTCTTAAACGAGGAAATAAAGATAGAGAGGCGGAGAGGTGTGGGGCAGGTGGGGGGGGCGGCGGGGGAATTCCAAAACTCAGGGCTTTGGCAACTGAAGGCACGGCCAATGATGATGCAGCGATTAAAATCGGGGATACTCAAGGGGCCAGAATTAGAGCAGTGCAGATATCTGGGAGGGTTGCGGGCAATGCTGTCTATAAGCTGCATGGCTGCGCAGCTCTCTGCCGGTCCCGTGCAGCCTGGGACCTGCTTTTCTAAAATTAAATTTCGCACAAAACTGTGAATGGGCCGCGCAGCCCCTTAAAGGGACCACGCACCCCCCAAAAATTAGGGGTAACATTGGTTGTGGGGCTAGAGGAGATTACAGAGAGAAGGAGGGGCAAGACCATGGACAGATTTGAAAACAAGGATGAGAATTTTAAAATCGAAGCGTTGCTTAACCAGGAGCCAATGTAGGTCAGCGAGCACAGGGGTGATGGGTGAACGGGACTTGGTGTGAGTTAGGACATGGACAGCAGAGTTTTGGATGACCTCAAGTTTATGGAGGATAGGACCTGGGAGGCTGGCCAGGAGTGCATTGGAATAATCAAGCACAGATGAGGGTTTCAGCAGCAGATGAGCTGGGGCAGGGGCGGAGATGGGTGATTCCTGAGATGGAATTCCTGAGGTGGAATTGGGCGGTCTTAGTCATGCCGCAGATATGTGGTTGGATCTCAAGTCAAATATGACACCAAGATTGTGAACAGTCTGGTTCAGCCTCAGACAGTTGCCATGGAGAGAGATATAGTCGGTGGCTAGGGAACGGAGTTTGTAGCTGAATTTTCCAGGGTGGCAGGTTGGGTGGGAAAGTTGTTATTTTTGATACAAATGGATTATAATGTGGGAAAATGTGAGGTTATCCACTTTGGCAGAAAGAATACAAAAGCAAATTATTTTTTAAATGGAGAAAGATTGCAAAGTGCTGCAGTACAGAGAAAACTAGCGGTCTTTGTGCATGAAACACAAAAAATTAGTATGCAGGTACAGCAAGTAGTCAGCAAGGCAAATGGAATGTTGGCCTTTAGTGCAAGGGGGGTAGAGTATAAAAGCAGCAAAGTCTTGCTATAACTGTACATAGTATTGGTGAGGCCACACCTGGAGTACTGCATACAGTTTTGATCTCCGTATTTAAGGAAGGATATACTTGTATTGGAGGCTGTTCAGAGAAGATTGATTCCAGTGATGAGGAGGTTGACTTATGAAGATAGGTTGAGTAGGTTGGGACAATACTTATCGGAGTTCAGAAGAGTGAGAGGTGATCTTATCAAAACATGTAAGATAATGAGGAGGCTCGACAAGGTGGATGCAGTGATGATATTTCCACTCATAGGGGAAACTAGAACTAGGGGGCATAGTCTCAGAATAAGAGGCCGCCCATTTAAAACTAAGTTGAGGAGGAATTTCTTTTCTCACAGGGTTGTAAATCTATGGAATTCTCTGCCCCAGAGAGCTGTGGAGGCTGGGTCATTGAATATATTTAAGGCGGAAATAGACAGATTTTTGAGCGATAAGGGAATAAAGGGTTATGGGGAGCGGGCAGGGAAGTGGAGCTGAACGCAAGACCAGATCAACCATGATCTTATTGAATGGCAGAGCAGGCTCGAAGGGCCAAATGGCCTACTCCTGCTCCTATTTCTTATGTTGACAGCGAGTCAGGAACCCGCTGTCATCTCGCTCCCACGCCTTTCCCCAGGCGCGTCTGTCATCGTGGAGCCGACCCAACCTGCAGTGGTGGGGGACCCAATTGAAATGACTATCAGGTAGTTTACAGGCACTCAAAGATCTTTTTTCACTTACTTTTTAAATTTTGCTGCATGGCCACAGGATTCATACAGCTCATGAACCATATCTGTCAACCTGAGGTGTGAGTTCCGTGGCCATAGCTCCAGCTGATTACTTGACAGCATGGAAAACAAACCAAAATAAAAACATGTTTATTACACCAGCTAACAGATGGATGGAGATTCTGTTCTACTTGAAAAGCTACAAGTAAATTTTAATTGAGAAATTCCTGAAGGGATGTGAGTGCTGAAGGCTCCCATCCTACCATGGATGGTGAGGGAGATAGATTTTTCACTGGTCATTCTTGGCTGTTGTCTTCCAACTGAACAGTATTTGCAGTGAATTGATACCATTTGAATACATTTTTGTGTTGTATCTGGTTAGGTTTTTCTCACAGTATACTGTGATTGTCCAGTTACACATTACATCTAATCATCAACCGTAACAATTTCATTCTCATTCCACTGGTTCAATTTGTTTTCAGTCCCTGAATATAACTAATGTAATTTTTCAGAATGAAACTTTGGGGGTGAATTTCTGTGGAGTTTCTCTCACTTGTCTAGTTAACTTCAATGGAAGAGCTGTAGAAATCCCAGAAACACATTGTAAACACCACTTGCACTGTTTGTCAGGGTTTCCACAGCTCTTCTGCTGAATTTGCATAAGATTCTAAATCCACCCCTTTACAATTACATTTAAAATCTTCTTAATTTTCTATATTATCTATACACACAAATCTTTTATTTGTACCAGTTACTGATACTAAAGTCTATAGATTTGTGACTAAAGCAACAATAACTTCCCAATTAATGTACTTTTTAAATAATGTTTTTGAGCGTATTTGTCACTCATATATAACTTTTATTATATTAATGTAGAGTAAAGATTCAACACCCACTTTGTTATATTAAACTTCAATTGTAATGGTCCCTTTAAGGATCTCAGCTAAAATGACATCACCAGACCCGCTCCATCTCATTGGGTCAGGTAACGCACTGTGCGGGCTTAATAGGTCCCATTACGGTAAGTTCATTTTCAGCAGCGGGTCGTGACCCACCACAGACACTGCCAGCACTGGACACGCCCAGATAAGCAAAATTCCAGCCAATGGCTTTGGTCTTCCCAATATTTAGTTGGAGGAAATTTCTGCTCATCCAGTACTGGATGTTGCATAAGCAGTCTGACAATTTAGAGACAGTGGAGGGGTCGAGAGAGGTGGTGGTGAGGTCGAACTGGGTGGAAACTTCTTCTTTCGGTATGGTAGTAACAAAGCAAATCAAATGTCAATAGCTAAGTTGGATATCCAGACCAAAGCTAAGTGTAACAGCATGGATATCTTGTAGGTTGGGTGCAAATTTCCTCTGAGGGCAGTGCTCAATGAGGTGCTCCAGGGTCTGATTCGGAGCTCCACAGTTGCATGATGGGGATGCTTTAATCTTCCACCTATGGAGAAGGTGGCAGCATCCACCATGACCAGTTCTGAGGCGGTTAATGGTTGTCCATGTTATGTATGTATGTAAACCTTACCAAAATGTAAGACTTGCCACTAGGGGGGCACACCTGTGGGAGAACTAAGGGTCACCTGTGCACCCTGGGGCAAGCAGGTATAAAAGGTTCACCATGTTGCTTCCCCACTCTGGGGTCTGAATAAAGAGACCAAGGTCACAACAGTTTGAGCTTGCGATACAGTCCTGTGGATTCATTCTGAACATAACAGTCCACTGTCTGCGAGGAAGGTTTGATCCTTCAGGTTAGACTGTGGGGTCCTCTATAAGGAATCCATTCCATATATTGCAGTTCTTCCAACCATTTTGCCATCAGTCATCAAGGCTGAGGGAAAATCACTGAAGGGCTTCGGCGATGGTCCAAAATGTTCTTCTAGATTTGAGACAGGTTGGTGGTTAGTTGTTCATCGGTCTGGATCGGCATATCTTTGCTGGTGTAGCGGTTGTATTCTCTGGAGACTGCATATCCATGGCATAGGTGTGATGGTGTGATGTTTGCAAGCACGGGCAGCCAAAGTGTTGGTGTAAAAGTGGACTGGTGATAATTCTCATAGTAGAATTCAGCTAGACATCAACAAATTTGACATGTGGACTTGATGTGGAAACTGACGCTGTATTTTCGGATGATGTCGCCGAGAGGCAACATGTAGATGTGAAATAGGAGGGGGCCAAGGATAGATCCTTGGGGGTCAACAAAGGTAATGATGAGGGAGCAGGAAGAGAAGCCTTTGCAGGTGATTCTCTGGCTAAGATTAGATAGATAAGAATGGAACCTGGCGAGTGCAGTCCCACCCAGCTGGACGATGGTGGAGAGGTATTGGAAGAGGATGGTGTGGTCAATCGTGTCAAAGCTGTAGACAGGTCAAGAAGGACAAGGAGGGATAGTTTACCTTGGTCACAACAAATGCCTTAGCATACTTGAAAGGTGATTATCAGGAGGAAAAGAAATCCCTGACGTAATAATGAATTCTCATAATACAAATTAGGTCACCATGTCTCTGTTGATCGATATTAGATGTCAGCTGTGGCTATGTGGGTAGTGTTGTGTATCTGTAAAGCATGCACTCCCATGTTCCGCCACCAGGGAGCGCATCTCCTGACGTCCCAAGGGATCCCAGCATCCCTTGGGAACACTATATATAAGCCGGCCCCTAAGGCCTGTTCCTCACTCTGGAGTGTCTTAATAAAGACTGAGGTCACTGTTACTTTAGCCTCCCTGTGTGCAGTCTCATCTGTGTTAGGAACACAATAACTGGCGACGAGTATACGAATCCAACAAAGATGTAGCCAACTGTGGGCATCCTGGAGATGTTCTCGGAGGGTGAGGACTGGGAAGCCTATGTTGAACGGATAGACCAGTATTTTGTAGCCAACGAGCTGGACAGAGAAGGAAGCGCTGCAAAAAGGAGAGCGGTCCTCCTCACGGTCTGCGGGGCACCGACCTACAGTTTCATGAAGAATCTTCTGGCTCCGGTGATAAGTCATATGAGGAGCTATGTACACTGGTTTGGGAGCATCTTAACCCGAGGGAGAGCGTGCTGATGGCGAGCTTTCGGTTCTATGCATGCCAGGGATCTGAAGGTCAGGAAGTGGCGAGCTACGTCGCCGAGCTAAGGCGATTTGCAGGACAATGTGAGTTTGATGGCTACCTAGGGCAAATGCTCAGAGACTTTTTTGTACTGGGCATTGGCCACGAGACCAGCCTATGAAAACTTTCGATTGTAGAGACACCGACCTTCAGTAAGGCTATTGCAATATCACAGGCGTTTATCTCCACCAGTGATAACACCAAACAAATCTCTCAGCACACAAGTGCTAGCAATGTTCATAAATTAACTGGAACTGTGTTTGCGAGCAGAAATGTACAGGGCAGAACCCAAGAGTCTGCAACTGCCAGCAGGCCTCAGGTGACCCAGATGCCTCAGTGTCCACAACAAAGGATGAATGCAAGGCAATTCACACCTTGTTGGCGTTGTGGAGGCTTCCATTCGGCCTATTCATGGTGCTTCAAAGGGTATGTTTGCAAGAGCTGTGGAACAATGGGGCACCTCCAACGAGCTTGCAAACGAGCTGCAAGCTCTGCAAAACCTGCTAACCACCACATGGCAGAGGAAGATCGGTCCATGGTGGATCAAAGCAATTTAGAACCTCAGAGAGAGAAGGCAGATGCTGAAGTACACAGGGTGCATACATTTTCAATGAAACGTCCACCTATAATGCTAAATGTAAAATTGAATGGCTTACCCATAGCCATGGAACTGCACACTGGCGCTAGCCAATCCATCATGAGTAAAAAGGTGTTTGAGAGACTGTGGTGCAACAAGGCACTCAGACCAGCCCTGAGCCCCATCCGCTCAAAACTGAGAATGCACACCAAAGAGCTTATCACTGTCCTGGACAGCGGCAAGGTCAAGGTCACCTACGAGGGCACGGTGCATATACTGCCACTCTGGATTGTCCTGGGCAATGGCCTCATACTGGTTGGAAGGAGATGGCTGGGCAAAATCCATTGGAACTGGGATGACATCCGAGTGCTATCATATGTCGATGAGGCCTCATGTACCCAGGTTCTTAACAAATTTCCTTCCCTTTTTGAGCCAGGCATTGGAAACTTTTCTGGGGCGAAGGTGCGGATCCACTTGGTCCCAGAGGTATGACCCATTCACCACAAGGCGCGAGCGGTACCTCACATGATGAGGGAGAGAGTGGAAATCGAGCTGGACAGGCTGCAATGCGAGGGCATCACTTCCCCTTTGGAATTCAGTGAGTGGGCCAGCCCGATTGTTCCAGTACTCAAAAGTGATTGCACAGTCAGGATTTGCGGCGATTATAAAGCAACTATTAATTGATTCTCGCTACAGGACCAATACCCACTACCTAAGGCAGACGACCTATTTGCGACGCTGGCAGGAGGCAAGACATTCACCAAGCTTGACTTAGAAACATAGAAACATAGAAAATAGGTGCAGGAGCAGGCCATTCAGCCCTTCTAGCCTGCACCGCCATTCAATGAGTTCATGGCTGAACATGAAACTTCAGTACCCCCTTCCTGCTTTCTCGCCATAACCCTTGATCCCCCGAGTAGTAAGGACTTCATCTAACCCCGTTTTGAATATATTTAGTGAATTGGCCTCAACTACTTTCTGTGGTAGAGAATTCCACAGGTTCACCACTCTCTGGGTGAAGAAATTCCTCCTCATCTCGGTCCTAAATGGCTTACCCCTTATCCTCAGACTGTGACCCCTGGTTCTGGACTTCCCCAACATTGGGAACATTCTTTCTGCATCTAACCTGTCTAAACCCGTCAGAATTTTAAACGTTTCTATGAGGTCCCCTCTCATTCTTCTGAACTCCAGTGAATACAAGCCCAATTGATCCAATCTTTCTTGATAGGTCAGTCCCGCCATCCCGGGAATCAGTCTGGTGAACCTTCGCTGCACTCCCTCAATAGCAAGAATGTCCTTCCTCAAGTTAGGAGACCAAAACTGTACACAATACTCCAGGTGTGGCCTCACCAAGGCCCTGTACAACTGTAGCAACACCTCCCTGCCCCTGTATTCAAATCCCCTCGCTATGAAGGCCAACATGCCATTTGCTTTCTTAACCGCCTGCTGTACCTGCATGCCAACCTTCAATGACTGATGTACCATGACACCCAGGTCTCGTTGCACCTTCCCTTTTCCTAATCTGTCACCATTCAGATAATAGTCTGTCTCTCTGTTTTTACCACCAAAGTGGATAACCTCACATTTATCCACATTATACTTCATCTGCCATGCATTTGCCCACTCACCTAACCTATCCAAGTCACTCTGCAGCCTAATAGCATCCTCCTCGCAGCTCACACTGCCACCCAACTTAGTATCATCCGCAAATTTGGAGATACTGCATTTAATCCCCTCGTCTAAATCATTAATGTACAATGTAAACAGCTGGGGCCCCAGCACAGAACCTTGCGGCACTCCACTAGTCACTGCCTGCCATTCTGAAAAGTACCCGTTTACTCCTACTCTTTGCTTCCTGTCTGACAACCAGTTCTCAATCCACGTCAGCACACTACCCCCAATCCCATGTGCTTTAACTTTGCACATTAATCTCTTGTGTGGGACCTTGTCGAAAGCCTTCTGAAAGTCCAAATATACCACATCAACTGGTTCTCCTTTGTCCACTTTACTGGAAACATCCTCAAAAAATTCCAGAAGATTTGTCAAGCATGATTTCCCTTTCACAAATCCATGCTGACTTGGACCTATCATGTCACCATTTTCCAGATGCACTGCTATGACATCCTTAATAATTGATTCCATCATTTTACCCACTACTGAGGTCAGGCTGACCGGTCTATAATTCCCTGTTTTCTCTCTCCCTCCTTTTTTAAAAAGTGGGGTTACATTGGCTACCCTCCACTCCATAGGAACTGATCCAGAGTCAATGGAATGTTGGAAAATGACTGTCAATGCATCCGCTATTTCCAAGGCCACCTCCTTAAGTACTCTAGGATGCAGGCCATCAGGCCCTGGGGATTTATCTGCCTTCAATCCCATCAATTTCCCCAACACAATTTCCCGACTAATAAAGATTTCCCTCAGTTCCTCTTCCTTACTAGACCCTCTGACCCCTTTTATATCCGGAAGGTTGTTTGTATCCTCCTTAGTGAATACCGAACCAAAGTACCTGTTCAATTGATCCGCCATTTCTTTGTTCCCCGTTATGACTTCCCCTGATTCTGACTGCAGGGGACCTACGTTTGTCTTCACCAACCTTTTTCTCTTTACATACCTATAGAAACTTTTGCAATCCGCCTTAATGTTCCCTGCAAGCTTCTTCTCGTACTCCATTTTCCCTGTCCTAATCAAACCCTTTGTCCTCCTCTGCTGAGTTCTAAATTTCTCCCAGTCCCCAGGTTCGCTGCTATTTCTGGCCAATTTGTATGCCACTTCCTTGGCTTTAATACTATCCCTGATTTCCCTAGATAGCCACGGTTGAGCCACCTTCCCCTTTTTATTTTTACGCCAGACAGGAATGTACAATTGTTGTACTTCATCCATGCGGTCTCTAAATGTCTGCCATTGCCCATCCACAGTCAACCCCCTAAGTATCATTCGCCAATCTATCCTAGCCAATTCTCGCCTCATACCTTCAAAGTTACCCTTCTTTAAGTTCTGGACCATGGTCTCTGAATTTACTGTTTCATTCTCCATCCTAATGCAGAATTCCACCATATTATGGTCACTCTTCCCCAAGGGGCCTCGCACAATGAGATTGCTAATTAATCCTCTCTCATTACACAACACCCAGTCTAAGATGGCCTCCCCCCTAGTTGGTTCCTCAACATATTGGTCTAGAAAACCATCCCTTATGCACTCCAGGAAATCCTCCTCCACCGTATTGCTTCCAGTTTGGCTAGCCCAATCTATGTGCATATTAAAGTCACCCATTATAACTGCTACACCTTTATTGCATGCACCCCTAATTTCCTGTTTGATGCCCTCCCCAACATCCCTATTACTGTTTGGAGGTCTGTACACAACTCCTACTAACGTTTTTTGCCCTTTGGTGTTCTGCAGCTCTACCCATATAGATTCCACATCATCCAAGCTAATGTCTTTCCTAACTATTGCATTAATCTCCTCTTTAACCAGCAATGCTACCCCACCTCCTTTTCCTTTTATTCTATCCTTCCTGAATGTTGAATACCCCTGAATGTTGAGTTCCCAGCCCTGATCATCCTGGAGCCACGTCTCCGTAATCCCAATCACATCATATTTGTTAACATCTATTTGCACAATTAATTCATCCACCTTATTGCGGATACTCCTTGCATTAAGACACAAAGCCTTCAGGCTTGTTTTATTAACACCCTTTGTCCTTTTAGAATTTTGCTGTACAGTGGCCCTTTTTGTTCTTTGCCTTGGGTTTCTCTGCCCTACACTTTTCCTCATCTCCTTTCTGTCTTTTGCTTTTGGCTCCTTTTTGTTTCCCTCTGTCTCCCTGCATTGGTTCCCATCCCCCTGCCATATTAGTTTAAATCCTCCCCAACAGCACTAGCAAACACTCCCCCGAGGACATTGGTTCCAGTCCTGCCCAGGTGCAGACCGTCCGGTTTGTACTGGTCCCACCTCCCCCAGAACCGGTCCCAATGCCCCAGGAATTTGAATCCCTCCCTGCTGCACCACTGCTCAAGCCACGTATTCATCTGCGCTATCCTGCGATTCCTACTCTGACTATCACGTGGCACTGGTAGCAATCCCGAGATTACTACTTTTGAGGTCCTACTTTTTAATTTAGCTCCTAGCTCCTTAAATTCGTTTCGTAGGACCTCATCCCTTTTTTTGCCTATGTCGTTGGTACCAATGTGCACCACGACAACTGGCTGTTCTCCCTCCCATTTCAGAATGTCCTGCACCCGCTCCGAGACATCCTTGACCCTTGCACCAGGGAGGCAACATACCATCCTGGAGTCTCGGTTGCGGCCGCAGAAACGCCTATCTATTCCCCTCACAATTGAATCCCCTATCACTATCGCTCTCCCACTCTTTTTCTTGCCCTCCTGTGCAGCAGAGCCAGCCACGGTGCCATGAACTTGGCTGCTGCTGCCCTCCCCTGATGAGTCATTCCCCTCAACAGTACCCAAAGCGGTGTATCTGTTTTGCAGGGGGATGACCGCAGGGGACCCCTGCACTACCTTCCTTGCTCTACTCTTCCTGCTGGTCTTCCATTCCCTATCTGGCTGTGGACCCTTTCCCTGCGGTAAGACCAACTCACTACACGTGATACTCACGTCATTCTCAGCATCGTGGATGCTCCAGAGTGAATCCACCTTCAGCTCCAATTCCGTAACGCGGACCGTCAGGAGCTGGAGGCGGATACACTTCCCGCACACATAGTCGTCAGGGACACCGGAAGCGTCCCTGAGTTCCCACATGGTACAGGAGGAGCACAACACCCGACCGAGCTCTCCTGCCATGTCTTAACCCTTAGATACACTTAAACTGGTAATAACAATGTTAAAAGTTACTGACCAATATAAGAAGAAAAAGAAAAACTACTCACCAATCACCAGCCAATCACTTACCCCCTAGGCTGTGACGTCACCTTTGTTTTTTTGCCTTCTCCCTGTAGCTGCACCGGTACGCCTCTCGCCGACCCCGGACTCGCGCTGCTCCGAGCTCCCGCCTCCTCGACTGACTGCTCCGAGCTCCCGCTGGCCTTTATAGGCCTCTCGCCGACCCCGGACTCGCGCTGCTCCGAGCTCCCGCCTCCTCGACTGACTGCTCCGAGCTCCCGCTGGCCTTTATAGGCCTCTCGCCGACCCCGGACTCGCGCTGCTCCGAGCTCCCGCCTCCTCGACTGACTGCTCCGAGCTCCCGCTGGCCTTTATAGGCCTCTCGCCGACCCCGGACTCGCGCTGCTCCGAGCTCCCGCCTCCTCGACTGACTGCTCCGAGCTCCCGCTGGCCTTTATAGGCCTCTCGCCGACCCCGGACTCGCGCGACTTCAGCCTACATTACGCAGGAGCTGGAGGAGTCTTCGAAGGCGCTCACCTGCATCAACACGTACAAGGGACTGTTCATCTGCAACAGATGCCCGTTTGGAATTCGGTCGGCAGCAGCAATCTTCCAGAAAAACATGGAGAGCCTACTCAAGTCGGTACCACGCATGGTGGTTTTTCAGGAAGACATATTGGTCACAGGTCGGGACACCGTCGAGCATCTACAAAACCTGGAGGAGGTCCTCCAGCGACTTGATCGCGTAGGGCTGCGACTGAAGAGGTCGAAATGCGTCTTCATGGCAACAGAAGTGGAGATTTTGGGGAGAAACATCGCGGCGGATGGCATTCAGCCCACAGACGTCAAGAGATGGTGGAAGTTATAGCAGATGCATTCGTTATAATCTACCAAAATTCTCTGGATTCTGGGGAGGTACCAGCGGATTGGAAAGCAGCTAATGTAACGCCTCTGTTTAAAAAAGGGGGCAGACAAAAGGCAGGTAACTATAGGCCAGTTAGTTTAACATCTGTAGTGGGGAAAATGCTTGAAACTATCATTAAGGAAGAAATAGCGGGACATCAAGATAGGAATAGTGCAATCAAGCAGACGCAGCATAGATTCATGAAGGGGAAATCATGTTTAACTAATTTACTGGAATTCTTTGAGGATATAACGAGCATGGTGGATAGAGGTGTACCGATGGATGTGGTGTATTTGGATTTCCAAAAGGCATTTGATAAGGTGCCACACAAAAGGTTACTGCAGAAGATAAAGGTACGCAGAGTCAGAGGAAATGTATTAGCATGGATCGAGAATTGGCTGGCTAACAGAAAGCAGAGAGTCGGGATAAATGGGTCCTTTTTGGGTTGGAAATCGGTGGTTAATGGTGTGCCACAGGGATCGGTGCTGGGACCACAACTGTTTACAATATACATAGATGACCTGGAAGAGGGGACAGAGTGTAGTGTAACAAAATTTGCAGATGACACAAAGATTAGTGGGAAAGCGGGTTGTGTAGAGGACACAGAAAGGCTGCAAAGAGATTTAGATAGGTTAAGCGAATGGGCTAAGGTTTGGCAGATGGAATACAATGTCGGAAAGTATGAGGTCATTCACCTTGGGAAAAAAAACAGTAAAAGGGAATATTATTTGAATGGGGAGAAATTACAACATGCTGCGGTGCAGAGGGACCTGGGGGTCCTTGTGCATGAATCCCACAAAGTTAGTTTGCAGGTGCAGCAGGTAATCAGGAAGGCGAATGGAATGTTGGCCTTCATTGCGAGAGGGATGGAGTACCAAAGCAGGGAGGTCCTTCTGCAACTGTATAGGGTATTGGTGAGGCCGCACCTGGAGTACTGCGTGCAGTTTTGGTCACCTTACTTAAGGAAGGATATACTAGCTTTGGAGGGGGTACAGAGACGATTCACTAGGCTGATTCCAGAGATGAGGGGGTTGCCTTATGATGATAGATTGAGTAGACTGGGACTTTACTTGTTGGAGTTCAGAAGGATGAGGGGTGATCTTATAGAAACATTTAAAATAATAAAAGGGATAGACAAGATAGAGGCAGAGAGGTTGTTTCCACTGGTCGGGGAGACTAGAACTAGGGGGCACAGCCTCAAAATACAGCGGAGACAATTTAAAACAGAGTTGAGAAGGAATTTCTTCTCCCAGAGGGTTGTGAATCTGTGGAAATCTCTGCCCAAGGAAGCAGTTGAGGCTAGCTCATTGAATGTATTCAAGTCACAGATAGATAGATTTTTAACCAATAAGGGAATTAAGGGTTACGGGGAGCAGGCAGGTAAGTGGAGCTGAGTCCACGGCCAGATCAGCCATGATCTTGTTGAATGGCGGAGCAGGCTCGAGGGGCTAGATGGCCTACTCCTGTTCCTAATTCTTATGTTCTTATGTAAGACAGAGGCTATCAGAAACGCGCTCAGGCCACAGAACGTCACGGAGCTGCGGTCGTTCCTGGGACTTCTCAACTATTTTGGTAACTTCCCACTGGGGTTAAGCACCCTCTTAGAGCCCCTACATGTGTTATTGCGTAAAGGTGAGAACTGGGTATGCGGAAAAAAAACAAGTAATTGCTTTTGAGAAAGCCAGAAACATTTTATGCTCCAACAATCTGCTTGTATTGTATAACCTGTGCAAAAGACTTGTGCTAACATGCGATGCGTCGTCGTACGGAGTCGGGTGCGTATTACAACAAGCTAATGTTGCGGGGAAGTTGCAACCTGTCACCTATGCCTCCAGGAGCTTGTCTAAGGTCGAGGGAAAGGGTCCACAGCCAGATAGGGAATGGAAGACCAACAGGAAGAGCAGTGCAAGGAAGGTAGTGCAGGAGTCCCATGTGGTCATCCCCCTGCAAAACAGATACACTGCTTTGGGTACTGTTGAGGGGGATGACTCATCAGGGGAGGGCAGCAGCAGCCAAGTTCATGGCACCATGGCTGGCTCTGCTGCACAGGAGGGCAGGAAAAAGAGTGGGAGAGCAATAGTGAATTGGGGATTCAATGGTGAGGGGAATAGATAGGCGTTTCTGCGGCCGCAACCGAGACTCCAGGATGGTATGTTGCCTCCCTGGTGCAAGGGTCAAGGATGTCTCGGAGCGGGTGCAGGACATTCTAAAAAGGGAGGGAGAACAGCCAGTTGTCGTGGTGCACATTGGTACCAACGACATAGGTAAAAAAAGGGATGAGGTCCTACAAAACGAATTTAAGGAGCTAGGAGCTAAATTAAAAAGTAGGACCTCAAAAGTAGTAATCTCGGGATTGCTACCAGTGCCACGTGATAGTCAGAGTAGGAATCTGACTATCACGTGGCAGATGAATACGTGGCTTGAGCAGTGGTGCAGCAGGGAGGGATTCAAATTCCTGGGGCATTGGAACCGGTTCTGGGGGAGGTGCGACCAGTACAAACCGGACGGTCTGCACCTGGGCAGGACCGGAACCAATGTCCTAGGGGGAGTGTTTGCTAGTGCTGTTGGGGAGGATTTAAACTAATATGGCAGGGGGATGGGAACCAATGCAGGGAGACAGAGGGAAACAAAAAGGAGGCAAAAGCAAAAGACAGAAAGGAGATGAGGAAAAGTGGAGGGCAGAGAAACCCAAGACAAAGAACAAAAAGGGCCACTGTACAGCAAAATTCTAAAAGGACAAAGGGTGTTAAAAAAACAAGCCTGAAGGCTTTGTGTCTTAATGCAAGGAGTATCCGCAATAAAGTGGATGAATTAACTGTGCAAATAGATGTTAACAAATATGATGTGATTGGGATTACGGAGACGTGGCTCCAGGATGATCAGGGCTGGGAACTCAACATCCAGGGGTATTCAACATTCAGGAAAGATAGAATAAAAGAAAAAGGAGGTGGGGTAGCATTGCTGGTTAAGGAGCAAATTAAGGCAATAGTTCGGAAGGACATTAGCTTGGATGATGTGGAATCTATATGGGTAGAGCTGCAGAATACCAAAGGGCAAAAAACGTTAGTGGGAGTTGTATACAGACCTCCAAACAGTAGTAGTGATGTTGGGGAGGGCATCAAACATGAAATTAGTGTTGCATGCAATAAAGATGCAGCAGTTATAATGGGTGACTTTAATATGCACATAGATTGGGTTAACCAAACTGGAAGCAATACGGTGGAGGAGGATTTCCTGGAGTGCATAAGGGATGGTTTATTAGACCAATATGTTGAGGAACCAACTAGGGGGGAGGCCATCTTAGATTGGGTGTTGTGTCATGAGAGAGGATTAATTAGCAATCTCGTTGTGCGAGGCCCCTTGGGGAAGAGTGACCATAATATGGTGGAATTCTGCATTAGGATGGAGAATGAAACAGTTAATTCAGAGACCATGGTCCAGAAATTAAAGAAGGGTAACTTTGAAGGTATGAGGAGTGAATTGGCTAGGATAGATTGGCGAATGATACTAAAGGGGTTGACTGTGGATGGGCAATGGCAGACATTTAGAGACCGCATGGATGAACTACAACAATTGTACATTCCTGTTTGGCGTAAAAATAAAAAAGGGAAGGTGGCTCAACCGTGGCTATCAAGGGAAATCAGGGATAGCATTAAAGCCAAGGAAGTGGCATACAAATTGGCCAGAAATAGCAGCGAACCCGGGGACTGGGAGAAATTTAGAACTCAGCAGAGGAGGACAAAGGGTTTGATTAGGGCAGGGAAAATGGAGTACGAGAAGAAGCTTGCAGGGAACATTAAGACGGATTGCAAAAGTTTCTATAGATATGTAAAGAGAAAAAGGTTAGTAAAGACAAACGTAGGTCCCCTGCAGTCAGAATCAGGGGAAGTCATAACGGGGAACAAAGAAATGACGGACCAATTGAACAAGTACTTTGGTTTGGTATTCACTGAGGAGGACACAAACAACCTTCCGGATATAAAAGGGTTCGGAGGGTCTAGTATGGAGGAGGAACTGAGGGAAATCCTTATTAGTCGGGAAATTGTGTTGTGGAAATTGATGGGATTGAAGGCCGATAAATCCCCAGGGCCTGATGGACTGCATCCCAGAGTACTTAAGGAGGTGGCCTTGGAAATAGTGGATGCATTGACAGTCATTTTCCAACATTCCATTGACTCTGGATCAGTTCCTATGGAGTGGAGGGTAGCCAATGTAACCCCACTTTTTAAAAAAGGAGGGAGAGAGAAAACAGGGAATTATAGACCGGTCAGCCTGACATCGGTAGTGGGTAAAATGATGGAATCAATTATTAAGGATGTCATAGCAATGCATTTGGAAAGAGGTAATATGATAGGTCCAAGTCAGCATGGATTTGTGAAAGGGAAATCATGCTTGACAAATCTTCTGGAATTTTTTGAGGATGTTTCCAGTAGAGTGGACAAGGGAGAACCAGTTGATGTGGTATATTTGGACTTTCAGAAGGCTTTCGACAAGGTCCCACACAAGAGATTAATGTGCAAAGTTAAAGCACATGGGATTGGGGGTAGTGTGCTGACATGGATTGAGAACTGGTTGTCAGACAGGAAGCAAAGAGTAGGAGTAAATGGGGACTTTTCAGAATGGCAGGCAGTGACTAGTGGGGTACCGCAAGGTTCTGTGCTGGGGCCCCAGCTGTTTACACTGTACATTAATTATTTAGACAAGGGGATTAAATGTAGTATCTCCAAATTTGCGGATGACACTAAGTTGGGTGGCAGTGTGAGCTGCGAGGAGGATGCTATGAGGCTGCAGAGCGACTTGGATAGGTTAGGTGAGTGGGCAAATGCATGGCAGATGAAGTATAATGTGGATAAATGTGAGGTTATCCACTTTGGTGGTAAAAACAGAGAGACAGACTATTATCTGAATGGTGACAGATTAGGAAAAGGGGAGGTGCAAAGAGACCTGGGTGTCATGGTACATCAGTCATTGAAGGTTGGCATGCAGCTACAGCAGGCGGTTAAGAAAGCAAATAGCATATTGGCCTTCATAGCGAGGGGATTTGAGTACAGGGGCAGGGAGGTGTTGCTACAATTGTACAGGGCCTTGGTGAGGCCACACCTGGAGTATTGTGTACAGTTTTGGTCTCCTAACCTGAGGAAGGACATTCTTGCTATTGAGGGAGTGCAGCGAAGGTTCAGCAGACTGATTCCCGGAATGGCGGGACTGACCTATCAAGAAAGACTGGATCAACTGGGCTTGTATTCACTGGAGTTCAGAAGAATGAGAGGGGACCTCATAGAAACGTTTAAAATTCTGACGGGGTTAGACAGGTTAGATGCAGGAAGAATGTTCCCAATGTTGGGGAAGTCCAGAACCAGGGGACACAGTCTAAGGATAAGGGGGAAGCCATTTAGGACCGAGATGAGGAGGAATTTCTTCATCCAGAGAGTGGTGAACCTGTGGAATTCTCTACCACAGAAAGTTGTTGAGGCCAATTCACTAAATATATTCAAAAAGGAGTTAGATGAAGTCCTTACTACTAGGGGAATCAAGGGGTATGGTGAGAAAGCAGGAATGGGGTACTGAAGTTGCATGTTCAGCCATGAACTCATTGAATGGCGGTGCAGGCTAGAAGGGCCGAATGGCCTACTCCTGCACCTATTTTCTATGTTTCTATGTTTCTATGAGAGGGCCTACAGCATGATTGAGAAAGAGGCATTACCGTGTGTGTTTGGGGTAAAGAAAATGCATCAGTACCTGTTTGACCTCAAATTTGAGCTGGAAACCGATCACATCCCTGTTCGCTGAAAACAAGGGGATAAATACTAATGCCTCAGCCCGCATACAAAGGTGGGCACTCGCGCTATCAGCATATAACTATACCATCCGCCACAGTCCAGACACCGAGAACTGTGCGGATGCTCTCAGTCGGCTACCATTGCCCACCACGGGGGTGGAAATGGCGCCGCCTGCAAACTTGTTGATGGTGACGCAGCCCGCAGACTTGTTGATGGTCATGGAAGCGTTTGAAAATGATAAATCACCTGTCACGGCCCACCAGATTAGGACTTGGACCAGCCAAGATCCTCTGCTGTCACTAGTAAAAAACTGTGTACTGCATGGGAGCTGGGCCAGCATCCCCATTAAAATGCAAGAGCCACTCAAGCCATTCCAGTGGCGAAAGGATGAGCTGTCCATTCAGGCAGACTGCCTGTTGTGGGGTAACCGCGTAGTGCTCCCCAAAAAGGGCAGGGAGACGTTCATCTCGGATCTCCACAGCACACACTCGGGTATAGTCATGATGAAAGCGATAGCCAGATCCCACGTGTGGTGGCCCGATATCGACTCTGACTTAGAGTCCTGTGTATCGCAATGCAGCGTGTGTGCTCAGTTGAGCAAAGCGCCCAGAGAAGCACCACTAAGATTGTGGTCCTGGCCCTCCAGACCATGGTCGAGGATCCATGTCGACTATGCGGGCCTGTTTCTCGGTAAAATGTTCCTCGTGGTGGCGGATGCTTTTTCAAAATGGATTGAACGTGAAATAATGTCGGGAAGCACTGCCACCGCCACCATTGAAAGCTTGAGGGCCATGTTTGC
This sequence comes from Pristiophorus japonicus, assembly GCF_044704955.1. NCBI lineage: Eukaryota > Metazoa > Chordata > Chondrichthyes > Pristiophoridae > Pristiophorus > Pristiophorus japonicus. The sequence continues at coordinate 55,848,680 of NC_091980.1, forward strand.
CACCCACGGCTTGCCTCACATACTGGTCAGTGACGACAGGCCATGTTTCACCAGTGTCGAATTTAAAGAATTCATGACCCGCAATGGGATCAAACATGTCACCTCGGCCCCGTTTAAACCAGCCTCCAATGGGCAGGCAGAGCAGGCAGTACAAACCATCAAACAGAGCCTTAAACGAGTCACAGAAGGCTCACTCCAAACCCGCCTGTCCCGAGTACTGCTCAGCTACCGCATGAGACCCCACTTGCTCACAGGAGTGCCCCCGGCTGAGCTACTCATGAAAAGGACACTTAAAAACAGACACTCACTGGTTCACCACAACCTGCATGATCAGGTAGAGAACAGGCGGCAGCAACAAAATGTAAACGATGGTCGCGCCACTGTGTCACGGGAAATTGATCTGAATGACCCTGTGTATGTGCTAAACTATGGGCATGGTCCCAAGTGGATCGCGGGCATGGTGATAGCTACAGAAGGGAGTAGGGTGTTTGTAGTCAAACTAGACAATGGACAAATTTGCAGAAAGCAGCTGGACCAAACGAGACTGCGGTTCACAGACTGCCTTGAACAACCCACAGCAGACACCACCTTTTCGAGCCCACAGCACTCACCCAAAGGATCAACGACACCACGCCATCAGGAAATTGAACCCATCACTCCCAACAGCCCAGCAAGGCCAGGCTCACCCAGCAGCCCTGCAGGGCCAACAACACGCCAGCCCAGCGAGGGCACAGCCAACACACCAGAACAGACATTTGTACCGAGGCAGTCCACCAGGGAAAGAAAGGCTCCCGACCGCCTCACCTTGTAAATAGTTTTCACTTTGACTTTGGGGGGGGGAGTGATGTTGTGTATCTGTAAAGCTTGCATTCATATGTTCCACCACCAGGGAGCGCATCCCCTGAAGTCCCAAGGGATCCCACCATCCCTTGGGAGCACTGTACATAAGCCGGCCCCTAAGGCCTGTTCCTCACTATGGAGTGTCTTAATAGAGACTGAGGTCACTGTTACTTTAACCTCCCTGTGTGCAGCCTCATCTGTGTTAGGAACACAATAGGTAGCACTCTCGCCTCTGAGTTAGAAAAATGTGGGTACAAATCCCACTCCAGAGATTGAGCACAAAATCTAGGTTGAGCAGTACTGAGGGAGTGCGGCACTGTTAAATTAAGTTAATTAAATAAATCTGGAATTAAAAAGCTCGTATGAAACTACCGGATTATCGCAAAAACACATCTGGTTCACTAATGTCCTTCAGGGAAGGAAACCTGCCACCCTTACCTGGTCTGGCCTATATGTGACTCCAGACCCAGAGCAATGTGGTTGACTCTTTTGTGCCTTCTGAAATGGGCACAAAAGAGTCCCTACGACAACGTCAGCACTGTGGGAGTACTTCACCACAAGACCTGCAGCAGTTTAAGAAGGCGGCTCACCACCATGTTATCAAGGGCAATTAGGGATGGGCAATAAATGCTGGCCTTGCCAGCGACGACCATATCTCGTGAACGAATAAATACAATTTTTAAAAAGCATCAGGTAGAGTATATAAATCAAGACGGTCTGCGTAACCATGGATCACAGGATAAATAAGAATGGATTTTTGGCTTTTCTGTTTTCAAGGTGGAACGTAGGCGGGACTGGAAATTTACTGGCGGGTTGCCAGTTGCGCTTTATTCAGGAATTTTCGCCATCTGGGCCCTGCGCCGGGTGCACAGCGCAAAGGGAGGTGTTGTACAACTTTTGAACTAAAGTGCCGGCATGTGTGCTCCGAGAGAGGTCTTCGGGGGGTGTGGGTGAAGAAACCTTAAAAAGCCCCACAAAAACATTCCCAAAACATTGCCCACGCCACCACAACACAAATCGCTAAAAAATTTAAAAGAATAAATACTCGCACTTACCTTAACAGCACATTACCTTCCTCACTGCTGCTGGCATGGCTGGACTGCTCTGGTTTCCCAGGCGGTCATTGCGAGACACGATTCCAGGCTTACGGGTCGGGTTCGAGTCAAATCAGTCTATCATAGCCAATTCACGTCTCATACCATCGAAGTTACCTTTCTTTAAGTTCAGGACCCTAGTCTCCGAATTAACTGTGTCACTCTCCATCTTAATGAGGAATTCTACCATATTATGGTCACTCTTCTCCAAGGGGCTCACACAACTAGATTGCTAATTCATCCTCTCTGGCGAATGATTCTTAAAGGGTTGACGGTGGATAGGCAATGGCAGACATTTAAAGATCACATGGATGAACTTCAACAATTGTACATCCCTGTCTGGCGTAAAAATAAAACTGGGAAGATGGCTCAACTGTGGCTAGCAAGGGAAATTATTAATAGTGTTAAATCCAAGGAAGAGGCACATAAATTGGCCAGAAAAAGCAGCAAACCTGAGGACTGGGAGGATTATAGAATTGAGCAGAGGAGGACAAAGGGTTTAATTAGGAGGTGGAAATAGAGTAAGCTTGCAGGGAACATAAAAACTGACTGCAAAAGCTTCTATAGCTATGTAAAGAGAAAAAGATTAGTAAAGACAAATGTAGGTCCCTTGCAGTCAGAATCAGGTGAATTTATAATGGGGAACAAGGAAATGGCAGACCAACTGAACAAACACTTTGGTTCTGTCTTCACTAAGGAAGACACAAATAACCTTCCAGAAATACGAGGAGACCGAGGGTCTAGCGAGAAGGAGGAACTGAAGGAAATCCTAATTAGTCAGGAAATTGTGTTAGGGAAATTGATGGGATTGAAGGCCGATAAATCCCCAGGGCCTGATAGTCTGCATCCCAGAGTACTTAAGGAGGTGGCCCTAGAAATAGTGGACGCATCGGTGGTCATTTTCCAACATTCTATAGACTCTGGATTAATGTCTATGGATTGGAGGGTACCTAATGTAACCTCACTTTTTTAAAAAGGAGGGAGAGAGAAAACAGGGAATTATAGACCGATTAACCTGATATCGGTGGTGGGGAATGTTGTGTATGCATGACTGTTTACTGTGTGATGTCTGAAACACTGTATGCAACACTGAATGTACCCTTACACTGTACACACCTTATCTGTACACCAGCCGGTGCTGCTGCTGGAGACCTAGGTGTTGCCTGCACAGGGCAGGTAACCCAGTATAAAAGGGAACTCAGCTTGTTGTCATCACTCAGGAGCGGTCACTCAGGAGCTGCAAATAAAGGACTACAGGTCTATACAGTTTAAGTATCACACCCTGCCTCGTGGAGTCATTACTAAAGGTGCCTACATACACTACAGCTGGCAACGGGAATATGAGTTTACAAACCACACGCTCAGCATGTCGAATCTCAGCATCTTTCAGCAATTTACCAATGGGGAAGATTGGGATGCTTTTGTAGAAAGATTGGAACACTTAAGGAGACTGGTTGCACCATGCGACTTTGGCGACCACCTAAATGAAGCACTAAGGGACTCTAAACTGACGAGAACAGTGCACCACATTGATACTTCTAAGGGCAGAAATGCTGCCCCGAGTCCCGCAACCCTGAGTTCGCCACATGGGGCAAACCAACTAGCCCCGTGCTGGCGCTGTGGAGGAAACCAAAAGGCCCACCAGTGCCACTACAAAGACGATGCATGCAAAGAGAAAAGACACCTTCAAAGAATGTGTAGAAAAAGCTGTACTCACTGCATCTCTGATGAGTTGGCTGATCACTGGGACTCCGACACAGAGGAAGGTGAAGTTGCTCAACCCCTGGAAGAAGAGTATGGAACTCATTCCTGCTCCACCGAAAGTTCTCCGTGGACAATGAAAGTAAATGTCGACGGAGACCCAGTTTCAATGGAGATAGATACAGGGGCGAGCCAGTCTGTGATGAGTCAAGCGATCTTTGAAGAACTTTGGATGAATCCCGCCAATCGACCACAATGGCAGCCTGTCCAAGCGAAGCTACTCCCAAGCCTCTGGGCTCCGGCAATCCATCGCTGCATCCGGAGATTCCACTGTCCAGCTCGACTGCCCACAACATCCCGGCGAAATCTCCAAGATCAAGGATCCAAACTCCACTTTCCGGGCCGAGGCAGCACTCCAAGAGGTGAACGGCGTTGAAAGAAATTGATTCCCGATGTCCAGGGACAAACCTGTGGAAGGAAAGAGCACCACAGCCTACCTGGAGGAAAGCCAGAAAATGGCAGCTGCAGCACAAGGAGAAACATGTGTGATCAAAATGGCCGCGGCCATACCACAAGTGAGCACGGAGGAGCATCACGTGACACCGAGCGGCCAATCGGATTTGAAGGCTCCCTTAAAGGAGACCGGTAAACAAAGAAATTTAAAGGGGAAGTTTCAACTATTTGAGTACGTGGACTTTAAAGCTAAAGTTGCGATTAAAGGGTGCAAGTATGAAAATGTATGCAATGTAACCATGAATTGTGATGCTGGTTTAACTAATGTGACTAATGAGATGAATGCAGGTGTCACTAAGGTTAAGAACAAGTTTATTATACTTAACAATAATGATAGAGAATGTGAAATGCCTAATGTAACCATGTCTGTTGAAACCAGGACACCCAAAAGTGATGCAAATGCTAGAATGTATAAGGCAGGCTCGACTATGTGTGATCAGAGCCAAAGTGTCATGAATACTGATAGGACACTGCCAAAGGACATTGGGTCCTACAGGGACCATGCTGATGCCAATGGAGTCCACCTGTGGGAGACCCCCAGGTCCAGCAGGTTACCTGACCATGTAGCCTAGACCTTTGGAACAAATGTGATGCCCCTTGCAGGACACACACACAGCCAGTGGGAGCAAACCCACTACAGGGACAGTGTTCAATGGGCAGCCCAGCCACCACCAATGGCAACCTGCACTAGACCAGCCCTACAACCCCTGGCCACCAGGGCCAACACCAGGAGCATGAGGCCAATACCCTCCAGCTTCCCTGGCAAACCCTGGGATGACCTGACCCTCATCCCAATTGGTGGACAAGGAGCCCACCCAGTCTTGTGGTCCTTACCACCACCCCACAACTATCCACATCACAGTGTATACACACCACCTACTGCTGCTGTAGCTACCCCCCGAGGGATCCCACAACAGTGACACCCACTTGGTTTGTGTATGAGGGAGGGGAAACGTACGAAGCCAGCTCAAGCACATGGGTCACACCTGGCAACCTCACAACCATCACCACAACCTACCACTGATCATCTCCCCTAGTCATGACAATAAGGATATGAAAAATGCTTAGGGGGGAGTGTTGTTGTGCATGCATGCCTGTTTACTGTGTGATGTCTAAAACACTGTTATTCAACACTGAATGTACTCTTACACTGTACACACCTTATCTGTACACCAGAGGGTGCTGCTGCTGGAGACCTAGGGGTTGCCTGCACAGGGCAGGTAACCCAGTATAAAAGGGAACTCAGCTTGTTGTCAGCACTCAGGAGCGGTCACTCAGGAGCTGCAAATAAAGGACTACAGGTCTACACAGTTTAAGTATTACACCTTGCCTCGTGGAGTCATTACTAAAGGTGCCTACATTACACTACAGGGAAAATGTTGCAATCAATTATTAAAGATGTAATAGCAGCTCATTTGGAAAGCAGTGACAGGATCGGTCCAAGTCAGCATGGATTTATGAAAGTGAAATCATGCTTGACAAATCTTCTAGAATCTTTTGAGGATGTAACTAATAGAGTGGACAAGGGAGAACCAGTGGATGTGTTGTATTTGGACTTTCAAAAGGCTTTTGACAAGGTCCCACACAAGAGAGTAGTGTGCAAAATAAAAGCACATGGTATTGGGGTAATGTATTGACGTGGATAGAGAACTGGTTGGCAGACAGGAAGCAAAGAGTAGGAATAAACAGCTCCTTTTCAGAATGCAGGCAGTGATTGTGGGGTACCGCAAGGTTCAATGCTGGGCCCCCAGCTATTTACAATATACATTAATGATTTGGACGAAGGAATTGAATGTAATATCTCCATGTTTGCAGATGACACTAAGCTGGGTGGCAGTGTGGGCCATGAGGAGGATGCTAAGAGGCTGCAGGGTGACTTGCACAGGTTAGGTGAGTGGGCAAATGCATGGCAGATGCAGTATAATGTAGATAATTGTGAGGTTATCCACTTTGCTGGCAAAAACAGGGAGGTAGAATATTATCTGAATGGTGACAGATTAGGTAAAGGGGAGGTGCACCAAGACCTGGGTGTCATGGTACATCAGTCATTGAAAGTTGGCATGCAGGTACAGCAGACGGCGAAGAAGGCAAATGGCATGTTAGCCTTCATAGCGAGAGGATTTGAGTATAGGAGCAGGGTGGTCTTACTGCAGCTGTACAGGGCCTTGGTAAGGCCACACCTTAAATATTGTGTACAGTTTTGGTCTCCTAATCTGAGGAAGGACATTCTTGCTATTGAGGGAGTGCAGCGAAGAGTCATCAGACTGATTCCCGGGATGGCAGGACTGACATATGAAGAAAGATTGGATCAACTGGGCTTGTATTCATTGGAATTTAGAAGAATGAGAGGGGATCTCATAGAAACATTAAAAAATTGGACAGGTTAGATGCAGGAAGAATGTTCCCGATGTTGGGGAAGTCCAGAACCAGGGGTCACAGTCTAAAGATAAGGGGTAAGCCATTTAGGATCGAGATGAGGACTAAGAGAGTTATGAACCTGTGGAATTCTCTACCACAGAAAGTTGTTGAGGCCAGTTCGTTAGATATATTCAAAAGGGAGTTAGATGTGGCCCTTATGGCTAAAGGGATCAAGGGGTATGGAGAGAAAGCAGGAATGGGATACTGAAGTTGCATGATCAGACATGATCATATTGAATGGTGGTGCAGGCTTGAAGGGCCGAATGGCATACTCTTGCACCTAGTTGGTTCCTCGACTTATTGGTCTAGAAAACCATCACTTATACACTCCAGGAAATCCTCCTCCACCATGCTGCTACCAGTTTGGTTAGCCCAATCTATATGTAGATTAAAGTCACCCATGATAACTGCTATACCTTATTGCATGCATCCCAGTTTCCTGTTTGATGCCACCCCCAACCTCCCTACTACTGTTTGGTGGTCTGTACACAACTCCCACTAACATCTTCTGCCCTTTGGTGTTTCGCAGCTCTACCCATATAGATTCCACATCATCCAAGCTAATGTCCTTCTTTACTATTGCGTTAATCTCCTCTTTAACCAGTAACGCTAGCCCACCTCCTTTTCCTTCCTGTCTATCCTTCATGAATATTGAATACCCCTGGATGTTGAGTTCCCAGCCTTGGTTACCCTGGAGCCATGTCTCCGTAATACCAATTACATCATATCTGTTAACAGCTATTTGCGCAGTTAATTCATCCACCTTATTACGCATGCTCCTCGCATTGATACTCAGCCTTCAGGCTTGTTTTTTTAACACTCTTTGTCCTTTTAGAATTATATTGTAATGTGGCCCTTTTTGATTTTTGCCCTTTATTTCTCTGCCCTCCATTCTTGTTGTTCTCCTTCCGACCTTTTGCTTCTGCCCCTTTTTTACTTCCCTCTGCCTCCCTGCGTAGATTCCCATCCCCCTGTCATATTATTTTAAACCCTCCCCAATAGAACTAGCACTCCGCCTAGGACATCGGTTCCGGTCCTGCCCAGGTGCAGACTGTCCTGTTTGTACTGGTCCTCCTGTATTATGTGGGAAGTCAGGGATGCTTCCGGTGTCCCTGACGACTACGTGTGCGGGAAGTGTATCCGCCTCCAGCTCCTGACGGATCGCATTGCGGCACTGGAGCTGCGGGTGGATTCACTCTAGAGCATCCACGATGCTGAGAATGACATGAGTAGCATGTTTAGCGAGTTGGGCTTACCGCAGTAAAAGAGTACACAGCCAGATAGTAAATGGGTGACCAGCAGGAAGAGCAGTGCAAGGAAGGTAGTGCAGGAGTCCCCTGCGGTCATCCCCCTGCAAAACAGATACACCGCTTTGGGTACTGTTGAGGGGTATGACTCATCAGGGGAGAGCAGCAGCAGCCAAGTTCATGGCACCATGGGTGGCTCTGCTGCACAGGAGGGCAGGAAAAAGAGTGGGAGAGCGAAAGTGATAGGGGATTTGATTGTAAGGGGAATAGATAGGCGTTTCTGCAGCCACAACCGAGATCCAGGATGGTATGTTGCCTCCCTGGTGCAAGGGTCAAGGATGTCTCGGACGGGTGCAGGACATTCTGAAAAGGGAGGGTGAACAGCCAGTTGTCGTGATGCATATAGGTACCAACGATATAGGAAAAAAACGGAATGAGGTCCTACGAGACGAATTTAGGGAATAGGAGCTAAATTAAAAAGTTTGACCTCAAAAGTAGTAATCTCAGGATTGCTACCAGTGCCACGTGCTAGTCAGAGTAGGAATCGCAGGATAGCTCAGATGAATACGTGGCTTGAGGAGTGGTGCAGAAGGGAGGGATTCAAATTCCTGGAACATTGGAACCGGTTCTGGGGGAGGTGCGACCAGTACAAACCGGGTGGTCTGCACCTGGGCAGGACTGGAACCAATGTCCTAGGTGAGTGTTTGCAAGTGCTGTTGGGGAGGAGTTAAACTAACATGGCAGGGGGATGGGAACCTATGCAGGGAGACAGAGGGAAATAAAATGGAGGCAGAAGCAAAAGATAGAAAGGAGAATAGTAAAAGTGGAAGGCAGAGAAACCCAAGGCAAAAAACAAAAAGGGCCACATTACAGAAAAATTATTAAGGAGTAAAGTGTGTTAAAAAGACAAGCCTGAAGGCTCTGTGCCTCAATGCGAGGAGTATTCGGAATAAGGTGGACGAATTAACTGCGCAGATAGCAGTAAACGGATATGATGTAATTGGCATCACGGAGACATGGCTCCAGGGTGACCAAGGCTGGGAACTCAACATCCAGGAGTATTCAACATTTAGGAAGGATAGTCAGAGAGGAAAAGGAGGCGGGGTGGCATTGCTAGTTAAAAAGGAAATTAATGCAATAGTAAGGAGGGACATTAGCCTGGATGATGTGAAATCGGTATGGGTGGAGCTGCGGAATTCCAAAGGACAGAAAACGCTAGTGGGAGTTGTGTACAGACTGCCAAACAGTAGTAGTGAGGTTGGGGACAGCATCAAACAAGAAATAAGGGATGTGTGCAATAAAGGTACAGCAGTAATCATGGGCGACTTTAATCTACATATTGATTGGGCTAACCAAACTGGTAGCTATGCGGTGGAGGAGGATTTCCTGGAGTGTATTATGGATGGTTTTCTCAACCAATATGTCGAGGAACCAACTAGAGAGCAGGCCATCCTAGATTGGGTGATGTGTAATGAGAAGGGACTAATTAGCAATCTTGTTGTGCGAGGCCCCTTGGGGAAGAGTGACCATAATATGGTAGAATTCTTTATTAAGATGGAGAATGACACAGTTAATTCGGAAACGAGGGTCCTGAACTTAAGGAAAGGTAACTTCGACAGTATGAGGCATGAATTGGCCAGAATAGACTGGCAAAGGATACTTAAAGGGTTGACGGTGGAAAAGCAATGGCAAACATTTAAAGGTCACATGGATAAACTTCAGCAATTGGACATCACTGTCTGGAGTAAAAATAAAATGGGGAAGGTGGCTCAACCATGGCTAACAAGGGAAATTAAGGATAGTGTTAAAGCCAAGGAAGAGGCATATAAATTGGCTAGAAAAAGCAACAAACATGAGTACTGGGAGAAATTTAGAATTCAATAGAGGAGGACAAAGGGTTTAATTAAGAGGGGGCAAATAGCGTACGAGAGGAAGCTTGCAGTGAACATAAAAACTGACTGCAAAAGCTTCTATAAATATGTGAAGAGAAAAAGATTAATGAAGACAAACATGGGTCCCTTGCAGTCGGATTCAGGTCAATTTATAATGGGGAACAAAGAAATGGCAGACCAATTGAACCAATACTTCGGTTCTGTCTTCACAAAGGAAGACACAAATAAGCTTCCGAATATACTAGGGGACAGTGGGTCTAGTGAGAAGGAGGAACTGAAGGATATCCTTATTAGGCGGGAAATTGTGTTAGTGAATTTGATGGGATTGAAGGCCGATAAATCCCCGGGGCCTGATAGTCTGCATCCCAGAGTATTTAAGGAAGTGGCCCTAGAAATAGTGGATGCATTGGTGATCATTTTCCAACAGTCTATCGACTCTGGATCAGTTCCTATGGACTGGAGGGTAGCTAATGTAACACCACTTTTTAAAAAAGGAGGGAGAGAGAAAACGGTTAATTACAGACCGGTTAGCCTGACATCAGTGGTGGGGAAAATGTTGGAATCAATCATGAAGGATGAAATAGCAGCGCATTTGGAAAGCAGTGACAGGCTCAGACAAGTCAGCATGGATTTATGAAAGTGAAATCATGCTTGACGAATCTTCTGGAATTTTTTGAGGATGTAACTAGCAGAGTGGACAAGGGAGAACCAGTGGATGTGGCGTATTTGGACTTTCAAAAGGCTTTTGACAAGGTCCCACACAAGAGATCACTGTGCAAAATTAAAGCACATGGTATTGGGGGTAATGTACTGACGTGGATAGAGAATTGGTTGGCAGACAGGAAGCAGAGAGTCAGGATAAACGGGTCCTTTTCAGAATGGCAGGCAGTGACTAGTGGTTGCCGCAGGGCTCAGTGCTGGGACCCCAGCTCTTTACAATATACATTAACGATTTAGATGAAGGTATTGTGTGCAATATCTCCAAGTTTGCAGATGATACTAAACTGGGTGGCAGTGTGAGCTGTGAGGAGGACACTAAGAGGCTGCAGGGTGACTTGGACAGGTTAGGTGAGTGGGCAAATGCATGGCAGATGCAGTATAATGTGGATAAATGTGAGGTTATCCATTTTGGGGGCAAAAACACGAAGGCAGAATATTATCTGAATAGCGGCAGATTAGGAAAAGGGGCGGTGCAACGAGACCTGGGTGTCATGGTTCATCAGTCACTGAAAGTGGGCATGCAGGTACAGCAGGCGGTGAAGAAGGCAAATGGTATGTTGGCCTTCATAGCTAGGGGATTTGAGTATAGGAGCAGGGAGGGCCTTAGTGAGGCCTCACCTGGAATATTGTGTTCAGTTTTGTTCTCCTAATCTAAGGAAGGACATTCTTGCTATTGATGGAGTGCAGGGAAGATTCACCAGACTGATTCCAGGGATGGCTGGACTGTCATATGAGGAGAGACTGGATCAACTGGGCCTTTATTCATTGGCGTTTAGAAGGATGAGGGGGGGATCTCATAGAAACGTATAAGATTCTGACAGGACTGGACAGGTTAAATGCGGGAAGAATGTTCCCGATGTTGGGCAAGTCCAGAACCAGGGGACATAGTCTTAGGCTAAGGGGTAGGCCATTTAGGACTGAGATGAGGAGAAACTTCTTCACTCAGAGAGTTGTTAACCGATCGAATTCCCTGCCACAGAGAGTTGTTGATGCCAGTTCTTTGGATATATTCAAGAGGGAGTTAGATATGGCCTTTACGGCTAAGGAGATCAAGGGGTATGGAGAGAAAGCAGGAAAGGGGTACTGAGGGAATGATCAGCCATGATCTTATTGAATGGCGGTGCAGGCTCGAAGCGCCGAATGGTCGACTCCTGCACCTATTTTCTATGTTTCTAGGTTTCTATGTCCCACCTCCGCCAGAACCATAGAAACATAGAAACATAGAAAATAGGTGCAGGAGTAGGCCATTCGGCCCTTCTAGCCTGCACCGCCATTCAATGAGTTCATGGCTGAACATGCAACTTCAGTACCCCATTCCTGCTTTCTCGCCATACCCCTTGATCCCCCTAATAGTAAGGACTTCATCTAACTTCTTTTTGAATATATTTAGTGAATTGGCTTCAACAACTTTCTGTGTTAGAGAATTCCACAGGTTCACCACTCTCTGGGTGAAGAAGTTTCTCCTCATCTCGGTCCTAAATGGCTTACCCCTTATCCTTAGACTGTGACTCCTGGTTCTCGACTTCCCCAACATTGGGAACATTCTTCCTGCATCGAACCTGTCTGAACCCATCAGAATTTTAAACGTTTCTATGAGGTCCCCTCTCATTCTTCTGAACTCCAGTGAATACAAGCCCAGTTGATCCAGTCTTTCTTGATACGTCAGTCCCGCCATCCCGGGAATCAGTCTGCTGAACCTTCGCTGCACTCCCTCAATAGCAAGTATGTCCTTCCTCAAGTTAGGAGATCAAAACTGTACACAATACTCCAGGTGTGGCCTCACCAAGGCTCTGTACAACTGTAGCAACACCTCCCTGCTCCTGTACTCAAATCCCCTCGCTATGAAGGCCAACATGCCATTTGCTTTCTTAACCGCCTGCTGTATCTGCATGCCAACCTTCAATGACTGATGTACCATGACACCCAAGTCTCGTTGCACCTCCCCTTTTCCTAATCTGTCACCATTCAGATAATAGTCTGTCTCTCTGTTTTTACCACCAAAGTGGATAACCTCACATTTATCCACATTATACTTCATCTGCCATGCATTTGCCCACTCACCTAACCTATCCAAGTCACTCTGCAGGCTCATAGCATCCTCCTCGCAGCTCATACTGCCACCCAACTTAGTGTCATCCGCAAATTTGGAGATACTACATTTAATCCCCTCATCTAAATCATTAATGTACAGTGTAAACAGCTGGGGCCCCAGCACAGAACCTTGCGGTACCCCACTAGTCACTGCCTGCCATTCTGAAAAGTACCCATTTACTCCTACTCTTTGCTTCCTGTCTGACAACCAGTTCTCAATCCATGTCAGCACACTTCCCCCAATCCCATGTGCTTTAACTTTGCATATTAATCTCTTGTGTGGAACCTTGTCGAAAGCCTTCTGAAAGTCCAAATATACCACATCAACTGGTTCTCCCTTGTCCACTCTACTGGAAACATCCTCAAAAAATTCCAGAAGATTTGTCAAGCATGATTTCCCTTTCACAAATCCATGCTGACTTGGACCTATCATGTCACCTCTTTCCAAATGCGCTGCTATGACATCCTTAATAATTGATTCCATCATTTTACCCACTAATGAGGTCAGGCTGACCGGTCTATAATTCCCTGTTTTCTCTCTTCCTTCCTTTTTTAAAAAGTGGGGTTACATTGGCTACCCTCCACTCCATAGGAACTGATCCAAAGTCAATGGAATGTTGGAAAATGACTGTCAATGCATCTGCTATTTCCAAGGCCACCTCCTTAAGTACTCTGAGATGCAGTCCATCAGGCCCTGGGGATTTATCGGCCTTCAATCCCATCAATTACCCCAACACAATTTCCCGACTAATAAGGATTTCCCTCAGTTCCTCCTCCTTACTAGACCCTCTGACCCCTTTTATATCCGGAAGGTTGTTTGTGTCATCCTTAGTGAATACCGAACCAATGTACTTGTTCAATTGGTCTGCCATTTCTTTGTTCCCCGTTATGACTTCCCCTGATTCTGACTGCAGGGGACCTACGTTTGTCTTTACTAACCTTTTTCTCTTTACATATCTATAGAAGCTTTTGCAATCCGCCTTAATGATCCCTGCAAGCTTCTTCTCGTACTCCATTTTCCCTGCCCTAATCAAACCCTTTGTCCTCTTCTGCTGAGTTCTAAATTGCTCCCAGTCCCCGGGTTCGCTGCTATTTCTGGCCAATATGTATGCCACTTCCTTGGCTTTAATACTATCCCTGATTTCCCTTGATAGCCACGGTTGAGCCACCTTCCCTTTTTTATTTTTACGCCAGACAGGAATGTACAATTGTTGTAGTTCATCCATGCGGTCTCTAAATGTCTGCCATTGCCCATCCACAGTCAACCCCTTAAGTATCATTCGCCAATCTATCCTAGCCAATTCACGCCTCATACCTTCAAAGTTACCCTTTTTAAAGTTCTGGACCATGGTCTCTGAATTAACTGTTTCATTCTCCATCCTAATGCAGAATTTCACCATATTATGTTCACTCTTCCCCAAGGGGCCTCGCACAACGAGATTGCTAATTAATCCTCTCTCATTACACAACACCCAGTCTAAGATGGCTTCCCCCCTAGTTGGTTGCTCGACATATTGGTCTAGAAAACCATCACTTATGCACTCCAGGAAATCCTCCTCCACCGTATTGCTTCCAGTTTGGTTTGCCCAATCTATGTGCATATTAAAGTCACCCATTATAACTGCTGCACCTTTATTGCATGCACCCCTAATTACCTGTTTGATGCCCTCCCCAACATCACTACTACTATTTGGAGGTCTGTACACAACTCTCACTAACGCTTTTTGCCCTTTGGTGTTCTGCAGCTCTACCCATATAGATTCCATATCATCCAAGCTAATGTCCTTCCAAACTATTGCATTAATCTCCTCTTTAACCAGCAATGCTACCCCACCTCCTTTTCCTTTTATTCTATCCTTCCTGAATGTTGAATACCCCTGGATGTTGAGTTCCCAGCCCTGATCATCCTGGAGTCACGTCTCTGTAATCCCAATCACTTCATATTTGTTAACATCTATTTGCACAGTTAATTCATCCACCTTATTACGGATACTCCTTGCATTGAGACACAAGGCCTTCAGGCTTGTTTTTTTAACACCCTTTGTCCTTTTAGAATTTTGCTGTACAATGGCCCTTTTTGTTCTTTGCCTTGTGTTTCTCTGGCCTCCACTTTTCCTCATTTCCTTTCTGTCTTTTGCTTTTGTCTCCTTTTTGTTTTCCTCTGTCTCCCTGCATTGGTTCCCATCCCCCTGCCATATTAGTTTAACTCCTCCCCAACAGCACTAGCAAACACTCCCCCTAGGACATTGGTTCCAGTCCTGCCCAGGTGCAGACCGTCCGGTTTGTACTGCTCGCACCTACCCCAGAACCGTTTCCAATGCCCCAGGAATTTGAATCCCTCCCTGCTGCACCACTGCTCAAGCCACGTATTCATCTGCGCTATCCTGCGATTCCTACTCTGACTAGCACGTGACACTGGTAGCAATCCCGAGATTACTACTTTTGAGGTCCTACTTTTTAATTTAGCTCCTAGCTCCTTAAATTCGCTTCGTAGGACCTCATCCCTTTTTTTACCTATGTCATTGGTACCAATGTGCACTACGACAACTGGCTGTTCTCCCTCCCTTTTTAGAACGTCCTGCACCCACTCCGAGACATCCTTGACCCTTGCACCAGGGAGGCAACATACCATCCTGGAGTCTCGGTTGCGGCCGCAGAAACGCCTATCTATTCCCGTCACAATTGAATCCCCTATCACTATCGCTCTCCCACTCTTTTTCCTGCCCTCCTGTGCAACAGGGCCAGCCATGGTGCCATGAACTTGGCTGCTGCTGCCCTCCCCTGATGAGTCATCCCCCTCAACAGTACTCAAAGCAGTGTATCTGTTTTGCAGGGGGATGACCACAGGGGACCCTGTTCCTATGTCCCAGGAATTTGAATCCCTCCCCCTTGCACCACTCCTCAAGCCATGTATTCGTCTCAACTATCCTGCTATTCCTACTTTGACTAGCACGTGGCACTGGTAGCAATCCTGAGATTGCTACTTTTGAGGTCCTACTTTTTAATTTAACTCCTAGCACCCTAACTTCAACTTGTAGGACCACATCACATTTTTTACCTATATCTTTGGCACCACGACAACTGGCTGTTCACCCTCCCCCTCCAGAATGCCCTGCAGCAGTTCCGAGACATCCTTGACCCTTGCACCAGGGAGGCAACATACCATTCTGGAGTCTCGTTTGCAGCCGCAGAAAAGTCTATTTATTCACCTTACAATAGAATCCCCTATCACTATAGCTCGCCCACTCTTTTTCCTGCCCTCCTGTGCAGCAGAGCCACCCCTGGTGCCTTGAACTTGGCTGCTGCTGCCTTCCCCTGATGAGCCATCTCCTCCAAAAGTACCCAAAATGGTATATCTGTTTTGGAGGGAGATGACCGCAGGAGACCCTTGCACCACCTTCCTTCCCCTGCTCTTCCTGCTGGTCAACCATTCCCTATCTGCCTGTGTAACCTTTACCTGCGGTGTGACCAACTCACTAAACATGCTATTCATAACATCCTCAGCATCGTGGATGCTCTAGAGTGAATCCATGCGCAGCTCGAGTGCCGCAATGTGGTCTGTCAGAAGCTGCAGCTGGACACACTTCTTGCACACATAGTAGTCAGGGACACTGGAAGCATCCCTGATTTCCCACATAGCACAGGAGGAGCGTGACATGGGTCTGGCCTCTCCTGCCATGACTTACCCCTTAAATTAACTTAATTTGGCAACAATGCCAAATTCTTACTGACAAGAAAAGAAAAGGAAAAAGAAAAAAGAAAATACTCACCAATCCACCAGCGAATCACTTACCCACTTGGCTGTGATGTCACACTACAATTTATTTTTACTTCTTTGTTTACTTTCTGCCCCTGCTGCAGCTGGCCTCCTCCCAACTGCCGCTGCTCCAAGCTACCGCTGCCCTTTGTAGTCCCACGCCCGCTCTCTCTCGCGATGCTGGCCTCCTCCTGACTTTTGTTATTGAACATAATCTTGTTGCGCATTGGCTCAGATAGCTGGACCGTTACACACTGGTGATTCCTTTCCATGAAAGGGTTAAATACAACTTAACATCAATCAACGTAAACTTTAACTGGCACCAAGGTGATGGGCACCATTGATGTCTGAGCTGCACACACACAGCAGTGTGACAGCGTTGTCACTCACATCAGCTCTCTTTCAGGCAAATCCTTCAGATATCAGCTCCTCACGCAAGAGTGGGATTTAACAAATGCCAACCACACCTCTGGCATTCGTTCTGGTTAGTTCCACTTTTTGTGGGTTTTTTTGAGCGAGCGATATTGTGGCCGAAATGTGTGTGAGGTGGTGAAATTGACGATGGGTGATCTCCATGATCACTAGTTTGGGTAAATATGCTCTTTACAACAAGAAACAGTGGGCGGGCGTTCATATTGAATCGCGGTGTTAATTCCGTGCGGAAAGTAACGCTGGGCGATATTATGGCCGTTGATTTTGCCCATTCTGCTGATTCCGCCCAAAAACAGTTGTGCGGGCGGTAATATTTTTTCCCGGCATTAAGCCCATTGGGAAAATAATACTCAGCGATAAGTCTCCTAAAAAAGCCCGTCAGTTTCCATTTTGTGCCAAAATGGACAATATATGGGCATTATATGTTATTTCAGCGGTAAAATGGGCATTAAGTGGGCGTTAAGCATGCAAAAAAAGTGGAGGTTCTAGCCCAAAATCAGTCACTTGCTTAATGCAGGTGTGAACTATAGACTGGCTTTGTTGGCCGTGATCCCAAACGGTGGCTTGGAAGGATCCTGTTGCATAGAAATATAATGTTGTAATGGCTGTCACAGCTGCTATCCCAGTTATTCAGGCTGTCTGAAGTCAGCCTGCAACAGTTGGCATAGTTTGGCTTCTCCTCTGCAGTGAAACAGACAGTGAAAACTGATACCATCTGACATACACAGGTAGAACAGGCATGGCCTATAATTACCTGTCTTTGGGTATGAACAGGAGAGCACGTACCGCCCAAAGTGTCACTGCTTATGAGATATTGCCCCTCATGAATTTATCCTTCATCCAGTTCATGCAGCACCAATTGCCAAGACTGCTGGAATGTGTTGCTTAGGAAACATTAGTGATCTAATGCAGAAAACTAAAAGAGCATGTCTGATCTTAAATATAGAAGCAGACATATGGTGGTAATGACAAAACTTTGATTTAAATTTTTCACTAAAGCAGGCCAGTTCTGATCAGCTGTGCTAAGCCCAGTTTCTATGGGCGAGCTTCATACTATGGGTGCTTCTTCTTTGCCATGGGTCACTGAGGCCAGCAGTAGTGAGATTAGTTAACTGAAGAATCACATCTGGGACTGCATGATGCATTTACCGACTGCACCTCCAATTTTCCGATCCGTCTGCACCCTTCTGCACTTAGATTAGAAAATGTACTCAATGGTGTGTTCTCCAGCTTTACTGATTGGTTATTATCTCACTGATTAATGTGATGGCATTTTGCTTGATGCAAAATGTCTTTATGCAAACCGTTTTTGCATTTGTAAACATATGACAGGGCTATATAATTCATGTCCAAAAGCATAATTGATTTGAACTGGAGAGTGCATGTATATGGATGTTAGGTGATATACAACAAACCTGTCTGTACTGTACCTTCTCTTTTCTCCCCTCTATTAAACAGCTGGCTGACAATCACTTTCTAGATGGATACCCTAGGCGCTCACTAGGGTGAAGTAATGGCGAGCTGCTAACCCACCTTTGTCCCACCTGTTGTGGATGTGCTTTCAGCCTTCTAGGCCACATGCTCTGAATTCCCTCCTGAAAAGCCTCAGCCTTTCCGTCATTCTCTCCTCCTTTAAAACCTCCTTAAAACCCACCTGTTTGACAAAGATTTTGGTAACCTAATAGGATTGCTAACCCTCCTGGATTACCTGAGAGTCTCCCAGAATGGAAGTAAAATTGCCCAGGCACTGCTGCAAGCAATCCAGGAGAAAATGCAGAAGTATGTTCGTGCTGTCACATGTCGGGGTGATGTTTCGAATTACCTCGAACCTATATTGTTTTCCCGTTGTGAAGCACTCCGTGTTACTGGGCAAACGGTGGCATTATGAGCGGAGCCAACAGTTGTGGTTTGTTGTACTTTAATAGAATGCAGATTAGCTCACAGCTTCTCTTCAGGCAATTGGCTGAAAACGTTTTCAAAAACTATCCAACAAGACAGAAAGACCAAACTGTTCCCACCCCATTCCTCAAAGAATGGCTTGGCAACAGCAGCAAGTTTCTCTTTTGATTGGCTTTCTTCCCCTCCCTGTGATAGGCGGATTTCCACAGTCGGATGTGTGAGAGAGCAGGTTCCAGACCATCTGCTGCTACATACTGACTGCATTGTTTATCTGAGTTTTGAGAAGTTGTATCCATGAGAAGCTAGAACTTGAAATGTGTATTATTGTTGTATTTAAGTATTATTTAAAGAGAGGTATGGGCACACAGGATTAACTGTTAACTCAGTACTTGCTATAGAGTTTCAGGTGAAGGTGATGGTGTCCCAAAGGCTGTTGTGTATGCATGGGACGTCTCGCTGTATCGGTTTGAAAATGTTCTCCTTCACAGCTCAAGCTAAGGTGCTGCCAGGGGGTCAGGCTGAAGCCTACTGTACATTCTCTTTGCACTCGTGTAAATATTCTGAAAGGTTTGTGAACCAATACAACAGTCCCAGAACTGTGGAGCAGGAACAATGTCCACTAGAGCTGTCCAGACCTGCTCAGTGACGGGCAGTATCAGACTGGCTGCTCAGTACCAATAGCACTTGCAAACTGTGGTCAAATATCATGTGGTCAAATGCCTTGTGATTAATCATCACATGATCAAACCTCCAGTAATACGTTCAACCACAGTTGCTAACCCTATAAGTTATAAACCCTCCTAATCTTTCTGTCTTTGGTTTGGCACCTTGTTATTCCTCTCCAAACTAAAAACAAATGTATGAGATTAAAAATGCAGATAATAATTTGGAAGTTTGGGCCATTATCTTATGATACTCACCAGTATCGAAAAGCTTCCAGTGAGCTGGTAGGCACCATGGCCCCGATATTAATGGGGAGAAGGGGAAGGTGTGGCAGAGGCCGAAAACAGCCTTGAGGCTCCAAGGGGAGCACTCTTGCTCCTCCTGTTCCACAATGTGTGCTTCAAAAGGCACTTGCTTTGTGGAGCCAACAGCTCTTGTCTCCCTTTCACTGACGGGTTTCCGGACCCCTGGGAAACTGCAACAACAGTCAGTTTTAAATCGAGCTCCCAATTGCACTGTGGGAGCCTGATCAAAATCTGTTAGTTAAGTGTCCCGCTTCTCCACAGTGGGACACTCGGAAGCCCCAATATCCGTTGCTGTAAAAAAGGCAGCAGGCGTGTTGGTGTATGTTGACATATTGGGGATGCGTTCTTTAACCCCCTCCCCCCACCCCCCAACCTTCTCCTGCTCATCGTGGGCGGGTTAATATTGAGGCCCACGTGTTTGTATTCTGTGTTGTACCAGAGATTAAATCATGCGCAAGTGGTCAGAGAGACTTCCTGGTTCTCATATGCATTCATGGACCTGTACATGTTGGATATCATCACGCATAGCAGCAGATCTACCCAGAGGTCTTCTGATCAACTCACATTGTGTATCAGGTGACCAAAGATACACATAGTTGGGGTAAAGAGTAACCAGAAATTGAGCAGCAGCCTATTTAAATAGTGGAGGAACAATGGTTTCATCTTGGCCGCAAAAAGGACCTGCGCCTAGGAGGTCCATGAAGTGGCTCAAATAACTATTTGATGACAGTGTTCTGCACTGCATTCTCCTTAACTTCCCAGTACTGCATGGAAGGTTCTCTGAACACAAAGTCTACCATTGAGAATGCTCATTTATGCTGAATGGTGAAATGTTCTGCCTGGAAGTATCCTGATGAAGATGAAGGCGAGAAAATGGAAGATGTGAAAAGAATACAGTGCAGAGTTGGAATAGCCTGGAAGGAATTCCTGAGAGATGGTTCAAGTTGTAAGCGGGTTTGTCTGTTCCCATCTCTGTTCAAATGGAGCTGCTCGTCAGTATGAGTCTCTAAAGATCTGGGCGGAATCACTTCACAGCCTTGAGCCATTTCGATACAGCTACTGGAGTCAGAGCCGAGAGTGGATCATGTTTCTCAGATGGCATCAGAAGCAAGACAGACCTGTTGCTAGGACCTGCGGGCAGTGAAGACTTCTGGCGACAGCCAGCTCATGCAGCCACCATCTAGCATGCCCTTGACTCTAGTGACCTTTGCAGCAAGAGCTTATCTCTTCTCTCACACACAAGCCGGTGAAAGGCCAGCACTGGTAGGGTTTCCAGAAGAGTGGCTCAGGAATTAGCGCTGCTTCCTTGGTTGAGAGAGAGCCCCTGTGGAAATGGATCAAGAACTGCTGTAAGAAAACATTGGTCGGTATTTGTTAGCTCAAACTGAATTGTTTTTATTTATATTTGTAATTAGTATTGAAATATGTTGCATTGGCTGGGAGTTATTCTCTGTTGTATACATCAGTTGATGAAGTTGATGGTAAAGGTTGAATGTCTGCCTCAATGGCCCTGAAATTCCGGTTTCTTCTTCCCGCGGGCGTTCGGCTAAAAATAGGAGAAAAGATGCGTATTTACCTTTTGGTCGAATGTTCGCCAGAGATCCCGGACTCGAGGCCTCCCCTTCTTGCTCAACGGGTTCACGTTGGGACGTCCGTAGGAGTCACGTGGGCCTGGATATCCAATCACGGTAAAGTATTTTCTCATTTGTAGTAATAGGAGTTTCGTAAGTCCGAAACTCCTGTAACTATGAAAGAGAAACACCCTCAGACACTCAAACACTACATAAAACATTTAAAAAAAACTCACATAAATACATTATAGAAATTAAAGTTGATAGAAATGTTTTTGGAAAAAAAATATTTGCCGATTTTAAAAAAAAGTTTTAATTATGGTTTAAAATAAAATTACCTGAGTGGGCAGGGTTTTTAACAAATATGTATTTTAAAATCTTATTTTTATGTTTGTGATAAATTTTAAACTCTTACGCTGACAAAAGTAGTGCTATGCGCTTGCTTTTACCAGGCGCAAGAGTTTTAAGGAAATAGCCCAATCTCTGCCGTGGGAATGTCCTTGCTCCCGAGATGCGTGCGATCTGTTTTGCCAGAAACTTAGAAGATCGGAAAAGCTGGTTTTTAGCGCATGCGCATCGCGCGCTGAAAACCGGCTTTTCCGATGCCTTCCCGGGTCCGTACACACGCCATACAGACCTGGGGAGGCCGGAATTTCAGGGCCAATATCCCTCGGCCATGATGGCTACTATGAGTAAAGGGAGCTAGAGCATCATTTGGGGTAATAAGCATTAATGTTAGTTAAGTAGTGATGACACTACCCTGGTGGGGCCACATTAGTGAGTACATCAGAAGAAGTTGGAATAAAAACAGAAAATACTGGAAAACACTCAATAGGTCAGGCAGCATCGGTGAGCAGAAACATAGAGTTAATATTTCAGGTTGATGATCTTTCATCAGAAGTGTGGTTTCAGCTTTGTGCAATGTCTGCTGGGATAAACAGGGTATGAGAAGTGATCTTTTTTTCTTATACTTGTTTTTCCAAATTTTCTCCTATTCCCCAGAACACTGACTAATGCTTCTACTTCTTAGCCCAGGTACATTGAAACAATTGAGAATGCTCCCACCACTGCTCTAGCCAAGACTCAGTGCAGAATATTTTTGCTTTCAATATTTCTCTTTAAAGCTGTTTGTTCCTTCACTGGCTTGGCTGCACTATCTAAACTGCACCATCCAAATAATTGCGCTTCCTGCTACAGCCGCAATCTCCTTCAACCTATTTTCAATAGATGACTCACCATCTTGTTACAGCCAATCCGAATTGCTTTAAACCTGTTACTAGGGCATCTTATCAATGATCTCGACTGATTTTTGTTCCAAAACAATTTGCACCTTGCTAGCTGCATATTCACCAAGGCAAATTTGACTTTTTAAAATCGATTTAAATGTATCAAGTCAGCAATGCTCAAGTGCTGCATTGACAACACTGGGTGGTTTTGTTAATTCATTGATTTTTTTCATACTATTATTTTAATGTGTGCAAGTCACTGGGGAATGAAGGAAGTGACAAAACAATGCTGTATTGTCATTTGAGTCTCAGTAGTCCTAGAGTTCAGTTCCAGTAGTTATCAATTAGTAGACAAATAAGTTTTGATTGACGAGTAAGTAGACTCGTATATAGTGTCGAAACTCATTTTAGGTAGGAAACTATAGGCAGCAGAGAGAGATTTACATCCAATCACGGTGGGATGGATTTGATTGCAGATCCCATAGGTGAAAATTAGAAATGAGAAATGTCTGTGTGCTGACCCACGGCATCTCTTTATTCATCTAATGAGATTTGTACATTTTCTTTGATATGCATTCCATAAACCAAAGTTATTTTGGTAGAAGTTCTCCGCGGCATTTCACTTTCCAATTATCAGTAAACAGATACGTTAATTATCTGTTAATGACATGAACATTCCTTTGAGGTAAATTCCACAAGGTAGTAGCTATGATATTCTTACATTTGTTTTTTCTAATTTAGTGCTCCCGTCTCCTGAAGGCAGCAGTTCACTCAGGGGTATGGTTATACAAGCTTATTGGTGCCTTGCCCACTCAGTCATTCTTCATGTGTGAACCGAGTCAGTGAGTGTAGGCAGGTTACTTGATCACTACTTGAACATGACTTCAAGTTGCGGCCAAGCCAAATTCTGTCTGATACGCACACGCAAACACGAAAATTGTGTTCTTTTCCCAATACATTGCATCCTGGATCTCTGGATAATGATCAGTAACCCTAGCTAATTTTACTCCTCTTTAGCCCAGAGATCCTGAGGCCAATTATTGCCACTCTAGCTGGGGTCAGATAACAGCACAGCTAAGTATCGAAGCTTGGATCTTCCTGCTCTGTTTGTCTCAGTTCTATACTATGCATTGCATTATCTCTTAATCTATCAGTTTACAGATAATGGCACCGGATCTTTCACCATTATAATTGATGTAAACAAGTCTTTTCATTGTCATGATAGCCCTGATTACAGGTCGTGAGTTTTAAGGACTTGCAGTAGTCCTACAGCACTGCAAATACTGCTAGTGTTTCAAGAGTGATATCTAAATACCCAGGATCCAATGGTGTGTTGGGAAAAGACCCCAGTTTTTTTGGCTCTATAAAAAGTTAGAGTATACAATCATAGAATGGTGACAGCACAGTTGGCCCATCGAACCTGTGCCCGCTCTCTACAAGAGCACTTCAACTAATTCCACTCGCCAGTCCTGCAATTTCTTTTCCTTCAGGTTTTGTTGTGTTGTGATCAATGCAAGAGAAGACAGAGAATGTAGTATGTACACATGTAGCATCATGAAAAAGACAAAGGATGCAACAATGAACATGATTGAGTGTAAATGTCCAGGAACAAGAAGGTAGAGAACAGTCTGTTGAGAGGAAATGCAGAACTGTCAACCGTCACTCACTCAGAGTGACACAGACTTGATTTGGTTGAAAGTTGTGACAAATTTTGGTGCCCGTCACTGTGACAAGCATGAAACATTTTTTTATATCAAAATTACATTATTGATTCTTTGTTACCAGTAACAACATATGAGAGGTTAAATCCAGGTTCACTTACAATGGCCAAACTTTTTGATAAACGAAAGCTCTATATGGGCATTGATCAGACATGCATATATAATTAGTAATTCTGTGGTGATGAACACTGTTCCCTATAAGCTGCAGGGCCTGTTACTTTTAACATAGAATCATAGAATCATAGAAATTTAAAGCACGGGAGACCATTTCGGCCCATCGTGTCCGCGCCGGCCAAAGATCTATCCAGCCTAATCCCACTTTTCAGCTCTTGGTCCATAGCCCTGTAGGTTACGGCACTTCAAGTGCACATCCAAGTACTTTTTAAATGTGGTGAGGGTTTCTGCCTCTACCACCCTTTCAAGCAGTGAGTTCCAGATCCCCACCACCCTCTGGGTGAAGACATTTCCGCTTAAATCCCCTCTAAACCTTCTACCAATTATTTTAAATCTATCATCATCATAGGCAGCCCCTCGGAATTGAGGAAAACTTGCTTCCACTCCTAAAGTGAGTCCTTTGGTGGCTGAACAATCCAATGCGAGAGCCACAGACCCTGTCACAGGTGAGACAGACTTCGTTGGGGGAAGAGGGGGTGGGACTGATTTGCCGCACGCTCCTTCCGCTGCCTGCGTCTGACCTCTTCACGCTCGTGGTGCTGAGATTCGAAGAGCTCAACGCCCTCCCGGATGCACTTTCTCCAACTAGGGCGGTCTTCGGCCAGGGACTCCCAGGTGTCAGTGGTGATGTCACACTTTACCAGGGAGGCTTTGAGGATATCCTTGTAACATTTCCGCTGCCCACCTTTGGCTTGTGTGCCGTGAAGGAGCTCCGCATAGAGCACTTGCTTAAGGAGCCTTGTGTCTGGCATGCGAACTATGTGGCTTGCCCAGCGAAGCTGATCGAGTGTGGTCAGTGCTTCAATGCTGGGGATGTTAACCTGGGCGAGGACACTGATATTGGTGTGTCTGTCCTCCCAGGGGTTTTGCAGGATCTTGTGGAGATATCGTTAGTGATATATCTCCAGCGACTTGAGGTGTCTTCTGTACATCGTCCATGCTTCTGATCCATACAGGAGGGCGGGTATTACTACAGCCCTGTAGACCATGAGCTTGGTGGTAGATTGATTTGAGGGCCTGGTCTTCGAAAACTCTTTTCCTCAGGTGGCCAAATGCTTCACTGGCGCACTGGAGGCAATGTTAAATCTCCGCATCAATGTCTGCCTTTGTTGATAAAAGGCTCCCGAGGTATGGGAAGTGATCCACGTTGTCGAGCGTCGCACTGTGAGTCGTGATGACAGGGGGGCAGTGCTGAGCGGCGAGGACAGGCTGGTGGAGGACCTTTGTCTTATGGATGTTAAGCATAAGGCCCATGCTTTCATATGCCTCGGTGAATATATCGACTATATCCTGGAGTTCAGCCTCAGAATGTGTGCAGACAGTTCTGGTCACCACATTACAGGAAAGATGTGATTGCACTGGAGAGGGTATAGAGGAGATTTATGAGAATGTTGCCTGGACTGTAGAATTTTAGCTATGAGGAAAGATTGGATAGGTTGGGGTTGTTTTCTTTGGAACAGAGGAAGCTGAGGGGAGATCTTATTGAGGTGCATAAAATTATCCATCGTCCGCGTACTGCAGCTCAACGATAGAGGTTGGGGTGATCTTGGACCTGGCCTGGAGGCGGCGGAGGTTAAACAGCTTTCCACTCTTAAATCTATGCCCCCTGGTTGTTGACCCCTCTGTTAAGGAAAATAGGTCCATCCTTTCCATTCTATCTAGGCCCCTCATAATTTTATACAACTCAATAAGATCTCCCCTCAGCTTCCTCTGTTCCAAAGAAAACAATCCCAGCCTATCCAATCTTTCCTCATAACTAAAATTCTCCAGTCCAGGCAACATTCTCATAAATCTCCTCTATACCCTCTCCAGTGCAATCACATCTTTCCTGTAATGTGGTGACCAGAACTGTACGCAGTACTCTAGCTGTGGCCTAACTAGTGTTTTATACAGTTCAAGCAGAACCTCCCTGACTTGCATTCTATGCCTCGGCTAATAAAGGCAAGTATTCTGTATGCCTTCTTAACCACCTTATCTACCTGGCCTGCTACCTTCAGGGATCTGTGGACATGCACTCCAAGGTCACTTTGTTGCTCTACATTTGTCAGTGTCCTACCATTTAATGTGTATTTCCTTGCCTTATTAGCCCTCCCCAAATGTATTACCACATACTTCTCCGGATTGAATTTCATTTGTCACTGTTCTGCCCACCTGACCAGTTCATTGATAACTTCCTGCAGTCCGCAGCTTTCTTCTTCATTATCAACAACACAGCTGATTTTAGTATCATCTGCAAACTTCTTAATCATACTCCCTACACGGTCCCTTAATGTATGGTCCCTTTAAATTTCTGCACATTCGCGGTATTTAATGTAAAAGCCGGTGAGTGGCCTGCTCGGGACCTTGCAGGTTACTGTGTGGCCGCGCGCGCAAGCACTTTAGTGAAAACATTGGTGATGACCATGGCCATTGTGCTCCAAATTGCCGTTGTGAACAATCACAAAAGGTTGTTACAATAACAACTAGGTTAATATCCTCTGACAAACAGGAAGTGTACAATTCGCCATCTTGGTAAAGGGGTTTGCACATACTGGCCTAATGACCTCCGGCACCATGTAGAGCACAAGATGATAGAAACATAGAAACATAGAAAATAGGTGCAGGAATAGGCCATTCGGCCCTTCTAGCCTGCACCGCCATTCAATGAGTTCATGGCTGAACATTCAACTTCAGTACCCCATTCCTGCTTTCTCGCCATACCCCTTGATCCCCCTAGTAGTAAGGACCTCATCTAACTCCTTTTTGAATATATTTAGTGAATTGGCCTCAACAACTTTCTGTGGTAGAGAATTCCACAGGTTCACCACTCTCTGGGTGAAGAAGTTCCTCCGCATCTCGGTCCTAAATGGCTTACCCCTTATCCTTAGACTGTGACCTCTGGTTCTGGACTTCCCCAACATTGGGAACATTCTTCCTGCATCTAACCTGTCTAACCCCGTCAGAATTTTAAATGTTTCTATGAGGTCCCCTCTCATTCTTCTGAACTCCAGTGAATACAAGCCCAGTTGATCCAGTCTTTCTTGATAGGTCAGTCCCGCCATCCCGGGAATCAGTCTGGTGAACCTTCGCTGCACTCCCTCAATAGCAAGAATGTCCTTCCTCAGGTTAGGAGACCAAAACTGTACACAATACTCCAGGTGTGGCCTCACCAATGCCCTGTACAACTGTAGCAACACCTCCCTGCCCCTGTACTCAAATCCCCTTGCTATGAAGGCCAACATGACACGAATCAGTATGCAATATTGATTTGAAGCTACCGCTGCCATTTTTTAACTCCACAATCCAGCCAATGTCCTCTCTTAACCTCAAACAGCTATTTAAAGGGATCATCAAGTACTTACAGGTTAGTTGCTGGATTATTTCTTCTGGCTGGTGCAATTATATGCATTTTTGCAGCTTTCCTATACTTGGCTAAAGTTTGAATACTCTACAGGGGTGGTCTTGATGTATTTTATTTGTCACATAAAATCTTGCTTCCAGAAATTGGTGGCCTGGTAGGACTTTGTCTGAGAATTGAACATGACTGCAAGAATGAAGAGAGTCCATGCAGAGCAGGACAAGCTGCTAGAAGAGGGAGGAGGAGGTAGGGGAGAAGAGCAGTCAGCAGGAGGCTATATCTGCGAGGGTCTTCAGGGAGCAATTCTTACACCTCAATTTCAGTGAGGGCCAATGCATGAGATGTCTTCACTTCACAGAAGAGGGAAGTCTTCCAAATGCTGCAGCCACAAAGCAGGGCAAAGTCAGCATTGCATCTGCTTCCTTTCAGGCTGCTGTTTGAGATATAAGCAACATCTCGCTGTGCACTGCGGCATAAGGGAAGTTACTGAGGCTCTCTATACACAGAGAAACACTTTTCTCTCATTTCTCATTTCCTTTTGCCACAGACAAGCAGGCGGAGACAGCATGAGGGTTTGCAGGGATTGCAGGCTTCCTCATGGTGCAGGGTGCCATTGACTGCACGCACACTGCTTTGCGTGCGCCACATGTGAACTCTGCTATTTTCATGAACCAAAAGGAATTTCACTCCCTCAATGTGCAGCTGGTGGGAGGCCACCAGCATTATGCAGGTGAATGCCCATTATCTTGGCAGCAGTCACAATCTCTTCATTCTGCCGCAATCCTCTGTGTCACCTGTTTTTTCACCACCATGGTAAGTCAGGTGCTTCCTACTGGACGACATGGGTTATCCCCTCATCACATGGCTCATGACCAATCTTCCATTTAAGCTGCGCAGCCATGCAACGCTCCGGGGCAAACTTTTGAATGGACTGTGCAGCCCGTTAAAGGAGCCATGCGGTCCCAAAGAAAATTACGGGGAACATTGCTCATGACTCCAGTCAGGAGTCATGCACACAATGAGAGCCATGCTGCCACAGGGAAACATAGAAACAGAAACATAGAAAATAGGTGCAGGAATAGGCCATTCGGCCCTTCAAGCCTGCACCACCATTCAATAAGATCATGGCTGATCATTCACCTCAGGAACCCTTTCCTGCTTTCGCTCCATACCCCTTGATCCTTTTAGCCATAAGGGCCATATCTAACTCCCTCTTGAATATATCTAATGAAGTGGCATCAACAACTCTCTGCGGTAGAGAATTCCACAGGTTAACAAATCTCTGAGTGAAGAAGTTTCTCCTCATCTCGGTCCTAAATGGCTTACCCCTTATCCTTAGACTATGACCCCTGGTTCTGGACTTTCCCAACATCGGGAACATTCTTCCCGCATCTAACCTGTCCAGTTCCGTCAGAATTTTATATGTTTCTATGAGATCCCCTCTCATTCTTCTAAACTCCAGTGAATACAAGCCCAATCAATCCAGTCTCTCCTCATATGTCAGTCCTGCCATCCCGGGAATCAGTCTGGTGAACCTTCGCTGCACTCCCTCAATAGCAAGAACATCCTTCCTCAGATTAGGAGACCAAAACTGAACACAATATTCCAGGTGAGGCCTCACCAAGGCCCTGTACAACTGCAGTAAGACCTCCCTGCTCCTATACTCAAATCCCCTAGCCATGAAGGCCAAAATGCTATTTGCCTTCTTCACCGCCTGCTGTACCTGCATGCCAACTTTCAATGACTGATGTACCATGACACCCAGGTCTCGTTGCACCTCCCCTTTTCCTAATCTGCCGCCATTCAGATAATATTCTGCCTTCACGTTTTTGCCACCAAAGTGAACATTAGAGAGCACATCATCGACATCCTCAAACAATGTTTCCGCGACCTGGACCACTCTGGAGGAGCCCTGCAGTATTCAGCGGAGATTTGTGGTAGTGTGCTGTATTCTGCACAGCCTCACCATTATGAGAGAACAGCCCTAGCCACCACCTATCAGGCGAGAATCTGAGGAGCAGGAGTACGAGGAAGAGGAGGAGGAGGAAGAAGTGCAACCAGAAGTTGAGGAACATGAAGAAGAAGGGAGGCTGCAACTGAGCAAGGTAGGTGCCAGACTCCTCCATGCTTCTTGTCATTGCCCTCAGGCTTTCTGGCAGACCTGTCAATGCAACAAGCTTTTAATTGTGCATACATACACTTCAGCGTTCTTCTGTTAGCCCCACATCGAAGTCCTCATCTTTGTCCTCTGCAGCAGAACTAGTGTGCAAGCTCGCCTTCCAGGGAGCGGGCACCTGTGCTACCCTTTCCCCCTGCCCTGGCTGCAGCCCACTCATGCCCGATGACTCACCACGTGCAGGCCCCGTCTCTAAGCTACCCTCTAAAGTCTGCGCAATGTCAGTGGCTGCCAGTGTCAGATCGAGTGACAGTGTTTCTTCTTCATCATCAATCTCCTCTTCCTCTTCTTGCACCACTGACTGGGCAGGTTGGATTTCTTGGGTCTCTGAAACGAGAAAGGCACAAGGGTAGGTTAGTGATGGGGGGAGGGGGTAAAGCAAGAGTGCATGCTTATACTATGTGCAGCACATAAACTTGAAGAGATTGTGGGATGAGGAGGAAGTCAGATGTGGAAGGATGATTGTTGTGTCCGTGGATGCTCTAATAATGACTCCACGAGGCAATGTGTAGTGACTTGAACTGTAGTGACCTTAGTCCTTTATTTGCTAACTCCAGAGTGAGGATCACACCTGGTGGCCTGCCTTTTATACTAGGCCTGGCTTACCTGTACAGGTAACCTACAAGTCTCCCACTGCTGTGCTCTCTGGTGGCACATCTTGTGATAGTACCAACAGTGGCCATGTAGGATACATGACATCAGTCTCCCCTAAGCCTTTAGTGCAAATCGTCTCTGCATTGACTGTGCTCTGGGCTTAGCTCTATCTGGGCTCTATCTGATTGACCCTTGGCGGATTGTTTCAATCTTGGGTGAGTGGTTGATGCAGTAGAGTGTTGGTCATTGCTGTTTGTGTGCGTCCCTGACCACTCCATTCTCCCGCCCCCCCCCATCCCCCACATATAGATTATGCTGGAGGCTCATTGCATTCATATATATTCAAGTTCAGAAAAACAAGGTTGCTTTACATTTGTGGTTCCGTTGTGAGGCAAGTACGTTAGACTGGTGAGATACATTATCGGTGCGGTGACTGGTGCGTACGGACAAACCAGTACCAGAACTGCTGGATGGTGTCCCTGCAGTTTGGTGGCGGCGCGGTGCCCAGTGCTGGCAGTGGGAACCCTGTTGGCTCGAGTTGCCAGCTCTTGGGGCTGTTGCCGTGGTTCCTAACGTCGGGCAGGTTCACAGATACCTGTGATTTCCTTGTCGTTTCTTTGCACGCTGGGTCGCTGCTGCTCTCTGAGGAGCTGTTGTCTAGCTCCACAGGGAACTGCTAACTCGCTGGCCTGGGCGTTGTTTGGTTTGGGATCCTGGTTGGTCCCGGTCCCCTTTGGGGGGACTGTAGCGGGTGACCCTTTGTTTACGGGTATGGCCTTGGTGGCGATGGGGTCTGGGGACTGCACCTTAGCACAGTCTGCTCTTTCAGGCTCTTGGCGGTTGGTGCCATCGGGTGTCTGAGAGGTGGAGCCGATCAGGGGCAGGGTGCCGTTGCCCTGCTGAGGTCGCTTGCTCTGCAGCTCGTGTGTGTTGGCTGCTTGTGGCCACACTCCATGGTGCATAACTCTGATCCCTGGGACACAGGCTACAGCATTGGGTAGCTCGCTGGACCTGTATGCCCCCGATGGGTGTCTGCCCGCTGCATTGGCTGAGTGCAGTTGAAATCTTACATTGCACAACTTTTCGTTACTTATGATGGATACTCTGTAGCTCCGATTGCGATCGCGCGACTTTTCCTTGCTTATTGCATGTATACAACTCTGATCGTCAGTTACACATTTTGTCTCTAACTTGCAGTTGCTATTACATTGCTTGAATGTGTGGAACTATCGTGGGTTGCAGGCTTCCTTTAAGAGAGCCTTGCTTGCTTTACCCCAATCCTCTTCTCCGTTTGGTGCCATGTATTGCTCCATCAGCGCTGCACCTCATGGTCTGGCTGCGGCCATCTTTTTCTTCAGCGCCTCACCTCGTGGTTTGGGCACCATCTTTCCTCCATCCATGATGTCGACTGTGGTGATACTCTTCTCCCCGTGGTTCTGCCACTGAAGCTGGCAAATCACCTCTGGATCTGATTTTCTTCCTCCGAAGTCCTGCCACTGGAGCCTGGAAGGTGTGTTCAGGTCATCTCAGCTGGATCATCTCCATGCAGTCGTGCTGAGTGGTCTGTGCCTCGGGTGCTCTGCTGGTCTGCTCTCTGGTGCCGGGTCCACCCTCAAGTGAGGACTTGCTGTGCCTCTGAACGCGGAGGACGTTGATCGCTGGAGGGTTGAAGTCTTCCCACTTCCAATGGATCTTCTCCATCCATCTTCTGCCGAGCAGCATTGGTCCATCTGTTGTAGGCATTAGGCACCTGCTGAATATATCAAAACCTAGGGCAACAGCACCTGTAGCATAAGGTTAGAACTATATGTAACTTGTAGTATAAAATGGCTACCAGTGAAGCCTCAAGGGATTTCTGTTAGCTGAATTAGACCGCATTCCTGGAAACTGATACTTGTTGTTTCCCACACACTGGATCCAGGCACTTCACTCTACAGAACAAAGAGTTTCATGGATCTTTATATGTTTTACAACAGTTTACTATAGTTACATACAACAGTTTACTACAGTTACATTAGACCAATAGATAGAGTTAGTCTCTAAACGTAAAGTGGCTCATGTGTTGCCAAGAGATGTGTTGCTAAGAGATGTGTTGCTAGGAACGACTCATGTGTCTTGTAACATGGCCTGGGCCTCCCTTATCTTACTGTCCTTGAATGCTGTCTTTGGGTAGCCTCCTTTTCTCCATCCTGCTACAGAGTCGTATTGTTACTAGAACATTTAGTCCTGAGGTCTAGCTGATTAGAGACACCTGCAGAGCTTGCTTGCTGGTCCTGTGTGTGGGAAACAACAAGTATCAGTTTCCAGGAATGCGGTCTAGTTCAGCTAACAGAAATCCCTTGAGGCTTCACTGGTAGCCATGTTATGATACAAGTTACATATAGTTCTAACCTTATGCTACAGGTGCCGTTGCCCTAGGTTTTGATATATTCAGCAGGTGCCTAATGCCGACAACACCATCACCTGCAATAATCCACAGAGGTAACTTGTGCATCGCGTCTGGGATAATTTCATCGGTGTAGATGCACAACTTTGCCTGAACCGGGACAAACTTGGGTCGTTCAGCTTGATTGTCCCATTGCCTCTCAAAGGCTTCTTGATTCATTACTGACTGGCTTGCCCCTGTGTCGACTTCTATGAAGACTGGAACGCCATTTATCTCGACTTCCAGCTTCAGTGGGGAACACTCAGTGGTGCAGGTAAACATGCCATATACCTCATCGTGGGGCTGAGCTGCCTCTCTGCCTATCGTTTCATAATCTGCGCTGGATTCATGGCCATCTGCAGACTCTTCATCAACAGAGTGAGTCATATTTTTCTTACACATTCGCTGGAGGTGGCCCTTTGTGCTGCAGCCTTTGCATACATAGTCTTTAAAACGGCACTGGTGAGCCCTGTGATTCCCTCCACAACGCCAGCATGGAGCTACTCGATTAGCCCCCCTCGGCCGACTCTGAGTTAAGGGACTCGGGGGCCTGTTTTCTCTTCCCTGACAGGGTTCATGCTCTACAGTCCAGCCTCTAAACAGCGCCACTCTGTGCACAGTACCTGCCGGGTTTGAGTCCTGAGGATGAGTCATCTGCCTAGAGCCGTAGGTTGAGGTCATGAATGCCTGGCTCATGGTGATGGCCTTCTGCAGTGTTACTATGGTATCCGCCGACTGTAGCTTATGAAGCAGGCCCTCATGGCCGATTCCAATGACAAAAATGTCCCGCAGCGCTTCGTTGAGGTGGTTGCTGAACTTGCACGGTGCCATCAGCCTCCTGATGTCTGCAGCTTATTTCGCAATATCCTGGCCTTTGTGCCATCGGCGGGTGTAGAACCGGTGTCTGGCTGTGAGGATGCTCTCCTTGGGTTGAGTTGCTCATGGATCAGTGTTACGAGCTCCTCGTACGTCTTGGTCGTTGTCTTCGCTGGTGTCAGCAAGTCCCTGACGAGGCCATTGACGGTGGGCCCACAACTGGTTAACAAGATAGTTCTGCGCTTTTTAGCCAGTGTGGCCGGATCTTGTCCTGCCAGGTCGTTTGCTGTGAAGAAATGGTCGAGCCTCTCCACAAAGGCATCCCAATCATCACCATCGGCGAACTGCTGCAACGTACCAAGGGTAGCCATCTTCGAGTGAAAGTTCATAATCTCGTCGCCAATTGTTGTGTCCTTAGATGCTCTAATAATGACTCCACTTGAACTGTAGTGACCTTAGTCCTTTATTTGCTAACTCCAGAGTGAAGATCACTCCTGGTGGCCTGCCTTTTATACTAGGCCAGGCACACCGGTACAGGTAATCTACAAGTCTCCCACTGCTGTGCCCTCTGATGGCACACCTTGTGATAGTACCAACAGTAGTCATGTAGGATACATGACAATGATTACGTATGAAGATACCGGCATCTTGAATTCTTTCAGCTCTGCCACTTGGCACATACTTAGCATAGAAACATAGAAACATAGAAAATAGTGCAGAAGTAAGCCATCCGGCCCTTCGAGCCTGCACCACCATTCAATAAGATCATGGCTGATCATTCCTTCAATACCCCGTTCCTGCTTTCTCTCCATACCCCTTGAACCCTTTAGCTGCAAGGGCCATATCTAACTCCCTCTTGAATATATCCAATGAACTGGCATCAACAACTCTCTGCGGCAGGGAATTCCACAGGTTAACAACTCTCTGAGTGAAGAGGTTCCTCCTCATCACAGTCCTAAATGGCTTACCCCTTATCCTTAGACTATGTCCCCTTGTTCTGGACTTCCCCAACATCGGGAACATTCTTCCCGCATCTAACCTGTCCAGTCCCGTCAGAATCTTATACGTTTCTATGAGATCCCCTCTCATCCTTCTAAACTCCAGTGAATATAGGCCCAATCGAACCAGTCTCTCCTCATATGTCAGTCCTGCCATCCCGGGATCAGTTTGGTGAACCTTCGCTGCACTCCCTCAATAGCAAGAATGTCCTTCCTCAGATTAGGAGAACAAAACTGAACACAATATTCCAGGTGGGGCCTCACCAAGGCCCTGTACAACTGCAGTAAGACATCCCTGCTCCTATACTCAAATCCCCTTGCTATGAAGGCCAACATACCATTTGCCTTCTTCATCGCCTGCTGTACCTGCATGCCAACCTTCAATGACTGATGAACCATGACACCCAGGTCTCGTTGCACCTCCCCTTTTCCTAATCTGCCGCCATTCAGATAATATTCTGCCTTCGTGTTTTTGCCACCAAAGTGGATAACCTCACATTTATCCACATTATACTGTATCTGCCATGCTTTTGCCCAAACACCTAACCTGTCCAAGTTACCCTGCAGCCTCTTAGCATCCTCCTCACAGCTCACACTGCCACCCAGTTTAGTGTCATCTGCAACCTTAGAAATATTACACTCAATTCCATCATCTAAATCATTCATATATATTGTAAAGAGCTGGGATCCCAGCACTGAGCCCTGCAGCACTCCACGAGCCACTGCCTGCCATTCTGAAAAGGACTCGTTAATCCCGACTCTCTGCTTCCTGTCTGCCAACCAGTTCTCTATCCACGTCAGTACATTACCCCCAATACCATGTGCTTTAATTTTGCACACCAATCTCTTGTGTGGGACCTTGTCAAAAACCTTTTGAAAGTCCAAATACACCACATCCACTGATTCTCCCCTGTCCACTCTACTAGTTACATCCTCAAAAAATTCCAGAAGTTTTGTCAAGCATGATTTCCCCTTCATAAATCCAAGCTGACTTGGACCAATCCTATCACTGCTTTCCAAATGCGCTGCTGTTTCATCCTTAATTATTGATTCCAAAATTTTCTCCACTACTGATGTCAGGCTAACCGGTATATAATTACCCATTTTCTCTCTCCCTCCTTTTTTAAAAAGTGGTGTTACATTAGCAACCCTTCAGTCCATAGAAACTGATCCAGACTCGATAGACTGTTGGAAAATTATCACCAAAGCATCCACTATTTCTAGGGCCACTTCCTTAAGTACTCTGGGATGTAGACTATCAGGCCCTGGGGATTTATAGGCCTTTAATCCCATCAATTTCCCTAACATAATTTCCCGCCTAATAAGGATATCTTTCAGTTCCTCCTTCTCACTAGACCTTTGGTCCCCTAGTACATCCAGAAGGTTATTTGTGTCTTCCTTTGTGAAGACAGAACCAAAGTATTTGTTCAATTGGTCTGCCATTTCTTTGTTCCCCATTATAAATTCACCCGAATCCGACTGCAAGGGACCCATGTTTGTCTTCACTAATCTTTTTCTCTTCACATATCTATAGAAGTTTTTGCAGTAATTTTTTATGTTTCTGGCAAGCTTCCTCTCGTACTCTACTTTCCCCCTCTTAATTAAACCCTTTGTCCTCCTCTGCTGTATTCTAAATTTCTCCCAGTCCTCCGGCTTGCTACTTTTTCTGATTAATTTGTGTGCCTCTTCCTTGGATTTAACATTATCCTTAATTTCCCTTGTTAGCCATGGTTGAGCCACCTTCCCTGTTTTATTTTTACTCCAGACAGGGATGTACAATTGTTGAAGTTCGTCCATATGATCTTTAAAGGTTTGCCATTGCCTATCCATCGTCAACCCTTTAAGTAGCATTTGCCAGTCTAATCTAGCCAATTCATGCCTCATACCATCAAAGTTACTTTTCCTTAAGTTCAGGATCCTAGTTTCTGAATTAACTTTGTCACTCTGCATCTTAATAAAGAATTCTACCATATTATGGTCACTCTTCCCCAAGGGGCCTCGCACAACAAGATTGCTAATTAGTCCCTTCTCATTACACATCACCCAGTCTAGGATGGCCAGCTCTCTGGTTAGTTCCTCGACATATTGGTCTAGAAAACCATCCCTAATACACTCCAGGAAATCCTCCTCCACCGCATTGCTACCAGTTTGGTTAGCCCAATCAATATGTAGATTAAAGTCGCCCATGATTACTGCTGTACCTTTATTGCACACATCCCTTATTTCTTGTTTGATGCTGTCCCCAACCTCACAGCTACTATTTGGTGGCCTGTACACAACTCCCACCAGCGTTTTCTGCCCTTTGGTATTCCGTAGCTCCACCCATACCGATTCCACATCATCCAGGCTAATGTCCCTCCTTACTATTGCATTAATTTCCTCTTTAACCAGCAACGCCACCCCGCCTCCTTTTCCTTTCTGTCTATCCTTCCTAAATGCTGAATACCCTTGGATGTTGAGTTCCCAGCCTTGGTCACCCTGGAGCCATGTCTCTGTGATGCCAATCACATCATATCCGTTAACTGCTATCTGCGTAGTTAATTTGTCCACCTTATTCCGAATACTCCTTGCATTGAGGCACAGAGCCTTCAGGCTTGCCTTTTTAACACACTTTGACCCTTTAGAATTCTGCTGTAAAGTGGCCCTTTTTGTTTTTTGCCTTGGGTTTCTCTGTCCTCCACTTTTACTATTCTCCTTTCTATCTTTTGCTTCTGTCTCCATTTTATTCACCTCTGTCTCCCTGCATAGGTTTCCATCCCCCTGCCATATTAGTTTAACTCCTCCCAAACAGCACTAGCAAACACTCCCCCTAGGACATTGGTTCCTGCCCAGGTGCAGACCGTCTGGTTTGTACTGGTCCCACCTCCCCCAGAACCGGTTCAATATCCCAGGAATTTGAATCCCTCCCTTCTGCACCACTGCTCAAGCCACGTATTCATCTGAGCTATCCTGCGATTCCTACTCTGACTAACACGTGGCACGTAGCAATCCTGAGATTACTACTTTTGAGGTCCTACTTTTTAATTTAACTCCTAGCTCCCTAAATTCGTCTCGTAGGACCTCTTCCTGTTTTTTACCTATATCGTTGGTACTTATATGTACCACGACAACTGGCTCTTCACCCTCCATTTTTAGAATGTCCTGCACCTGCTCTGAGACATCCTTGACCCTTGCACCAGGGAGGCAACATACCACCCTGGAGTCTCGGTTGCGGCCGCAGAAACATCTATTGCCCATCCCAATGATGGTCAGTGCAGTCTCCTCCATGGGTGTCAAGTTATGCTGGCTGGCTGTCCCTCACCAGTTCGGTCCTACTGGCATCGGTTGTGAGCCACCTATTCTTGCAAGTGAAATGGAAATATGTCAGTGAGTGTGATGCAATGTGTTTGGGTGATATGCCTGTCATGGTTGAATAGCTGACAGTGTGTGAAAGCTACGAGATGTGGGTGTGAGGCTGGCAGCAGTGGGAAGTGGATGAGGTGAAGCAATGAATGTGATGTCGGAGTCGTGTTTGGTAGAGATTGTTCGTAGGTGAGTGATGGGGGTGTGGTGCATTGAGCAGTGTGTGAGTCCAGTGGTGCAGATGGTGGGATATGGCATTTGAAGATGAGTTCACTGACCTTAAGTACTCATGTCAGGTCATTAAACTTCTTCCTGCATTGTGTCCAGGTCCTCAGGGTTAAACTGTTGGCATTCTCCACAGCAGCTATGTGCTCCCATTGGACTTTATACATCTGCCTGGAGGGCCTCTTGGCCCCCTGTGGAAACATGCACTGCAGCAGTTGAAGAAGGTGGCTTACCACCACCTTTTCAAGGGCAACTAGGATGGGCAATAAATTCTGGCCTTGCACGCGACGCCCGCATCCTGAGAATTAATTTTTTTAAAAGCACCTCTCTCCTCGAGTTGACCTCTGGCACCAGGCCTCCAGTGATGCATTGGATAACCTGTGTTCTGGCTTAATTTTTGTTTTCTCCTCCTCTCACTCTCTTCCCCAGCCAGTTGAATGAGCTGCTGCAGGCAGAAGGCAACTCACCTTTAAGAGGTGCTGACTGCCTTTAAGAAGTGCAGGCTAACTTTAATTGGTGCTAGCCTCGCATGACCTTGAGCCCCCTGCTGAGTATTCAGCCACTCAGCAGCGCATTTAGCGCTGGGCTGAATGCCGCAATCCTGCGGGGACAAATGAATTTCTAGTACAGCAAGACTCTCCTTCGCTCCATGTTTTGCACCAAGACCTCCAGCGCACTGTCGGAAAATCTTTATGCGTGCTCTCTCTCTCTTGCATTTTTGGCCATTGCTGAAAGTATCACAATGCACCTCTCCTTGAAGGAGTGCAGGCTACATCGACTATCTGTCCCACCTGTGACAGAGACTATGGTTCTCGTACTGGACTGTTCAGCCACCTAAGAACTCATTTTAAGAGTGGAAGAAAGTCTACCTCGATTCTGAGGATTACCTATGATGATGATGCAGGCTGCCTTTAAATATTGTTAGCCACCCCTGATATTGGGCCCCCTGTTGATGCGTGCAACCAATCAACACACATCAATCATTTAAAGCAACAGAAATTTGCTATGCAACCGATCCCCGTTATGTATGCAACACCTTGTAACCAGCATTCTACTGCCACCAGAGGACACATCTGTTGGACTCCCAAGGGATCCCAGCATCCCTTGGGAGCACTGCATATAAGCAGGCCTCCCATGCTGTGCCAGCACTCTGGAGTCAGAATAAAGAGACTAAGGTCACACTTACTACAGTACTCAGTCACATTGCTTTATTTGAGACATAACAATCCCTTCACCCGTTTGCAGGTTATCTAATTTAACTCCACGACCTCTGGTTTGCTGTTGGATTAACATAACCACGAGGCCATTCTACCTCCTTCTTTGACACATCAACACCCAAAATGTTAACTGGTCTGTTCTCTCCACAGATGCTGCCTGACCTGGGCAATATTATTTTCGGTTTTGATTTCTGATTTCTAAACTCTGCAATTATTTTGCAGTACAGAGAAGTGTCACGAGGCTGATCATCTAATGTCAGCAGTCTGTCATGAGGAAAGTCTGGAAAGATAGGTTTTACAAGCATCTAAGAGGATATCTTATAGCAATATACAAGATTGTTAATGGTGTAGAAAAAATACATCTTTCCTACATTACTGCAGTAGAGCCCTTTGGGATACCCTGAGGCTGTGAAAGGCGCTATATAAATGCAAGTTCTTTCTTTCAAAAGCTAGTAAAAGGTTATTTTAGGACTGAGATAGGAAGTTCTTTAAGCTCAGAATGATTAACACTTGGAATAGACTTTCAGATAGAATGAAAATCACCGGAATCATTTAAGAAATAATAAGATGCAGCAATGGGGGTGGGGTGAGGGGAGGAGTGTAGAGTTGTTCCAGATGAATGAAGATAAATTAGGCAAATGGCCTTCTCATTTTCAGTATCTTGTGAAAACAACTTTGAAAATGAAGAAATGAGGGTAGCAGGGCGCCTCATAAAAAGATAAGATATTGTTCCTCAGGCTTGTGTTAGCTTTGTTAGAAAAGTGTATGAGGCCAATGACAGAGAGGCCAGAATGAGAATGGAAGGGGCAGTTAAAGTGGTGAGCCACAGGTAGCTTGAGGTCTCACTTGCAGATAGATGGAGGTGTTCTATAAAGCACTCACCTAATTTGCATTTGATCTCCCCAGTGTAGAGGAAACTGCACTGTGAGCAGAAAGTACAAAATACTGCTTTAGAGAAGTATATGTAAATTGCTGTCTCAGATGGAAGCAACTAATCACCCTTGTGCATTCCCTTAGTGTTTGTCTTTCGTGTGCCTTTGCCTATTCCAATGCTCTTGCCAAGTGTTACCTCTGTGGCTGCAGCATGGCTGGTGGAAGGCTGCTGACTTTCCATGGTTGAGCAGGACAACCTCGAGCAGCTCTGGGCCTAGAAGGCTCTGCTATAGACTGCACCACCTTGGCAGGTCCGGCAACAATCTGGGCAGGCCGACTGACAGGCAATAGCAAGGGCACTGGCGGAGTGGCAGTGGTGGAAGTACGAATACTGTCACCCTGAAAGAAAACAATAGGTGTGAGGTCCATGGAGTTACTGCCACTTCACCGGGGCGCCGCCCCAGCATTCCAGCCAACCCAGCCACGATGGCAGCAGTCTGAGCTTCCATTGCAGCACCGAGACATTGGGTTGCTTCCACTTGGAAGCTGTGACAGCGCCCATCACACGCAACATCATAGTTGGGTCCACAAGTGAATCATAGAATCATAGAAATTTACAGCACAGAAGGAAGCTATTTGGCCCATCGCCTCCGTGCCAGCCGACAAAGAGCTAATCAGCCTAATCCCGCTATCTAGCCTAATCCCACTTTCCACCTTTTGGTCCGTAGCATTGCAGCTTACGCTATTTTTTAAATTATATGAGGGCTTCTGCCTCTACCAGCCTTTCAGGCAGTGAGTTCCAGACCCCCACAACCCTCTGGGTGAAAAAGAATTCTCCTTAAATCCCCTCTAAACCACCTACCACTTACTTTAAATCTATGCCCATAGGTTATTGACCTGCTAAGGGGAATAGGTCCTTCCTATCCACTCTATTGAGGCCCCTCATAATTTTATACATCTCAATTAGATCTCCCCACAGCCTCCTCATTTCCAAAGAAAACAACCCTAGCCTATCCAATCTTTCTTCATAGCTAAAATTCTCCAGTCCAGGCAACATCCTCGTAAATCTCCTCTGCACCCTCTCTCGTGTAATCACATCTTTCCTATAATGTGGTGATCAGAACTGTACACAGTACTCTAGCTGTGGCCTAACTAGTGTTTCTTACAGTTCAAGCATAACGTCCCTGCTCTTATATTCTATGCCTCGGCTAATAAGGCAAGTATCCCACATACCTTCTTAACCACCTTATCTACTGGTCCTGCTACCTTCAGAGATCTGTGGACATGCACTACAAAATCCCTCTGTTCCTCTACACTTCGCAGTGTCCTACTATTTAGTATGTATTCCCTTGCCTTGTTAGCCCTCCCCAAATGCATTACCTCACACTTCTCTGATTGAATTCCATCTGTCCACCTGACCAGTTCATTGATATCTTCCTGCAGTCTACAGCTTTCTTCATTATCAGCCACACAGCCAATTTTTGTAACATCTGCAAACTTCTTAATCATACCCGCTACATTCAAGTCCAAATCATTGATATATACCACAAAAAGCAAGGAACAAAGGCCCCTATTTTGCTCAGCACTGGGCACCGATTTTTCGGTGGCTAGCAATTTTTCTGCCGTTGAATGTCAGTTAAAAGTTTCCCCAGTGTTGGGGCGCCGGCATCGACTACCAGCGCCAGAACGTTTGGTGCCATACATTCTGGTGCTGGTGTACATTAAAAAGCAATGTACGCGCCCTTTCTAGCCATAAGGCAAACTTTCCCCAATAACGATTTTTTAAAAATCTGCGCACAGACACGAGCAACACCATTGGAAAAAACCTCACATACAGTTAAAGAAATCCACGCTATTCCGCTCCTATCCCCGGCCGAAGGGACTCCCTGGTTATTTTCAATCAACTTAATGCAGCATAAAAATAATTCAACTAAAAGAAAACTTACATTTAATGCTCCTCCTTCGTTGAGACATTGGCTCCTGGTCCAAAGATGCCTCCAATTTATAATTCTCAGCCCTATTTTTTTTTAAATTCCTTCATGACCTCAGCCGCCCTAAACCTCTAACCTCCTCCAGCCCTAAAATTCCCACCAGAACTCTACAATCTTTTTTCCCTTGCCCCACCTTTGCCAGCTGTGTCTTCAGCTGTCTAGGCCCCACATTCTGGAATTTACTCACTGAACCTCTCTGCCTCCCTCTCCTTCGTAGAGACCCTCGCAAACCCATGTCTTTGACCCTGATTTTCGTCATCCCTCCTAATAGCTCCTTTCTCAGCTGGGTGTCCTTTAAGGTCTGAGTACACTTGTGCGAAGCAATTTGAGGCATTTTTCAATGTTAAATGTGTAATATAAAAGCTGGTTGCTGCATTTAAAGCTCCTTAACAATAGGAGGTGCCTAATGACAACTTAATTCCCAATCAGTTGTTCTTACTGATCTCAACACGTCAACGGATTCAACATGTCAACATGTCAAATAGCTTCATCACTCGCCTCTTCCATTGAAGATCCAAATGGCTAAAAATTTTCAAAGATACTCCTATAATCCAGGGAAGCCTTCTTCTTTCAAATGGCAGTCAATATCAACACATCAACAGGAGTCTTCTTTCCAAAAACATCAAGGGCAGCCTTTTCGAAATCATCTACGCAGCCGACTCGACCCGCTGCTATTCCCGGCTGAAAGTCCTCCACGCACGCGGCCCATTGCTATCCCGGGCCGAAGGTCCTCCACACAAGATAATGCAATACACTTCAGGCACATAGGAAAGCATCAGTGATTTATAATAAAGACTGGACATTTAATTTGCTTTATTAAATAATCCCCCTAAAATTGTTAATGTTTTAATACAGTGTTGCAATGCTTAGGTGGACCTGAATAAACAATAATATCTTTGAATGGATACTTAATTAGCGTAAAAATGTCTTTTTACGCTAGAATAGGGTCTGATCAACCTCATAAGTATGTTTAGTACCTTGTTTTGAAGCCTACCTCCACTCTTGCCTTAGCCCATCAGCTGAAACTCTAATGTGTACCTTGTTCATGTCCTGACTCAACTATTGCAATGTGCTTCTAGATGGGCTTGCATCCTCCACCTTCCTTAAACTTTAGCTCATCCAAAACTCAGCTGCATATAATCCCGCTGACCCATCACCCCTGCACTCGCTGCCCTACATTGGCTCCTGGTCCAAAGACGCCTCCAATTTATAATTCTCAGCCCTATTTTTTTTTAGTTCCTTCATGACCTCAGCTGCCCTAACACTCTAACCTCCGCCAGCCCTAAAATTTCCACCAGAACTCTACATTCTTTTTTCCCTTGCCCCACCTTTGCCGGCTGTGCCTTCAGCTGTCTAGGCCCCACAATTTTGAATTTACTCACTGAACCTCTCCGCCTCCCTTCCATCTTAGAGCCCCTCGCAAACCCATCTCTTTGACCCTGATTTTCGTCACACCTTCGAATAGCTCTTTTCTCAGCTGAGTGTCCTTTAAGGTCTGAGTACACTTGTGCGAAGCACCTTGAGACATTTTTCAATGTTAAAGGTGTAATATAGAAACATAGAAATATAGAAAATAGGTGCAGGTGTAGGCCATTCAGCCCTTCGAGCCTGCACCGCCATTCAATAAGATCATGGGTGATCATTCACCTCAGTACCCCGTTCCTGCTTTCTCTCCATACCCCTTGATTCCTTTAGCCATCAGGGCCATATCTAACTCCCTCTAGAATATATCCAACGAATTGGCATGAACAACTCTCTGCAGTAGAGAATTCCACAGGTTTACAACTCTCTGACTGAAAAAGTTTCTCTCATCTTAGTCCTAAATGGCTTACTCCTTATCCTTAGACTGTGTCCCCTGGTTCTGGACATCCCCAACATCAGGAACATTCTTCCTGCATCTAACCTGTCCAGTCCCATCAGAATTTTATATGTTTCTATGAGATCCCCTCTCATCCTTCTAAACTCCAGTGAATACAGGCCCAGTCGATCCAGTCTCTCCTCATATGTCAGTCCTGCCATCCCGGAAATCAGTCTGGTGAACCTTCGCTGCACTCCCTCAATAGCAAGAACGTCCTTCCTCAGATTAGGAGACCAAAACAGAACACAATATTTCAGGTGAGGCCTCACCAAAGTTCTGTACAAATGCAGTAAGACCTTCCTGCTCCTATACTCAAATCCCCTAGCTATGAAGGCCAACATGCCATTTGCCTTCTTCACCGCCTGCTGTATCTGCATGCCAACTTTCAATGACTGATGTACCATGACACCCAGGTCTCGTTGCACCTCTCCTTTTCCTAATCTGCCGCCATTCAGATAATATTCTGCCCTCGTGTTTTTGCCACCAAAGTGGATAACCTCACATTTATCCACACTATACTGCATCTGCCATGCATTTGCCCACTCACCTAACCTGTCCAAGTCACCCTGCAGCCTTTTAGCATCCTCCTCACAGCTCACACCGCCACCCAGTTTAGTGTCATCTGAAAACTTGGAGATATTACACTCAATTTCATCATCTAAATCATTAATGTATATTGTAAATAGCTGG
The DNA here is from genome assembly GCF_044704955.1 of Pristiophorus japonicus. Classification (NCBI taxonomy): domain Eukaryota; kingdom Metazoa; phylum Chordata; class Chondrichthyes; family Pristiophoridae; genus Pristiophorus; species Pristiophorus japonicus. Next base: position 55,893,486 of record NC_091980.1, read on the forward strand.
AGTCCCAGCACTGAGCCCTGTGGCACCCCACTAGTCACTGCATGCCATTCTGAAAAGGACCCGTTTATCCTGACTCTCTGCTTCCTGTCTGCCAACCAGTTCTCTATCCACATCAGTACATTACCCCCAATACCATGTGCTTTAATTTTGCACACCAATCTCTTGTGCGGGACTTTGTCAAAAGCCTTTTGAAAGTCCAAATACACCACATCCACTAGTTCTCCCTTGTCCACTCTACGAATTACATCCTCAAAAAAGTCTAGAAGATTTGTCAAGCATGATTTCCCTTTCATAAATCTATGCTGACTTGGATCGATTCTGCCACTGCTTTCCAAATACGCTGCTATTTCATCTTTAATAATTGATTCCAACATTTTCCCCACTACTGACGTCAGGCTAACCGGTCTATAATTCCCAGTTTCCTCTATCCCTCCTTTTTTAAAAAGTGGTGTTCATAGGAACTGATCCAGAGTCGATAGACTGTTGGAAAATGATCACCAATGCATCCACTATTTCTAGGGCCACTTCCTTAAGTACTCTGGGATGCAGACCATCAGGCCCTGGGGATTTATCAGCCTTCAATCCATCAATTTCCCTAACACAATTTCTCGGCTAATAAGGATATCCTTCAGTTACTCCTTCTCACTAGACGCTCGGTCCCCTAGTATTTCCGGAAGGTTATTTGTGTCTTCCTTCGTGAAGACAGAACCAAAGTATTTGCTCAACTGGTCTGCCATTTCTTTGTTCTCCATTATAAATTCACCTGATTCTGACTGCAAGGGACCTACGTTTGTCTTCACTAATCTTTTTCTCTCACATATCTATAGAAGCTTTTGCAGTTAGTTTTTATGTTCCCAACAAGCTTCTCTCATGCTCTATTTTCCCCCTCCTAATTAAACCCTTTGTCCTTCTCTGTTGAATTCTAAATTTCTCCAAATCCTCAGGTTTGCTGCTTTTTCTAGCCAATTTATATGCCTCTTCCTTGGATTTAACACTATCCTTAATTTCCCCTGTTAGCCAAGGTTGAGCCACCTTCCCTGTTTTATTTTTACTCCAGACAGGGATGTACAATTGTTGAAGTTCATCCATGATCTTTAAATGTTTGCCATTGCCTATCCACCGTCAACCCTTTAAGTATATAAAAGCTGGTTGCTGCATTTAAAGCTCCTTAACAATAGGAGGTGCCTAATGAAAAACATAATTCCCAATCAGTTGTTCTTACCGATCTCAACACGTCAACGGATTCAACATGTCAACATGTCAAATGGCCTCATTCTTTGTAACCTATACATTTAAATGAAACAGAGGCATGTTCAAGTACTAAGGTATTCATGGATCTAGGCTGGGTCAGGATCACTGATACATCCAATGCAGGACCATGGTGCATTATCAGTGACCCAGAACAAGTCAGGATCCATGAACACCGTAGTACTGGAACTTGCCCCTGTATCATTTAAGCTTATAGCTTACAAGGAATTAGGTCATTTGACATGTTGAGTCTGTTCCATCATCCAAAAATATTTAATGGTGCTGCATTAAAAAATGAAGTGCAGGAGTCAGGTTAAAAGTCCAAACTAAATGTATTTATTAAACATTTGTATAGCACAGTTGGGTCACTGAATATATTTAAGGAGGAGATAGACAGATTTTTGAGCGATAAGGGAGTAAAGGGTTATGGGGAGTGGGCAGAGAAGTGGAGCTGAGTCCATGATCGGATCAGCCATGACCTTACTGAATGACGTAGTAGGCTTAAGGAGCAAAATGGCCTACACCTGCTCCTAGTTCTTTCAGTTGTACTTAGCTTAACATGACTTATCTTTAAACTTTCATAACTTTAAAAATTTTAATGAATTACGTGGCAAACTTTCAAATGAACAACCAACCAAACAAACCAGCAAACAAGCCATCTATCCTCCTCCTTAGCGCTGTGCACCACTCCTGCCCCAGTAGATAGCGCTACCCCTGCGAGTGCCCATTGTTGCAGACTTCTGCTTTCTCGCCCCCCCATACCCCGAGATTTATTCTGTATTTTTTCCGACGTGACATTTCCTGTTGTTGGGTTATAACAGGGACAGAGCTAGCATGTATCAATGTGGAAGGCCCAGGTTCCTTTTCGTAATCATCCTCAGCCTGTGGATCAACCCCTGATTTTGGTGTGGAGTTTAAAACGTTCCTGGCAGCAATGACAGCCTGGGTGAGCCCCCCTATTGCTGCTACTACCTCTGTCATCTGTCCCGAAAGTCTCGCCATCTGTAATGACAGTCCCGCAATTTCTCCCCTCACTTCACCCATTCCTCCAGCCAGTGTTGCTACTTCATCTCTCAGCCCCCCTAACTCTACCCTCACCCCACCGAAGGTTTCAAGGAGCAACCGCGATTGTTGGATGTTCTCCCCGCTCATCCCCATGAGATGTCCTATGTTCTCTGCAGCCTGTGTTTCTGCATCAGCTCTCCCTTCCACCCTCCTTTGATGTCTCGCAGCTGTGGCTTGCTGCGACACACTGGGACCCCCAGCCTCAGACGGCACACCTAGAAATGTCCCGTCGGTTGATTCGCTCAGGAAAGGGCTTGGAATCCTCGAGGGGTTCAGCATTTCCAAATCCAGGGTAACCATCTCGGCGTCAAAGTCTTCTAGCGTCCCATCATTCTCCTGATTGCGATTTTCTGAACATACTCTTCTTCAACTTCAGGTGCACCTTCTGTCTCCTGCTGATGCGCAACATTTGCAAAACATAACAGAGATGCTTGGTTAGCAGCATTGAGGAAGGAGAAGCGTAGGCAGCACGTAACATTTAGCCAACCCAGACTATGCTATTTGCAGGGCTTATCCTGTATTGGAAAACTGGGCCCAGCTTCCACGTCGATGGTTACTCTTCTCCTGTGACAGTTAATCATAGACGCTATCCTCTGCTCCACGGCTGTTAGTTGCAGCCTACTTGCCGGACCTCCTCCAGTTTGTGACTACGTACACACGCATGCACACATGCACCATTAATATAAATATAATTAAAAACGTAAATACATTTAAATATAAATGATTACTTACAGTCGCTGCTTGTCCGAGGTCCTGCCACTTCTTTTTCAGCTGTGCACTGGTTCTCGGGGTGATGGACATTGCATCAAACTCGACTGCAACCTGGTCCCAAACTTTTGCGAGTACAGAGGGTTTAAGTTTCTTTTTCCCGAAGCTCCCCTTGTTTTCAAGAACTTCCCAGCTATTCTCAATTAAGTCTACCAGGAGCTCAATTTCTTCTGCAAGAAATCTCTTGACCCTTACAGCTTCCCCTTCTCCATCTCCGTCTCTGCCCCTTTCACCTTCTCTTGAAGGAAGCTGTATTTCCTACCTGCAAATCCACCTTTTCCACCACTGGATTCACACTGTTGATCCAGACAGACCCCACACATGCTGATTTTTTTTTTTTACAGCGCATGCGGAGAGTTTTTAAAATTTCAGCGCATGTGCAGTGCATTTTAGGCGCACACTGTTAGCACCGTCCCCCGAGATGGACTCAGGTAGCGCCAGCGTAACATTCAGGTTTCCTTTACCAGAAACTAGTGATTTTTTTCCCCCGGCTCTGACGGTGCTCCAAGAAACGTGCGTACAGGTAAGTGTACGCCATTATTTTTGATTGGGGAAAATTGGGGCCCTAATACTGAGCACTGAGGAACCCCACTGGAAACAGCCTTCCAGTCACAAAAACATGCAAAACCCATTACCCTTTGCTTCCTGCCTCTCAGCCAATTTTGGATCCAACTTGCCACTTTACCCTGGATCCTTTGTGGGCTTTTACTTTCGTGACCTTAGCAAAAACTGTTATGTATGCATGTTAATGTCTGTAACACTAGACCACTGAAATGTCCCTTCACCCTGTATACACTATACCTGTACCACCAGAGGGTGCTGCTGCTGGAGCCCTAAGGGTCACCTGTACACTGCAGGTAACCCAGTATAAAAGGGAGTTCACCTCTTGGTGTCCTCACTCTAGGAGCTGCAATAAAGGACTAAGGTCACTACAGTTCAAGTACTATACCCTTACCTCGTGGAGTTGCTGTCAGAGTGCTTGCATAGACAACAACTGGCGATGAGGTTACTAATTTCCACGCACAATATGTCTAACCGAAGCAACTTCCAACAATTTGCTGATGGGGAAGATTGGGATGCCTTTGTGGAAAGGCTAGAACACTTTTTTATTGCTGGGGACTCACCGATCTCGCTGGTGAACAAGCGCAGAGCCATTCTGCTCAGCAGTTTTGGGCCCAATTTCCACGGCCTCTTCAGCAGCCTGCTGGCCCCAGCAAAGACGACAACCAAGACCTATGCGGAGCTCATAACTTTAATACAAGAACAACTCAAACCCAAAGAGAGCACCTCACAGCCAGACACCGGTTCTACACTCACCGGTGGCCTGAAGGCCAAGAAATTGCTAAATATGCTGCAGATCTGAGAAGATTGGCTGCACCGTGTGATTTTGGCAACCACCTCACTGAAGCACTAAGGGACATCTTCAATATTGGAATCGGCCAGGAGGGCCTCCTCCATAAACTGCTCACTGCGGACACTATGGTCACCCTGCAGAAGGCAATCTAAGTGAGCCAGGCATTCATGATTTCGGTCTGCGACTCCAAAAGGATGATGACTCATACCCAGGACTCTCACCCAACGAGTACAGTGAACAGATTGGCAACTTTCAGAGGCAAGACTGCTGCCCCGAGTCCCGTAACCCTAAGTCCGCCACATGGGGCCAACCGGCTAGCCCCGTGCTGGCGCTGTGGAGGAAACCACAGGGCCCACTAGTGCCGTTACAAAGACTATACCTGCAAAGGCTGCAACACTAAAGGTCACCTTCAGTTTTACTCACTGAGTCGCTGAAGAATTGGCCGATCACCCGGGCTCCAGCGCTGATGAAGACGAAGCTGCTCAGCCCCTGGAAGAGGAGTACGGAACCGAGAATTCCCCGTGGAAAATGGAAGTAGAAGTCAACGGGGTTCCAGTTTTGATGGAGATTGACACAGAGGCGAGCCAGTCGTTGATGAATCAGACGGCCTTTGAGAAACTCTGGGACAATCCTGCCAAACAACTCGAAATGTCCCCAATCCAGGCAAAGCTGCTCACTTACACAAAAGGCACCATCCCAGTCGCTGACAGCGTGGAGGTCCAGGTATCCCATGGCGGCACGATGCACAGGCTTCCCTTGTGGATTGTTGCCAGTGATGGAAGAAGATGGATGAAACAGGTCCAAATCTATCGGAGCGATGAAGACCCCTGGGCCCCGGTGATTGACATCCTATGCAGCCCCAAACTTGGATCCATCGCAGCACCTGAAAATCCTACCGTCCGACTCAATTGCCCGGCGACAACACAGACTGTACAACTCAGCTGCGAGATGATGTAACCTGAACGACCAGACCTCACCTTCCGGGCTCCAGTGGCAGGACTCTGAGGGAAGAAGATCGGCGCAGCAGGTAGATTCCCGGCGTCCGTGGCAGAACCTGGGGAGAAAAGGATCACCGCAGCCTACCTCGTGGAGAGAGAAGATGGCGCCCCCACCACGAGGCGAAGTACCTGGAATCAAGATGGCCGCGACCAGCCGACGAGGGGCATGTTGAGAGAGCAACACGTGTTACCGAGCGGCGAACCGGATTGGGGTAAAAATTGTAAGGCCCTCTTAAACAAGACCGGCAAATCAGAACAATTAAAGGGACAGTTCGACTCTTGGTACAGCGATGCCGGTGATATTAAAGATAAAAGTGTAATTAATGAATGCAGGTATACAAATGTACTGTTGAATGGTGATGCCGGCAATGTTAATGGGAGAAATGTAACGAATGCTTCAAAAAGTGATGTAAATGACAAGTTTGTACTGTTGAACAATGATGCCAGTAATGCAAACATGACAAATGTAACTAACAAAGTCAGGTATCCAAATGTAACCTTGTACGGAGATACTGATAGCACACGAAAACGTTGTAAGTGACAACTATGAAAGTGTAAAGAAGTATAACAATATCGAAGTAGCTGGTTGCGATCGGAGCCAATGTATCATGTATGCTAATGATAGAATGAGAAATGATGCCGTGTTTTACATGTATACTGATAATGCCAAAGGTATCCCCCTGTGGGAAACATCCAGGTCCAGTGGGCTACCTGATCATGTAGCCTGCGCTTCCGGGACCAATGTGATGCCCCAGGAAGGGTTCACACTCACCCAGTGGGAGCATACCCAATGTAGGTACAGCGGTCAATGGGCAGCACAGCCACCACCACTGGCAACCTGCCCCAGATCGGCCCTACCCTCCCCTGGCCACCAGGTCCAACACTGGGATCAAGAGGGCAGTACCCTCCAGCTTTCCCGGCGGAATCTGGGATGACCAGACTTCCACCACCAATGGAGGACAAGGAGGCCACACCACCCTGTGGCCCTGCCCACCATTAAACGCCTTCCAACAATGTATGTACCTTACCCATAACAACGTGAATTTGCTTCACCACTGCGGAAGCCTTCAACAGTGACACCCACATGGTCTATGCATGGGGAGGGAGAGGGGAAGTGCAGTCACAAACACACCTGGTACCCACACAACCCTCATCACAACCTCCCACCGTCCACTACTGATCACCTCCCCATGTCATGGCAATAAGGACTTGGGAAAGGCTTTGGGGTGAGTGTTGTTATGTATGCATGTTAATGTATGTACTGTAACACTAGACCACTGAGTGTACCTTCACCCTGTATACACTATACCTGTACCAGCAGAGGGTGCTGCTGCTGGAGACCTAAGGGTTACCTGTACACTGCAAGTAACCAAGTATAAAAGGGAGCTCACCTCTTGGTGTCCTCACTCTAGGAGCTGCAATAAAGGACTAAAGTCACGACAGTTCAAGTACTATACCCTTACCTCATGGAGTCATTATTAGAGTCCTTGCATACACAACAAAAACCTTGCTAAAATTTATATGGACTACATCAAATGCACTATCCGCCTCAAAAAATTCAATCAAGTTAGTCAGTCATGACCTTCCCTTAACAGATCCATGCTGACTGTTCTTGATTAATCCATGTCTTTCTAAATGATGGTTTAACATGTCCCTCAGAATTTTTTCCAATAATTTTACCACCACCGAGGTTAAGCTGACTGGCCTGTAATTACTCGGTCTATCCCTTTGTAAACAACAGTACAATGATAGCAGTTCTCCAGTCGTCCGGCACCACACCTGTAGCCAGAGAGGATTGGAAAATGATGGTCAGAGCCTCTGCTATTTCCTCTCTTGCTTCTCTTAACAGCCTGGGATACATCTCATCTAGGTCTGGGGATTTATCCACTTTCCAAGATGTTAAACCCTTTAATACTTCCTCTCTCACTATGTTTATTTCATCTAATATTTCACACACCTCCTTGATTGCAATGTCTGCACTATCCCACTCTTGTGAAAACAGACACAAAGGGGCTGAAATTCAGGCCTGCTAGAAACCTGCTGCACTTACCGTTTTTTTAAGTGTTTTCACCGCCGGATAGGATGAGGGCAATTCTTGATCAATATACAGTTCTTTGTCCTTTTTTTTGAAGCAGCCAGGAAGTCTGTCATAATGGGGGCGGAAGTGCGGCGGTAACTGCTGTTGATGGGGAGGAAGTGGAGGCGGGATGGATTCTCCACCGCTGTTAGTCAGCAGCGGAGCGGTGATGATGTCATTGTGCATCTGCGTCACCACATGTTCCCCTTAACTTAAAGGGGAGAGAAGCAGCAATTATTTAGGATCGGCCACTGGGCTACCTGGTAGGGTTTTGACCGGGCCGGAGGCGGTGCCAGGCTGCCTGTTGGTGGCCCGGCCGAACCTAGGGGTACAACAGTCCGGCCGACATGGAAGTCGGCTGGCAAAAAAATAAAATGGCGACCACGCCTGCGCAACCATGGCTCACAGACAGAATGCAAGGTGCACCAACAGAAAAAGCCAACAGACGGGGGCACCGCTCGGCAGGCATTAGATTTTAGGGCCTGAATTTCGACGGAGGTGGGGGGTCCCGGCAGTGCACTTACGGTCATTTGGCAGTGGCGGAGTGGAAGCGGGGACCGCCAGAAGAAAATCCCTGCTGAATTTGGCTGGTGGCAGCCATTCGACCAGAAATCGGTGACCATTGGATTCCGCCGCCTGGCCGCCGCATTCCGGCGGTAATGGGCCTTATTGGAACCCTGAATTTCAGACCCAAAGTATTCATTAAGAACCATACCCACATATTCCGCCTCCACACACAGGTTACCTTTATGGTCCCTAATAGGCTCTACCGTTTCTTTAGTTATCCTCTTGATCTTAATGTATTTATAAAACATCTTTGGGTTTCCCTTGATTTTACTTGCCAATATTTTTTTCATGCCCTCTCTTTGCTTTCCTAATTTCCTTTTTAATTTCACCCATGCATTTCCAATACTCCTCTCGGGTTTCTACAGTATTGAGCCTTCTGTACCTGTGATAAACCTCTCTTTTTTTCTTTATTGTACCCTGTATGCCCCTTGATATGTTAGTCCAACCTTTTTCTTTAATGGAATATACTTGCTCTGAACCCTCACTATCTCCTCCTTGAATCCCTCCCACTGCTCGGACACTGATTAATCTTCAAGTAGCTGTTTCGAGTCCAGTTTGGCTAAATCACATCTCAGCTTAGTAAAAGTAGCTTTTCCCCAATGGTGAACTTTTATTCCTGGTCTATCTTTGTCCTTTTCCATAACTACCCTAAATCTAACTGAATTATGATCACTAGCACCAAAATGCTCTCCCACTGATACCCCTTCCACCTGCCCAGCTTCATTCCCTAAAACTAAGTCTAGAACCGCCCCCTCTCTTCATTGCGAGAGGGTTGGAGTACAAAAGCAGGGAGGTCCTTCTGCAACTGTATAGGGTATTGGTGAGGCCGCACCTGGAGTACTGCGTGCAGTTTTTGGTCACCTCACTTAAGGAAGGATATACTAGCTTTGGAGGGGGTACAGAGACGATTCACGAGGCTGATTCCGGAGATGAGGGGGTTACCTTATGATGATAGATTGAGTAGACTGGGTCTTTCCTCGTTGGAGTTCAGAAGGATGAGGGGTGATCTTATAGAAACATTTAAAATAATGAAAGGGATAGACAAGATAGAGGCAGAGAGGTTGTTTCCACTGGTTGGGGAGACTAGAACTAGGGGGCACAGCCTCAAAATACGGGGGAGCCAATTTAAAACCGAAAGAAGGAATTTCTTCTCCCAGAGGGTTGTGAATCTGTGGAATTCTCTGCCCAAGGAAGCAGTTGAGGCTAGCTCATTGAAGGTATTCAAGTCACAGATAGATAGATTTTTAACCAATAAGGGAATTAAGGGTTACGGGGAGCGAGCGGGTAAGTGGAACTGAGTCCACGGCCAGATCAGCCATGATCTTATTGAATGGCGGAGCAGGCTCGAGGAGCTAGATGGCCTACCCCTGTTCCTAATTCTTATGTTCTTATGTTCTTATGTTCTCTTGTTGGGCTTGTTACATACTGGCTAAAGTGTCTCTAGGAAAGACTAGTGGCACTGACTGCTTCAGCTATCTCCTCCCTCTGCCTTTGTACAGTGTGTCTGGAAGGTCTCCTGGCCCCCTGTGGGTAGACGACCTGTCGGCAACACCTCGATTTCAAAATTCTCATCCTTATTTTCAAATCCCTCGCAACCCCCTGCACCAAGGCCTCCAGTGCTGTGTCAGAGAACCAAGGTACCATTTTTCTGTCTGCTGACCTACATTGGCTTCCGGTTAAGCAACACCTCGATTTCAAAATTCTCATTCTTATTTCCAAATCCCTCCATGGCTTCGCCCCTTCCTTTCTATAATCTCCTCCAGCCCCACCCAGCCTCCCCTCCCTCCCTTCTCCCAAGATGTCTGCGCTCCTCTAATTCTGCCCTCTTGAGCATCCCTGATTATAATCGCTCAACCATTGGTGGCCGTGCCTTCTGTTGCCTAGGCCCCAAGCTCTGGAACTCCCTCCCTAAACCTCTCCGCCTTTCTTTCCTCCTTCAAGACGCTCCATAAAACCTACCTCTTTGACCAAGCTTTTGGCCACCTGTGCTAATTTCTACTTATGTAGCTCGGTGTCAAATGTTTTATCTCATAATACTCCTGTGAAGCGCCCTGGGATGTTACACTATGTTAAAGTCGCTATATAAATACAAGTTGTTGTGACATTGCTAACTTTCCCTTTGCTTCGCTCCAGTCAGAATGAGGTGCTCCTTTCACAAAACACCTCTCCTTTAAGAAGTGCAGACAGCCTTTTACTTGACAGGCAACCTTTAAGTACAAAGCAGACAGCCCATGATATTGGGTCCCCGGATGATCGCTGAGCCAACCAGCAGTGTGTTTACCGCTGGGCTCAGCACTTCAATCATGTTAACAAAGAAACATAGAAACATAGAAAATGGGTGCAGGAGTAGGCTATTCGGCCCTTCGAGCCTGCACCGCCATTCAATGAGTTCATGGCTGAACATGCAACTTCAGTACCCCATTCCTGCTTTCTCGCCATACCCCTTGATCCCCCTAGTAGTAAGGACTACATCTAACTGCTTTTTGAATATATTTAGTGAATTGGCCTCAACAACTTTCTGTGGTAGAGAATTCCACAGGTTCACCACTCTCTTGGTGAAGAAGTTTCTCCTCATCTGGTCCTAAATGGCTTACCTCTTATCCTTTGACTGTAACCCCTAGTTCTGGACTTCCCCAACATTGGGAACATGCTTCCTGCATCTAACCTGTCTAAACCCGTCAGAATTTTAAACGTTTCTATGAGATCCCCTCTCATTCTTCTGAACTCCAGTGAATACATAAGAACATAAGAACATAAGAATTAGGAACAGGAGTAGGCCATCTAGCCCCTCGAGCCTGCTGCGCCATTCAACAAGATCATGGCTGATCTGGCCATGGACTCAGCTCCACTTACCTGCCCGCTCCCCATAACCCTTAATTCCCTTATTGGTTAAAAATCTATCAACTGTGATTTGAATACATTCAATGAGCTAGCCTCAACTGCTTCCTTGGGCAGAGAATTCCACAGATTCACAACCCTCTGGGAGAAGAAATTCCTTCTCAACTCGGTTTTAAATTGGCTCCCCCGTATTTTGAGGCTGTGCCCCCTAGTTCTAGTCTCCCCGACCAGTGGAAACAATCTCTCTGCCTCTATTCTGTCTATCCCCTTCATTATTTTAAATGTTTCTATAAGATCACCCCTCATCCTTCTAAACTCCAACGAATAAAGACGCAGTCTACTCAATCTATCATCATAAGGTAACCCCCTCATCTCCGGAATCAGCCTAGTGAATCGTCTCTGTACCCCTTCCAAAGCCAGTATATCCTTCCTTAAGTAAGGTGACCAAAACTGCACGCAGTATTCCAGGTGCGGCCTCACCAATACCCTTTACAGTTGCAGCAGGACCTCCCTGCTTTTGTACTCCATTCCTCTCGCAATGAAGGCCAACATTCCATTCGCCTTCCTGATTACCTGCTGCACCTGCAAACTAACTTTTTGGGATTCATGCACAAGGACCCCCAGGTCCCTCTGCACCGCAGCATGTTGTAATTTCTCCCCATTCAAATAATATTCCCTTTTACTGTTTTTTTTCCCCAAGGTGGATGACCTCACATTTTCCGACATTGTATTCCATCTGCCAAACCTTAGCCCATTCGCTTAACCTATCTAAATCTCTTTGCAGTCTCTCTGTGTCCTCTACACAACCTGCTTTCCCAATAATCTTTGTGTCATCTGCAAATTTTGTTACACTACACTCTGTCCCCTCTTCCAGGTCATCTATGTATATTGTAAACAATTGTGGTCCCAGCACCGATCCCTGTGGCACACCACTAACCATCGATTTCCAACCCGAAAGGGACCCATTTATCCCGACTCTCTGCTTTCTGTTAGCCAGCCAATTCTCTATCCATGCTAATACATTTCCTCTGACTCCGCATACCTTTATCTTCTGCAGTAACCTTTTGTGTGGCACCTTATCGAATGCCTTTTGGAAATCCAAATACACCACATCCATCGGTACACCTCTATCCACCATGCTCGTTATATCCTCAAAGAATTCCAGTAAATTAGTTAAACATGATTTCCCCTTCATGAATCCATGTTGCGTCTGCTTGATTGCACTATTCCTATCTAGATGCCCCGCTGTTTCTTCCTTAATGATAGCTTCAAGCATTTTCCCCACTACAAATGTTAAACTAACCGGCCTATAGTTACCTGCCTTTTGTCTGCCCCCTTTTTTAAACAGAGACGTTACATTAGCTGCTTTCCAATCTGCTGGTACCTCCACAGATTCCAGAGAATGTTGGTAGATTATAACGAATGCATCTGCTATAACTTCCGCCATCTCTTTTAATACCCTGGGATGCATTTCATCAAGACCAGGGGACTTGTCTACCTTGAGTCCCATTAGCCTATCCAGCACTACCTCCCTGGTGATAGTGATTGTCTCAAGGTCCTCCCTTCCCACATTCCTGTGACTAGCAATTTTTGGCATGGTTTTTGTGTCTTCCACTGTGAAGACCGAAGCAAAATAATTGTTTAAGGTCTCAGCCATTTCCACATTTCCCATTATTAAATCTCCCTTCTCATCTTCTAAGGGACCAACATTTACTTTAGTCACACTCTTCCGTTTTATATATCGGTAAAAGCTTTTACTATCTGTTTTTATGTTTTGCGCAAGTTTACTTTCGTAATCTGTCTTTCCTTTCTTTATTGCTTTCTTAGTCATTCTTTGCTGTCGTTTAAAATTGTCCCAATCTTCTAGTTTCCCACTAACCTTGGCCTACTTATACACATTGGTTTTTAATTTGATACTCTCCTTTATTTCCTTGGTTATCCACGGCTGGTTATCCCTTCTCTTACCGCCCTTCTTTTTCACTGGAATATATTTTTGTTGAATATATTATGAAAGAGCTCCTTAAAAGTCCTCCACTGTTCCTCAATTGTGCCACCATTTAGTCTGTGTTCCCAGTCTACTTTAGCCAACTCTGCCCTCATCCCACTGTAGTCCCCTTTGTTTAAGCATAGTACGCTCGTTTGAGACACTACTTCCTCACCCTCAATCTGTATTACAAATTCAACCATACTGTGATCACTCATTCCGAGAGGATCTTTTACTAGGAGATTGTTTATTATTCCTGTCTCATTACACAGGACCAGATCTAAGATAGCTTGCTCCCTTGTAGGTTCTGTAACATACTGTTCGAAGAAACAATCCCGTATGCATTCTGTGAATTCCTCCTCCAGGCTACCCCGTGCGATTTGATTTGACCAATCGATATATAGGTTAAAATCCCCCATGATTACTGCCGTTCCTTTTTCACATGCCTCCATTATTCCCCTGATTATTGTCCGCCCCACCGTGAAGTTATTATTTGGGGGCCTATAAACTACGTCCACCAGTGACTTTTTCCCCTTACTATCTCTAATCTCCACCCACAATGATTCAACATTTTGTTCATTAGAGCCAATATCGTCTCTCACAACTGCCCTGATATCATCCTTTATTAACAGAGCTACCCCACCTCCTTTCCCTTCTTGTCTATCTTTCCGAATTGTCAGATACCCCTGAATGTTTAATTCCCAGTCTTGGCCACCCTGCAACCACATTTCAGTAATGGCCACCAAATCATATCCATTTGTAATGATTTGTGCCGTCAACTCATTTACTTTGTTTCGAATGCTGTGTACATTTAGGTAAAGTGTTTTAATACTAGTTTTTAAACCATGATTTTTAGTTTTGACCCCTCCTGCAGCCCCTTTATATTAATTCATATTGTCCCTTCCTATCACCTTGTGGTTTACACTTACCCCAGTGCTACTCTGCTCTGTTGCCTCCTGCCTTTTGCATTCTTTCTTGGGGTTCTGTTCATCTGAGCTCTCACCCACTCTAACTAGCTCAGAGCCCTCTCATGGGTTCCCATCCCCCTGCCAAGCTAGTTTAAAGCCCTCCCAACTGCACTATCAAAACCACCTGCGAGAACATTGGTCCGTTCTCTGTTGAGGTGTATCCTGTCCGACTTGTACAGGTCCCACCTTCCCCAGAAACGGTCCCAATTGTTCAGGAAACTAAAGCCCTCCCTCCTACACCAATGGGAGAGTGGAGAGCACCAGTTCCAACAGTCACAGGATGGGAGAGTGGAGAGCACCAGTTCCAACTGTCGCAGGAGAGAGAGTGGAGAGCACCAGTTCCAACTGTCGCAGGACGGGACAGTGGAGAGCACCAGTTCAAACTGTCACAGGAGAGAGAGTGGAGAGCACCAGTTCCAACTGTCACAGGAGAGAGAGTGGAGAGCACCAGTTCCAACTGTCGCAGGACGGGAGAGTGGAGAGCACCAGTTCCAACTGTCGCAGGACGGGAGAGTGGAGAGCACCAGTTCCAACTGTCGCAGGACGGGAGAGTGGAGAGCACCAGTTCCAACTGTCGCAGGACGGGAGAGTGGAGAGCACCAGTTCCAACTGTCGCAGGAGAGAGAGTGGAGAGCACCAGTTCCAACTGTCGCAGGACGGGAGAGTGGAGAGCACCAGTTCCAACTGTCGCAGGCAGGAGAGTGGAGAGCACCAGTTCCCACTGTCACAGGTGAGAGAGCAGGAGCATGAATTTTGCGTGCTGCTTGCATTACTTTGAATGGTGCAGGCAGACCACATATTGCGATCCCCACACCTGTTTCTGGGCCTTAACCAATTTACCCCTCAGAGTATTGATAAGGTTGAAAATCATTTCCCAAAAAGTGGAGAGAATTGTCGACATGGGCATTTTTAACCTAACCCGTCTGGCCGAAGAACTAACAGGATCGGTGGCAATGCTGGTTTTACACCACACCCGATTTTACTCTCCATTGAAGTCAGTGGAGAGGAATATTGTGCTGGAACGGAAAAGCAGTGTTCCACCTGATCCTGTGAGTTTCCGATCTGGCGAGTTGTAGATAGAGACTGAAACATAAATATACACGTAAAAAAATGATCCAGAGAGCAAGAGAGTTAACTTGTACAAATCCTGAATCTGAATCACACAATACTGAGGGTGTAGCTTTTCTATAACTAAAAGTGCAGAATTTACAAGATGAATAACTTCATAATCTGATCTTTATTATTACTGTCCTTGAAAATATCTCATCTCAACAAAAATTGTTAACAAACGAACATGTACTTATTTAAGATTTGAAAAAAATCTATTTACAAGGAACACAGAATCCGCACACACACTAGATTTGGGGAAGGTTAAAGGACAAGAAAAGAAAATTAATCATTTATTTTATGGGAGCTCTGCCAATTTTTTTTCCCTTGAGGAAGACAGTTTTTAAAAATTTTGCTTTAATCTTTCCTAAAGAATAAATGAGACATCCTTTTAGTTTTAGTAATTCAAAACATCTTGCCATGTTTTTTTCACATTAATTCTATAACTGAGGTATTCAGAATCTGAAATATTCCACCAGCGATTTCAGAAACTAATAAAGCAGAAACATGATGCATGATTAAATAAATGTTGTTTGAGTGTTTGTAAGGAGAATAGAGAGAAGGATGTGAGCTATTATTTTAGAACTTATGAATATCATTATTCAGTGTTAGGGAATCAAATATCTTTTGCGATTAGAATTCAAACTCCATTATTAAAAATGAGCTGAGCAAATCTGTGCTTTTATGAGCCTCCTGTGTGTACCTTGTGTGGGCACATCTTATTCCACATTTCTACTTGTCAGGTGTCTCTCTTTGTATCTTTTCCTATTTTTTTTAAACTCCCTCCCTATATTTGTGTTTCATTCTTTCTTCCTTCTACCTCCTTTTTCTTTTTCTGTATTTCCCTGTTTCTGTGCGTGTACAGCTCTCTTGGGTTGAATTTCTGCGGGGATTCCGACTATACCTCTGGTAGAAGAAATCTTAAAGAAATGCCTTTAACGTAGACATGCATCCCATGACACTAATGTCGCTCTATTGTAGTATCCAATTATTTCTTAAATGATTCCAGAGTTTTTGTTCCTCTATGTCTGAGATTCTATTCTATACATTGAATACATTAAGTGTAAAGAATTTCCTGATATATGACCTTTTAATCATTTGAACCCATGTCCCCTTATTCTACCATCATAGTTTCATTTAAAGTAATATAGTGACAAAGATCAAATTTTGTAAAGTTGTAACAGATTATGCACTAATAATTAATTAATTAAACCCAAATCATTTTTCATGCTCTAGTACAGATAATTGGTAAAGAAAGTCCCCCATCCATACCCCTGTGAAGGTATAAATGGCGAGACATATGTAACAGGCAACAGCAAACGGTACCCTGTGCCACCATTCAACTAAGTACACTACCTCTAAAATCTTCACGGTAACAGAACATACACATACACATTGAGCCTAACACTAGCACACACTGATTTGGTCAATAATGATGTAATTTATCATAATTTATGATTACATCATTTTACTTACTAGGATCAACATTAATAGGAACATGGGAAACTGTGAGAAAACAGCATTCCTGATTTCTCTCCTGGATGATCCAGCTCTAATTTTAAGACTGTGCCTCCTTGTTCTGGATTCTCTCTATCTACTCTGTCCAGACCCTCATGATTTTGAACACTTCTATCAAATCTCCTCTCAATCTTCTCTGCTCTGAGTAGAACAACCCCAGCTTCTCCAGTCTATCCACGTAACTGAACTCCCTCATCCCTGGAACCTATCTTGTAAATCATTTTGGCACCATCTCTAAGGCTTTCACATCCTTCATAAAGTGCAGTACCCAGAATTGGACACAATACTCCAGTTAAGGCTGAACCAGTGTTTTATAAAGGTTCATCATAACTTCCTTGCTTTTGTACTCTATGCCTCTATTTATGAAGATCCAGAATTCCCCTATGCTTTTTAATTGCTTTCTCAACCTGCCCTGCCATCTTCAATGATTTGTGCACAATGATTTGTGCCCCAGGTCTCTGTTCATACAGCCCCTTTAAGATTGTAGTTTATGCCTCTCCTCGTTCTGCATACCAAAATGTATCACTTTGCCGCGTTAAATTTCATCTGTCATGTGTCAGCCCTTTCCACCAGCCTCTTGAAGTCTATCACTTTCCTCCTCACTGTTCACTATACTTCCAAGTTTTGTGTCATCTGCAAATTTTGAAATTGTGCCCTGTACACCCATGTCCAATTCATTAATATATATCAAGTAAAGCAGTGGTAGTAGTACTGACCCCTGGGGAACACCACTGTGTACCTTGCTCCAGTCCGATAAACAACCATTCACCACTATTCTCTGGGGTCGAAATTCAGCCTCCCGATAAGTCCTGTGCCACGTGGCGGTGTCGAATGGCCGCTGATTTTTCATCAAATGGCCGCCGTTTGCAAAATGCTCCTCGGGGGTTTTTCCAGCGGTGACCATATCAGCCCCGCTCCTCCCATTTCCGCCCGCTGCTGCTGTGGCCTCCTAAGTGCGGCATCAAAGTGCGCACTGCCGATGCCCCGCCCTGGAAGCAAAATTCAGCTGAGAAAGTCTTCCGGCAGCAGGCCGGTGCCCCCGACAGCTTTTTCTTTCGGTGCACTGCGTTTGAAATGGTGGTGCGTCCGCCATTAAAGGGGAGGGTGCACTGCCATGGCCGCCATCTTATTTCTTTTTGTTGGCCAACTGCCAGGTCGACCCAACAATAACGCTCCCGGGTTCAGCTGGGACGCCAACAGGCAGCCTGGCACCCCCTCTTGGGTGCCAGGTCACTGGCCCAGCCGAAACCCTCCCTGGTGGCCCAGTGGAGCTAACTTAAAAAGATGCAGAGCTCACAGCGGCCCTCCCCTTTAACTGAAGGGGAGAGATGTTGTGACGTGATGACTGTCCCGCCTCCACTTCCACCCACATTATGAAGGTCCCTTATTAAAGGGGCACTAGAATCGACAAATTAACAAATGAAACTTTTGAACATAAAACAAATCAAATTTAAATTTGGTTGCCGGGGGTGATGATGCACTCCAGTCCCTCTGGTGACCACCTCTCACGGAAGGCCACGAGCGTACCAGTGGACACCACGTGCTCCATCTCCAGGGACATCCTGGCGCGAACGTAACCGCGGAAGAGAGGCAGGTAGTCGAGCTGAACGACCCCCTCGACCACCCGCTGCCTGGACCGGTTAATGGCCACCCCTTGTCAGACCCGACCCGACCCAGCCCAGCCCAGCCCTGCCCTGCCCTGCCCTGCCCTGCCCTGCCCTGCCCTGCCCTGCCCTGCCCTGCCCTGCCCCGCCCTGCCCTGCCCTGCCCTGCCCTCTGTCAGCCACATGAACTCACAGTCGTGGAGCTGCTAGCTGACCGCTTTTACCACCTAATCAAGCAACCACTTACAGCTGATAGCTGTTAACTGCTAACTGCCACTGACCATGCAGTTTATTTTCTGTTACAAGATTCCAATCCATTGATTACTTACCTAACTTACCTTATACCTACCAGTGAATTCCTCCTCTCCACCAATTCCTACTCTCACCAAATTCCTCCACTCTGCTTGCGATCCATTCCAATTGCGTTCTCCCAGCTTTGTCTTCAAGCTCAGATCCTAAATTCTGGAATTCCCTCCCTAAACTGCTCTATTTTCCTTTAAGTCACTCCTTAAAACCTGTCTCTTTGACTAAACTTTTGTCACCTGTCCTAATATCTCTTATGTGGCTTGGTGTCAAATTTGATCTGATAACGCTCCTGTGAAGCAACTTCCTGATACCATCTTACAGCTTCCTGTGCCTCCTAACTTAGTGTCATCTGGAAATGTGGATATACATCTCTTTATTCCTTCATCCTAGTCATTAATACATGTGGTGAAAAATTGAGGCTTCAATGCAGCTCACTGGGGAACACCACTTGTCACATCTCACCAATCAGAGAATGTTCCCTTTATCCCTACTCTGTGTCTCCTACCTCCTAACCAAATACCAATCTATGTCACAAGGTTATCTACCATTCTATACACTTTCATTTTGGCTAAGAATTTCTTTGCGGGATCTCATCAGGTGCCTTCTAGTAGTCTATATAGACAATATCCATAGATACTCCCCAATCCACCATGCTAGTGACCTCCTGAAAACATTATAATAGATTTATCAGACATGGCCTACATTTCACAAATCTATGCTGTATCTCTTTGATCAGCTTATCCAAGTGTTCAACCACTCTTTCCCTAATGATAGATTCCAATAACTTCCCAACAACTGATGTTAAACTGACAGGTCTATAATTTAATGGTTTCTCCCTTCCTCCTTGCTTCAATAATAGATTGACATTTGCAATTTTCTAATTCTAAGGCACAAAAGAGTGCTTTGGAAAATTATGACTAATGCATCTGCAATTTCCTGACCTATTTCTTTTAATGTTCTGAGGTGAAAATCATCAGGCCCTGGTGATTTGTCTATCACGATGGCATTACCATCGTCGAATCCCCACCCATCTACAGCTTGGGGGCCACCATTGACCAGAAGCTTAACTGGACTAGCCACATAAATAGTGTGGCTACAAGATATGATATCCAAAAGGTTTTGCCTCCTGATTTGTTTTAGGTTCGATTGTACTGCTGGTATTTTCTACTGTGAAAAAGTATTCATTTAACTAATCTGCCAATTCCTTACTGTCCATTATGCATCTGTTTTTCATGGGCCCACATTTCCCTTTGCACGCCCTTTCTCTTAATATATTTGTAAAACTGGAGTGGAGCATAAACGCTGACATGGACTGGTTGGGCTGAATGGCCTGTTTCTGTACTGTATATCCTATGTAATCCTATGTAAAAGATTTACTGTCAGCTTTGATATCTCTTCAAGTGTTTTTCATATTCCTTTTTGCATCTCTTATTACTTTCTTTGTATTCTATTGCTGCTTTTTATAGGTCGCGGTAGCCTACTCCTGACAAAATGTCAAGAACATGAACTCCTCATCACCAACACCCTGTTCTACCAGAGGGACATCGTGGCAACACCCTCGCTCCAAACACTGGCACCTGCTTGACTATGTCATCGTCCGAGCCAGGGATCGCAATGATGTGCACATCACCCGCGCCATGACAGGAGC
This sequence comes from Pristiophorus japonicus, assembly GCF_044704955.1. Taxonomy (NCBI): domain Eukaryota; kingdom Metazoa; phylum Chordata; class Chondrichthyes; family Pristiophoridae; genus Pristiophorus; species Pristiophorus japonicus. The sequence continues at coordinate 55,913,536 of NC_091980.1, forward strand.
TGACAACTGCTGGACGGACCACCGCCTAATCTGATCCATCATCAACATTATCATTGCCCCAAAGCAGAGGGGACAGCAGAAGCAGTGCCGCAAAAAAGTTAATGCCGGGGCACTTAGAGAACCAGCTAAGAGAGCCCTATATAGCCAGCGCCTCACAGCCAATCTGGCATGCCTTGATGACCCTGAGATGCTGAATGCCCATAGTGCTTGGTCTGCCATCCAGGCCTCTATAACCAGTGTGAAGAGACACTTGGTCACTCAACCAGAAAACATCAGGATTGGTTTGATGAAAATGATCAGGAGATTGAAGAACTAATAGTTCGCAAGCACAAAGCATTTCTGAGCCTCAAGCAACAACCCAACTCGGGAACTGCAAAACAACATTACAGACAGCTCAAGGCTCAGGTCCAACTAAAAACCCGGGACCTAAAGAACAGGTGGTGGATGGAGAAAGCACAGGAGATACAACCATGGCCAACAGCCATGATATGCGAGGATTCTTCGCTGTAGTCAAGGCCACCTATGGTCCAAACTCCCAAGGCTCCACCCCACTCCTGGCCAAGAATGGGGAAACACTCATCAAGGACACCGAGGCTGTCAGGGCCCGATGGAAGGAGCACTTTGAAGATCTCCTCAATCGAGACTCTGCCTTTGACTTGAGTGTTCTCGACTCCATCCCGCAGCATGAGACCCGCCATCAACTCAGTGAAACTCCAACGTTGCACGAGGTAGGCAAAGCCATAAAACAACTCAAGAATAACAAGGCTATGGGTGTGGATGGAATCCCTGCTGAGGCGCTAAAGTATGGCGGAGAGGCGCTGTTGGCGCGGATACATGACCTCATTTCTCTCATCTGGAGAGACCTGAGAGATGCAGTGATTGTGACCATTTTTTAAAAAGGGGACAAGTCCGACTGCGGCAACTCCAGGGGAATCTCCCTGCTATCTGCCACTGGGAAAGTTGTCGCTCGAGTTCTCCTCAATCGTCTTCTCCCTGTGGCCGACGAGCTCCTCCCGGAATCACAATGCGGATTTCGTCCTCTACAGGGCACAACAGACATGATCTTTACAGCGCGCCAGTTGCAGAAAAAATGCAGGGAGCAGCGCCAGCCCTTATACATGGCCTTTTTCGATCTTACAAAGGCTTTTGACACTGTCAACCGTGAGGGTCTATGGAGCGTCCTCCTCCGTTTCGGATGCCCCCAAAAGTTTGTCAACATCCTTCGACTGCTTCAGGGTGACATGCAGGCCGTGATCCTTACCAACGGATCCATTACAGATCCAATCCTCGTCTGGACCAGGGTCAAACAGGGCTGCGTCATCGCCCCAACCCTCTTCTCAATCTTCCTCACCACCATGCTCCACCTCACAATCAACAAGCTCCCCACTGGAGTGGAACTAAACTACAGAACCAGTGGGAAGCTGTTTAACCTACGCCGCCTCCAGGCCAGGTCCAAGATCACCCCAAACTCGATCGTTGAGCTGCAGTAGGCGGACAATGCCTGCGTCTGTGCACATTCAGAGGCTGAACTCCAGGATATAGTCAATGTATTTACTGAGGCAAATGAAAGCATGGGCCTTACGCTTAACATCTGTAAGACAAAGGTCCTCCACCAACCTGTCACCACCGCACAGCACTGCCCTCCAATCATCAAGATCCACGGCGCGGCCCTGGACAATGTGGACCATTTCCCATATCTCAGGAGCCTCTTATCAACAAAGGCAGACATTGATGCGGAGATTCAACATCACCTCCAGTGCGCCAGTGCAGCCTTCGGCCGTCTGAGGAAAAGAGTGTTTGAAGACCAGGCCCTCAAATCTACCACCAAGCTCATGGTCTACAGGGCTGTAGTAATACCCGCCCTCCTGTATGGATCTGAGGCATGGACAATGTATAGAAGGCACCTCAAGTCGCTGGAGATATATCACCAACGATATCTCCGCAAGATCCTGCAAATCCCCTGGGAGGACAGACGCACCAACATCGTCCAGGCTAACATCCCCAGTATTGAAGCATTGACCACACTCGATCAGCTTCGCTGGGCAGGCCACATACTTCGCATGCCAGATACGAGACTCTCTAAACAAATGCTTTATGCAGAGCTCCTTCATGGTAAACGAGCCAAAGGAGGACACCCTCAAAGCCTCCCTGGTAAAGTGAGACATCACCACTGACACCTGGGAGACCCTAGCTGAAGATCGCCCGAGGTGGAGAAAGTACATCCGAGAGGGCGTCGAGCTCTTCGAGTCTCAACGCAAAGAGCATGAAGGGGCCAAGCACAGGCAGCGGAAGGAGCGCGCGGCAAACCAGCCCTACTGACCCCTTCCCTCGACGAATGTCTGTCCCACCTGTAACAGGGTCTGTGGCTCTCATATCGGACTGTTCAGCCATCAAAGAACTCACTTTGGGAGTGGAAGCAAGTCCTTCTCGATTCCGAGGGATTGCCTATGATGATGATGATGATGATTTATAGGTCGCCCAGTCTGCTGGATTTCTACTTTTCATTGCATTTGTGTAAATCTTTTCTTTTAGCTTGATACTGTCCCTTACTTCAATTGTTGACCATTGTTGATTAACCGCATAAGTGCAGCTTTTGCTTTTGAGGGTTTTGTAATATACCAAATTCTTCTTTGACTACTTCCCACCATTTGTCTGTAGGCTTAGCCATTAACAATTCAACAAAGTTTACTGTGGTCAATTCATTTCTCTTTTTGTTACAGATCTTGACTACCGATTCCTCCTTTGGTCATCCGAGTTCATTACTCTCACACCAATTAAACAGAGGATGTACCAAAATGAATTAAAATTTTAATTGATTGAAAGTCTTGCCAAATGTGGGGCATTCATCCTACCTATCCAATCCTTTATGATGAAACATGATTCTACAGATTGTTCTGTGCTGTCAGAACCTTGTTAAACTGGAGAGAAACTGGATTTGGGGAAAGATATGAATGTATTTTAGTGCTATAAATAGGACATACCATTATCATAGAAACATAGAAATGTATGGTACTGAAGGAGGCCATAAATTTCTATGTTTCTATGATAATAGCATGTCCTATTTATAGCACTAAAATACATTCATATCATTCCTAAAACCAGTGTCTCACCAGTTTAACAAGGAAATGGATGATGGCTAACAATGTTTATAACTTCTTTCCGCTCCAAAAATAGAAGCATTATAAACATTCCATTCAACCAGCTTAAAATAGAATCACTTCGTGACGTAATGTTGTTTTGGTAAATTAGCACAGAAAATAAATGCACTTAGGCCTAGAAATTACCCTCCTTAGTGCCTCCCATTATTGCCTCCGGGGGGGTGATAACAGGATGTTAACCACTTACCGACCGGACGCGGCGAGATAAACGACTCCCGTTAAATTCGGCGTTAGGTCTGTGGCAGTTGTACGACGTTGCGCCCCGATCTCCTTCGCCCGGAGATCGCAACGTCATTGCCGTGCGCATCGCCCTGGTAGCGCCCCAGACCCGAACTTCGGTTCCATCCCCTGCAGCATCGCCGGACAAAAACACTGGCAGCTGCAGGAGGCATTGATCGGGAGGCCGGGCACACGGGGGCAAAATTTAAAGAGGAGGTGGCCAAGGTAAGTGGAAAAATGTTTAAACAGATGTTTTTCCATTTTTTGGTTTCTTCGGCTGCAATCCATCAGACCGGCACTCTGCTGCAGTGCATGGGGCTGATCGGGCCAGATCCCGGCTGCCGTCGGGGACCAGGTAAGTGGTCCCAATGCAGAGCCTGCAGCGATGGCCCTTTCCTTTAAGGGAGGGAAGGAGTCTCCGAATGCGACAGCACTGCACGGCCCTTTATAAGTTCTTGCCAATCTCATTTACATTTGAGGGAGTGACGATAGATAAAGTTAATAAAGACAGAAAATGCTGGAAATCTCAGTGGGTCGGGCAGCATCTGTGGAGAGAAACAGAGTTAATGTTAAGAAGTTAAGAAAGAAAGCAGGAAAAGAATTGTGAGAGCAAAAGAAAAGAATCACTACAGGGTGGAATGATTTTCAACTAGAATGACAAGGGGAATATGGATTGATTCCGTAAACCACAAAAAAAGGTAAGACTTGAATTCTACTTGAATAAACATCATCATGCAACGCGTCACAGATAGGTAACAGCAGCTAGTTCAGGAGTTAAATCAGTTGTGGTTGCTTTTGTCTGCCAGTACAGCCCTGGAGCAATTCTTGCATCACCGCTCTCTGCAAGCAATGAGCTGTCTCATTCAGCAGATAGGCTGACACATATAAGACATTTGTAAACTGAGGACCATTCAGGTAAGACGCAAAGCTTTTGAGATACTTATTATTTCTAAATTGTTATTGTGCATTTTTAATATGCAGGACGTTAAAGTTATTTTGTAAAAAAAAGTATTTATTGATGTCAATACTCCACAGCTAGAAAGGGGAAAAATCATCCAGAGTTCCTGCTTCTATTTGCTCTTCAATGACTCCTACTGAAACGTGTCCTTGTGTAGACAGGTCAGCCTCAGCAGTAATGGCTCGCTCCATGGTCAAACAGCCTGGCAGCCCTCCATATCTGGCACCACACATGAAGATTGGCAGCCTGGTCAAGGTATCAGAGTACTGCTGACTTGAGATACTATCTTTAGTGTTCAAATTACAAAATACAATCTGAAGGAAGGTGGTCAATGAGTCATGTATATTTTTCGATATAAATATAATTAACTCATTTCTATTTTTGTTAACTGTCTGTTGTGGAGAAAGGATGAAGCAAAAAGTCCCTCGTTGTATTCTTGTGAATCAATTTTGCTGAAGTTTGCCATTGATAACAATTCATTCAGTTTTGTTCACAAGTTGCAGAACTTTGTATGAAATGGTGGTAAGCCATGTTCAGAAGAATGTAAATACAGTGCTGGGTGTCTTGTTTTGGGGGTGGGGATTCACATTGTAATCCCAAATGCTTGCCCCCATCTCAGCTACACTGCTGTGGGGCGGTCCCAAGTAGAAGCTAGCTGTTTCATAGAATAGAATCATAGAATGGTTCCAGCACAGAAGAAGGTCATTCGGCCCATCAAGCCCGTGTCGACTTTCAGCTAGTCCCACTCGCCTGCCTTTTCCCTGTAGCCCTGCAAACTGTTTTCCTTCAGCTACTTAGCCAACTCCCTTTAGAAAAATGAAATGGAGTCTGCTTCCACCACCCTTTCAGGTAGTGCATTCCAGATCTTAACCACTTGCTGCGTAAAAAAGTTTTTTCTTCCATCGCCTTTGGTTATTTTGCCAATCAACTTAAATCTGTGTTCTTTGGTTCTCAAACCCTCTGCCACTGAGAAAAGTTTTTCTCTATTTACGCTGTCCAGAGCCCTCATTACTTTGAACACTTCCATCAAATCTCCTCTCAATCTTCTCTGCTCCAAGGAGAGAAATCCCAGCTTCTCCAGTTTATTAACATAACTCATTCCTGGAATCATTCTCGTAAATATTTTCTGTACCTTTTCAAAGGCCTTCACATCCTTCCTAAAGTGTGGTGCCCAGAATTGGACACAATACTCCAGTTGGGGCTGAACCAGTATCTTATAAAGGGTCATCATAATATACATACTTTTGTACTCTCTCCCTCTATTTATGAAGCCCAGGGTAAGCATTTAGTAAGCCTTTTTAACTGCTTTCTTAACCTGCCCTGCCACCTTCAATAATTCATGCACATATACCCCCAGGGTCTCTGTTTGTACACCACCTTTAGGATTGTACCACTTAGTTTATATGTCCTCTCCTCATTCTTTCTACCAAAATGCATCACTTTACATCTTTGTGCATTGAATGTCATCTGTCATGTTTCCGCCCATTTCACCAGCCTGTCTATGTCTTCCTGAAGTCTATCACTCTCCTCCTCACTATTCACTATAATCCCAGGTTTTGTGTCATCTGCAAATTTTGAAATTGTGCCCTGTACACCCAGATCCAAGAAAAGCAGTGGTCTTAGAACCGACCCCTGGGGAAAACAACCATTCACCACTACTCTCTGTTTCCTATCACTTAGCCAATGACATATCCAGACTGCCACTGTCCCTTTTATTCCATGGGCTTCAATTTTGTTGGCAAGCCTATTATGTGGCACTTTGTCGAAAGCCTTTTGGAAATCCATGTACACTACGTCAACCGCATTACCCTCATCAACCCTCTCTGTTATCTCATCAAAAAACTCGATCAAGTTGGTTAAACATGATTTGCCTTTAACAAATCCATGCTGGCATTCCTTAATTAATCCACCCCTTTCTAAGTGACTGTTAATTTTGTCCCCATTTTCTATATCTAAAAGCTTCTCCACTACCGAGGTTAAACTGATTGGCCTGTAGTTGCTGGGTTTATCTTTACTCCCTTTTTTGAACAATGGTGTGACATTTGCAATTCTCCAGTCCTCTGGCACCATCTCCGTATCCAAGGAGGATTGGAATATTATGGCCAGTACCTCCATGATTTCCGCCCTTAATTCCCTCAGCATTCTAGGATCCGCTCCTGGTGATTTATCTACTTTAAATATAGTCAGCCTTTCAAATACCTCTTTTTTTAAATCAATTTTTATCCTTCCTCTTAGGGGAGAGGAAAAAAATCAGAGAGCAAGCAATCCCTGGAGGAAGCAGGAGGGTTGGAGAGAAAATAAAAAGATTGTTACCCTGACAAAAAAAACTTAGATATAGAAGCACCGTGGAAATCTTATTATTACAAACTTTGTAATAATTACTGTCATGACATGTTTCCTTTGATTCCAGCTGCAGTTATATTACCATCAGTGGAGAAGCTGGAATCTGAGTAAGATAAACTCAACTCATTTCTATGGAGTAGTTTGTAAGAATTAGCTTTATCTGTATTCTGTAAACATTATTTAAAATATCTACTGTTTCAGGGAATAGGATCTTGTGCTGTAAGAACTGTATAAATCCCTTGTGCCACGACTGCTGTGCTAAGGAGAATGGACTAGGGACAAACCAGGGACAGATGTAACAGCCCAATGTTAGGGTCAGCTGTGGCTCAGTTGGAAGCACTCTTGTCTCTGAGTCAGAAGCTTGTGGGGCCAAGTGCCACTCCAGGGACGAGCACAAGAATAATCTAAGCTGATACTCCAATGGAGTACTAAAGGAGTGCTACTGAAAGAGTGCTGTACTGCCGGAGGTTCTGTCTTTCAGATGAGATATTAAACCGTGTTTCCATCTGCCCTCTCAGGTGGACGTAAACGATCCCATGGCATTATTTTGAAGATGAGCAGGGGAGTTCTCTGCAGTATTCTGGCCAATATTTATTCCTCAACCAACACCGAAAAATAGATCAACTGATCATTACCTCATTGCTGTTTGTAGGATATTGTTGTGTGAAAATGTGCTGCAGCATTTCCCACATTACAATGATGACTACATTTCAAAAAGTACTTAATTGGTTGTGAAGCGCGTTGAGCTATACAAATTCAAATTCAAAATCATGCAGGCATGAGGCACTGTCGACCATCAGCAGCAACAGAATTGTATATTACCATAATCTCATTTAAAATATCTACCACATCATAGGCAGTCCCTCAGAATCGAGGAAGACTTGCTTCCACTCCCAAAGTGAGTTCTTTGGTGGCTGAACAGTCCAATACGAGAGCCACAGACTCTGTTACAGATGGGACAGACATTCGTTGAGGGAAGTGATGGGTGGGGCTGGTTTGCCGCGCGCTCCTTCCGCTGCCTGCACTTGACCTCTTCACGCTCTTTGCGTTGAGACTCGAAGAGCTCAACGCCCTCCCGGATGTACTTTCTCCACCTCGGGCGGTCTTCGGCCAGAGTCTCCCAAGTGTCAGTGGTGATGTCGCACTTTACCAGCGAGGCTTTGAGGGTGTCCTTGTAACGTTTCCGCTGCTCACCTTTGGCTCGTTTACCGTGAAGGAGCTCCGCATAAAGCATTTGCTTAGGGTGTCTCGTGTCTGGCATGCGAACTATGTGGCCTGCTCAGCGAAGCTGATCGAGTGTGGTCAGTGCTTCAATACTGGGGATGTTAGCCTGGATGATGACACTGATGTTAGTGTGCCTGTCCTCCTAGGGGATTTGCAGGATCTTGCGGAGACATCGTTGGTGATATATCTCCAGCGACTTGGTGCCTTCTATACATCATCCATGCCTCAGATCCATACAGGAAGATGGGTATTACTACAGCCCTGTAGACCATGAACTTGGTGGTAGATTTGAGGGCCTGGTCTTCAAACACTCTTTTCCTCAGAAGGCTGCACTGGCACACTGGAGGTGATGTTGAATCTCCGCATCAATGTCTGCCTTTGTTGATAAGAGGCTCCCGAGATATGGGAAATGGTCCACATTGTTACGGACAATCTGTAATCTTAATAGCCTGGCACATTCCTCACACCTCTATGACCATAAAGCCAAGAAACAGACCTTAGTCCAATGGTGTGTGTAGAAAGGTATACAAGCAGCATCACCAGGCGTACCTCAGAATGAAGCTACAACATAGGGCTACCATTACAGCAGGCTAAAGACAGAGCTAAGCAGTATCACAATGAGCAGATCAGAGCCCTGTAACCTTACCATATTCAGCCAAGAATGGTGATGGACAATCAAACAATTACTAGGAGGAGGAACATCCCAATTTTACACTTAGGTAGGGCCTGGTATGTGAATGCAAGAGACTGAGCTGAAATGTTTGCAAACACCTTCAGCCAAAAGTGCCATGTTCAAATTCCACTCAGTCTCTTCCTGACGTCTCCAACATGGCCGTGTCCAGCTAATTCAGTTTACTCCACGCGATGTTAATAAGTGGCTAAGATATAGTGAAAGCCATGGGTCCTGAAAATATCTTGGCTGTAGCGCTGAAGATTTGCACACCAGAACTAACTGCCCCTTAACTAAGATATTTTATTTTAGCTGTGACACTAGTATCTCCCTGAGGTTATGGAAAATTACCCAGGTATGTCCTATTCACAAAAAGCAGGGAAAATCTAACCCAATTGATAATTGCCCTTCAGCCTTCTCCAATCACCAGCAAGTGATGGAAGAAGTAACCAATAGTGCCATCAAGTGACACCTTGTTGTTAATAACCTTCTAGTTAACGGTCATTTTGGGTTCTGCCAGAACCACGCAGCTTCACTCCTCATTGCAGCCTTGATCCAGGCACGTACACACGAGCTGAATGCAAGCGAAGAGGGAGAGTGGCTGTCATTGACACCACAGCACCATTCTACCAAATATTGCATCAAGGAACTCCAGCAAAACTGAAGTCAATGGGGTTCAAATGGAAAACCCTCCTGTGGCTGTTGGCCAATCATCACAGCCTCAGAACAACACTGCAGGAGTTCATTTGAGTAGCATCCTCAACCCAACCACTTTCAGCTCCTTCATCAATGATCTTTCCTCCAACATAAGTAGAGTAGAGTTGTTTGCTGACAATTCCACAGAGTTCAGCTCCCAACACAACTCTTCCAATAATTAACCAACCCTGGGCAACATCCAAGCTTGGGTTGACAAGTGGCAATGACCTTCTGGTGTCAACCATGGCTCAGTGGTAATCTCTAACTCAGAAGGTTGTAAGTTCATGGTAACCTCCTGAGCTTTATAGAGGGACAGGAATGGGCTATCAGCTGCTCAAGCCTGTCTTGCCTTTCAGTTAGATCAACTCCAGTTACCCAACTTTGCTCTATATTCCTTCATTCCCCAACTTAACAAAAATCTAGCAATTTCAGACATGAAAATTTCAATTCACAGGCTTTTGAGAGAGAGAGTTCCAAATTTCCACTATCCTTTGTGTAAAAAAAGAGCGTCCTGTGTTTACTCCTGTAGTGCAATAGCATCTGGAGCATTCCCAATCATGGGGTCCTCCAACCACATAGCCCCAAGCCTTAACTAGTTCAGTGCTTTGACCCTGAAATTCAATTCTGCCCTCCCCATCCTCTCACAAATCAATGCAGCCTTGGCCCCACGAATCCAGCGCCACCCAAGTCCACAGTCTATACAGGACAACAGCATCCACTAGCCTTTTATTGCAGAACATCAAAATCCTGCAGGCTGTGCCATTGGCTCCAATGAAATATGAATTGAACCTTCTAGTTCTAACGTTACTATGGGAATGACAGAATTACGTCAGGAGGTAGGAATGATTAAAAGCTGTCAAACCCAACCGGTTCATCCTGCTGAATCAGTTTTCAGTGCACTGTTACCATGTGTGCAGTCCGCATCGCTCTGCTTTCCAGAAAGTTTGGATATTATGCAAGAAATGGTTTCTCAAGCATTCATTTTACTGCACTCAAATAAGCAAGTTTCAGTTTATTGCAGAGTCTGTAACTGAATATAGATTTAAAGCCAAATTTTTGGTTCAACTATTTGTTGATAAAACTGTTCTTATTCTAACAGCAATTACTTACAGAAAATCTCTGGAAAATGATTACATTTAATAACATTTCTCCTTGCAATTCTTATAGAGGTGTTAGTCCTGTGAAAATGATATCTGAAAATGGAGGATAAGAAACCTTTCTGTAATGAAGTTACTTCATTGAATGGAATGAGTTTACTCAATGAGGGTGAAATGCCATCCTATAACCAACAAGATGAATCCAGTTTAACAGAACTGCCTTCTAGCAGAGCTGAACTCACAACTATTGCTCCAGATCTTATCAGCGTAACAGATCAAAAGAATGACAATGCTTCTCTGTGCACTGCACCTGAGATGAAAATAGAAGTTGTTGATAGGACCCAAGGTGGAATTCCCTCCTTCTCAGACCATGACAATAATGACTTCTTCAACTATCAGACTAACGACTGTCCAACAAACTGCAGCAAGAAAAGTGATGAAACTGAGAATGCCTCTTGGACCTTCTTTCCAGATGATACCATAATTGAAGCAGTTGCAGGAAAAGCAACAGACAATACGAACAGCAGCCAGTGCAAGATGCCAGTGCAGAACCAAGAGATGGCACAAGTACTGGTTGGGACTGAAGAGTCCCAATGCTCTACTCACTGTAGAAGTTGCTGTACAACATTCACCTGTGGCCTTCTCTCTATGGGCTTGGTGATCTTTTCACCGTTGATAGTGACTGGGTTTTGTTTGTATGAAATTTTCAGTTGTGTATGTAAACGTAAGGATTCCCTTGTTGCTTAACACATTGCTCCTTCTTGCACCTACTCAAGAACTCGTTTCTCAACTTCCTAGTTTGACAGAAGCGAATAAATCCTTATTTTATCCTCTTCATGCCCGTGCATCAATGACAGCCGTTGCCATTTGCAATCAAATCAAGTCGTAACAGATGCATTTAGAATTTTCCAATTAATACAGGTGTATAATTAGATAAATATTATGTTTTTTTTTTGTTCTTTAAATTGAATTGTTGTAATCTGATTATTAACAGTTAGCCTGTGAATCAGCCTCTCAGCTCTAAAATGTGGAAAATCCCTCCATCAGATGAGACCAATGAGAGAACTGATGAAATACAAAGTCACAAGTGAGTGATAGTGCACCTTGTGATTAGAAATATTCTTTTTATCTCACTACCAAGCATGACAATCTATTTTTATCACCTACAGTGTGCTTTCAATTAAAGAAATACATTTTAATAAGTACAATATTTTATATGTAGATACAGGGTTATGGACAAATTATCACTGCAGTGTCAGACTAGTGGAAATGTGTTTTATATTGGTTAGCATTTTTCTACCTGAAAATTATAGTCAGAGTTTACTGAATGGAGTGGATTCCCAGGCAGTAGTCTAATTGAGGGGTGCAGGTGACATTAGTACTATGACATTATTAGTAGATTGATTTACTGCTGGTAATTCTCTGACAAATATAGTTTTGTCCTGCTACGGCCCAGTTACCGCCCATTTAACCACTGAGATTAAGTCTAACGCCCATATTTCCATAAAAATGGAAACTAACGCCCAATTAACACCCATTTATCGGCAGTGTTAGTTTCGGTATAAAGTTAACGCTGAGAATTACCTAAACCATAGTTTTAAAACTATGATGTCATCAATCATGCACCACCCAGAAGACTATTTAGAATGGAAACTAGCGCCCAGAAAATCGGCAAGTGTTACTTTCGGCATCTCGCCCATATCGCGCCCAAAAGATCGCTCGCCAAAAAAAAACGCTGAAAAAAAGCTGCATTCGCCTGACCTTAACCCAGCGGTATGGACGCCATTTTATAATTCGGAGGACTTTTCATAAAAGGCTGCTTCAAGTTCATGGGAGTTTTGAATTAATTTATGAATGGTTTTAAGGTGGTAGTAAAATCTTAACAACCATCTAATTATATTGTGGTCAATTTGAATTTTTTATATAAGTTTTTGGAGGACAATTTATTAATTCTGAATACATATAGTAATAGTAATGGGGCCTGTAATTTCTCAGCCAGTATTGATGACTACTCACATGTTGCAGACTAGAGATGGGAGAAAGTATGTTGAAGAGCATTATGTGCCCAATCAAAGAGGTGGCAGACTGATGAGGAGAAGGAGAACTTACACCCGACGCACTTACAAGGATAAGCGGTCATACCTGAACTTGTCCGAGAACACGTGACTTAGAAGGCTGTGCTTCCGAAAGGAGGTCATCAGTGAAGTATACCAGCTCATTAAGGGAGATCTGCAGCCTAACAGCACCATCAGACTGCACTGCCCGTTGAGGTCAAGATAACTGCGGCACTTTCCTTCTATGCATCGGACTCCTTTCAGGCCTCAGCTGGCGGTATCTCTCAGCACGCCACACATTGTTGCATTCGACAGGTGACTGAAGCCCTTTACACTCGCAGGATGGACTTTATAGCTTCCCTATGACCAGGGAGGCACAGACTGAGAGGGCTTTGGGTTTCTCGAGAATAGAAAACTTCCCCATGTGCAGGGAGCAATAAACTGTATGCACATCGTCCTGCGAGCACCTTTACAGGATGCAGAAGTGTTTCGGAACCGAAAGGGATTCCACTCCCTGAATGTGCAACTCATGGTCGACCACAAGCAAATAATAATGGCAGTAAATGCAAACTTTCCAGGGAGCATCCATGATGCGCACATCTTGTGTGAGAGCACTGTCTCTGACCTGTTTAAGAGTCAGCCACAAGGTCACGGTTGGATGCTGGGGGATAAAGGATCACCACATCATAGGGAGTCCCTCGGAATCGAGGAAGACTTGCTTCCACTCTTCGCATGAGTTCTTAGGTGGCTGTACAGTCCAATACGAGAACCACAGTCTCTGTCACAGGTGGGACAGACAGTGGTCAAGGGGAAGGGTGGGCAGGGAGCCTAGTTTTCCGCATGCTCCTTCCGCTGCCTGCTATGGTCTTGCCAGCTGGCTGATGATCCCGTTGCGTAAGTCCCAGACAGAAGCTGAGAAGCGATACAACGAAAGCCACTTGGCAAACGCAATATTGTCGAAAAGACTATTGGAGTGCTTAAGCAGCGCTTCAGATGCCTGGTCCACTCAGGAGGCGAATTACAATATCACCCTGAGCAGGTCGCTCAATTTATTGTGGTGTGCTGCATGCTGCTTAACTTGGCTATCAGGAGGGGCTAAGAATTGCCAGATGGGACTGCCGGTCCACCTCAGGAGAGAGGGGAGGCGGAAGAGGAGGACGAAGAAGTGGAGGAGGACCTCGGGGAGGACAATGAGGCTGAGGTGCCCCCGCCCCACTCTAGACCGCAGGAAAGGGCCCGTGGTAGTTACGCAGCTGCAAGACTGTTGTGTCTGCAGCTCATAAATGAATGCTTTGCGTTATGTTGGTGACAGTTACAGTTGATTTACTTTACATTTAATCTTTGCCTTTCCTGGCCTGGTCTCACCAGTGTTTGCAAACTTTGTATATGCTTAGTGTTTCTGCTATCTGAAGACACTGCACAACAATGTTAAGTTAAATAAAAATATTTTAATGTTATTACTACAATTTTAAAAAAATAAACACAACATCAAGTTAAAACCCATATACCCCCCTTCCCCACCCCAGCAGTGAACCATTTATAAATAACAAAAACAATTTTTATAAATAACAACAACGATTTTTATTAACACTATGTACCGCCCCCACCCCACCCCAACAGTGACAACTACAATAACAACAGCAACAACATACCTAAAAAAACAATTAAAGATATAACAAACACCCACCCACCCAACTGAAGGAATGCAAAATTCACAAGAAACCCCCCACCCTGTGTTTGGGCTCATTCGAAAGGAAATTTAATTTGGGACTATCTACAGAAAAGTTTGGAACTCTAAAGTGCTTATGGAAGAAACTATGAACTTTAGTAGAATTATGAACTTTTACAAGACAAATTCAAACCTCTGGGCGGACCTAGGGAACAAAAGAAGCCCACTTGATTATTGGAATTGTCTGGGTGTGAGGACTGAGTTAACCTGTCTGGAAGAATGAGTATTTGAAAATCCTGCTCCACAAGAGACATTACCATCACAAAATCACCCAGAGGTAGCTCTCCATCAACATGGGTCTGGACAAACCATTTCAGCATATACACCACAAAGAGGCCCAATCCAGCCTGTATGCGAAAGACTAAGCACAAAAGGACATTGCAATTACCAAACTAATATTTCCATCAGGAAACTGTTTTCGAACATCAACCCACCCATGATATATCAACTTTAACAAGCCCGACAAAATATTACAAAGAAGAACCAAGCCCGCCAAAATTATACAAAGGACTATGAACAGATTGGGCGGCAAGATTAGAACCACTGAAATTGTATAACTGGCCACTGTTTTCAACAGAGGTTGGAGAAGGTAGGTAGCTGCAAGACTGCTACTACCTCATCAAGACAAGGAGAGAAACCCACGTGACAGTTGTAAACTAACTTCTCCAGCCTCGAAGTCTTGAAGTCCTGAAGGAAGGAAGAACATCACCATCTACCATTAACTATCAAAAGGATTGGTAAGCATAAGTCCCTGCCTGCCCTGGAGTCTAACCTAGCTAGAATTAGGTATTGGGAGGTAGGAGGTATAATTTTACTGCAACCTCCTTTGAATGTGTAGTGTATGATACTTTATTAGAGTGATTATACGTTTGACCTTGTACCTTTCCTTGTATTGTTCTTTATTAGAGTGATTGTAAGTTTGGCCTTATATTTTCTTACTAGAGTAGTGAGCCTGTATTACCTTGACTGTAATAAAAACAAAGTTCTTTGCATCAAACCAGTGTCCTTTGCACTTTTGTCACACCCCCCAAATAAATCCAGAGTACAGAACCTAAGGGAGTGGGAGCGATTTGAAACCGCTCAAGTTGGTCAGAAGGGAACCTGACCCCCTCATAGAGACCCCCCCCCCACCATACACCAACCACCCAACATATTTTTTAACAGAAACAACAAGAACAATTCACACACTCCCTCCTACCTGCAGCCACGCCTCTCCTTTCCTTTCCCTCCCCGTGTCTGTACCCCACCTCTTCCCCTCCCCCGACCAACTCCAAGCTGCTTTGCTGCAGTGCGCCTCGAGCGCTGCTTCGATGGGGAGGGCGAGAGGCAGGGGTGGGGTACCGGCAAATCCATTGTTTGGGCCGCTGATGGAGAGGACGTCCTCCTAGTCAGAAGCAAGAGCTTCCTCCTGACTCACATGTGTCCTTAACAATGGTGGTATGGCACCTTGGGGTGCAATGCCATATTCTGGGACCCTCTGGCAGCCGTGTTCCCGGCTATTCTTTCCAGCACCACTGCTATCCGCATCATCTTCTCAGAGACGATCGCGGACAGAGCTACAACCTGGCCAGATAAACTGCCCATTGCCTGGAGGAGCTCTCGACCAATGTCGACGCTCGTCCTGCACAAATTGACCATGTCCACACTAAGATCCGCCGGTCTCAGAGCAGTCCGACCTCACTAAACTAACCTCCGAGGTGTCGGTGCAGGTATGGAACCACTCGGGGTGCCCTGCTGTAAGTCGCTTGGCCCCGCTACGTCCTTGGTCGAAGAGGACATGGCCGCAGGGTCACAGGAGGAGAGGGCTGCAGGCTCCTCCTCCACCTCCTCAGTATCCTCAGTGGATAGGAAGACCTGCAGAAGCACAGGCGAGGATCTTGACTTCTCGCCTCCGGAGACAACCACGTAAACCTGGGGATCCTGTGCAGGCTGACCAACCTGGGGAACCTGGGGATCCTGTGCAGGCTGACCAACCTGGGGAACCTGGGGAAGCGAGAAAGCCTGTGCTATCTGGTGACCTAGAAAACTTAAATGAGGTTAGTAGAAGAGAAGGAGATGCTAGGGTCACATGAGAATGCTTACGCTATGCAGGCATATGCATGAGGAGCAACACTACTGCTAGAAATATACTGACAAACATCACATATAATTAACATCATGATAGTACAGAATCTGCATTGCATTACAATGATATTTCATGATCATATCATTAATTACATAACATTATATCAATCATATATTATACGGAAATGAATGGCATTAAATTACTTTAAATCACCAATGGTTTATACATTACTCACGTGGTGCGAGAACGGGTTCAGCACCACCACGGGCGGCTGACCAGTTGTGGACCCACACCAAGGCCAACGTCCACTCTTCCAGGTCGGTCAGGGGGCTTATATCTGCTGGCCTGCCACCCGTGCGCCGCTGCTCGGCACGATTCTTCGAAAGCTTCTTCTGCAAAGGTGACAAGAGCATGACATGGCATAAGATCATTGCTAGGTACTATTACAGATAAAACAGATAGCAAATTACTGAATGATATCATATTACTATTACACAACACACATAACACACAGACAATCCACAATTAGCCATCCCATGCTAATCATTGTCACCAATGTTGTAAGGCTGTCTTGCTCGTTTTGCTTAGTTGCTTTAAACGTCGAATTATGCATACACTCAGTTGTAGTAAAGGCAGGATCAAGCCTTTTATTTAGACATTCATACTAAACAAACTCTCTGCTTGCAAAGGCAGCTCTCCAAGCAGTGACACACCTTTCGAGATTCCAGTGTCACTGGTGTCCGTGTGTTTGTGTCACAAAAGCCAGTTCCATCCTTTTATACCGAAAAAGCCTTTGAACTCTTATTTCTTTGCATTTAGACAATCACGGCTAACTGCTTTCTGAATTACTTTACACAAAACAAATTATTTAACATACAGATGTCATCAAATAGTAACAAGGTACTCAAATACAGACAATGTCATGAATAATATTATAGTAACAAGGTACACTCAAATACTTAACATCGTTTAACATACAGATGATGCCACCAAATAGTAACAAGGTACACTCAAATACAGACATGTCATGAATTACTATTATTCATATAGTAACAAGGTACTCAAATACTTAACATACAGACAATGTCATGAATTTGCATAATAACAAGTTACACCCAAATACTTAACATCGTTTAACATACAGATGATGCCATAAAATAGTATCTTGGTAGTCTGTCGTATCCAACAAAGACGTTGATGTGCTAATCATCAATGGCATGTGTCTTCAAGTGGCTGTATAGGCCAATTCTGGATGCACATAGTCTCTTGCACGTCGGACAAGGGAAGTTCGATGTGCCTGATGCTGACAGTACTGCCACCTGATGTCGTCTATCTCTAGTGTCCCGCAGGCGTTGACATCAGCTTTCTTCGAAGGTCTGGCAGGCAGTCCTCGTGAGTGTTTGCCACTGGATTTTATTAGCTGCTGTATTCTCGAGGTCCTTTGGTCGGATGCCACAGTACTGGAGGTTAACCTTGATGCAATCTTTGTAGCGCTTGCGAGGGCGCCCCTGGTGCCTTTGACCTTCACAGAGCTCGCTGTGAAGAAGCTGACGAGGGATCCTTGACTCATCCGTGTGGATGACATGTCCAGCCCACCGGAACTGGGCTTGCATGATCATCACCTCGATGCTAGTTGATTGTGCTCACTCCAGAACCCTAAAGTTTGACACCCGGTCTTGCCAGGTATGTGGAGTATAGATCTGAGACTGCGCATAAGGAAAGCTTCCGACTTTTTGATGTGACGCCTGTAGGGTGTCCAGGTCTCACATCCATAAAGGAGAGATGAGAGAACGACTGCTCTATACACCAACAGTTTAGTTGACAGTCGGATGTGGTGGTGACCCAACACCTTAGTGCGCAAGCGACCAAGTGCCTGGCTGGCTTTACAGATCCTTGCATCAATCTCCTTGTCCAAGGACCCATCACTTGATATGGTGCTGCCAAGGTACTTGAAGCTGTCCATTGACTTTAGTTGTACACTGCCGATGAAAACTGTGGGAGCAGGTGCTGTATTGCCAGGGGCAGGCTGATATAGAACCTCGGTTTTACTAAGGCTGATGGTTAGGCCAAACAATTCTGTTGCCTCAGCAAATTTGCTGAGTATGAATTGTAGGTCACTCTCCTTGTGTGCCATAAGGGTGCAGTCGTCAGCAAAGAGTGCCTCTAGGATGAGTCGTTTCCGTACTTTGGTCTTTGCAGCAAGGCGGCGGAGGTCGAACAGTGAACCATCTAATCGATATTTCAGGTAGACCCCAAACTCCAAGTCTTTTATGGCATAGTTCAAGACGCAGGTAAAGAATAGGTTGAACAGAACTGGAGCGAGTGCACAACCTTGTTGCACTCCATTTGAGATGGCAAATGGAGCCGTGGTTGTGCGGTCTGAGAGCACTTCACCTGTCATGTTGTCATGAAACAGCTCGATGATGTGGACAAACTTCCTTGGGCACCCAAGTTTCGTCAAGATTGACCACAGCGCTGCTCTGTTGACAGTATCAAAGGCCTTGGTGAGGTTAATAAATACAGCGTACAGGTCCATGTTCCGCTCAATGCACTTCTCCTGCACTTGTCTGAGTGCAAAGATCATGTCCGCTGTGCTCCGACCAGGTCGAAAGCCACATTGTGTTTCTGGAAGATTTACTTCTGGGACACTAGCTATGAGTCGGCTCAATACTATGCGGGCGATGATCTTCCCAGCAATGGACAGTAGCGATATTCCCCTGTAGTTGCCACAGTCTGCTTTGTTGCCCTTGTTCTTGTAGAGGGAAACTATCATAGCGTCACGGAAGTCCTGTGGCATGTCTTCATCTTCTCAGATGCTAGTTATTATGTCATGAAAGGCCTCGAGAGTTGCTGGGCCTACTGCTTTGTAGATTTCGGCAGGGATTCCATCCTTTCCTGGAGCCTTTCCAGTACTCATCTGGTTGATGGCTTTCTTTACTTCATCCATGCTGGGAGGAAGATCAAGATCTTCTTTGATAGATTGCTGGGGTATGGAGTCAAGTGCTTCTTCGTTCACTGTTGAAGGTCGATTAAGAAGATTACTGAAGTGTTCTCTCCACCTCTCATTTATGCCAGTCCTGTCTTTGATCAAAGTGCTGCCATCTGCTGAAAGGAGTGGAGTAGTGCTGGGTTTTGATGGTCCATAGACTGACTTGATGGCGCTGAAGAACATCTTTGTATTGTGAATTTCAGCATAATGTTCCACTTCCTCTGCTTTCGTCTGCCATCCTTTATCTTGCTTCTGGCGAAGGTCTCTTTGTGCTTTGCTCTGCATGTGTCTGTAGCGGTCCCTCTTGGAAATTGAGGAAGGGTCATTTTGCCATTCTAGGTATGCTTTTTTCTTTTCATCCAGCGTCTTGCAGATCTCCACGTTGTTTTCATCGAACCAGTCTTGGTGTACCTTCTTTTTAAGTCCAAGAGTTGTCTTTGCTGAGTCTGTCACCATCTGTTTGAGCTTTGTCCACTTCTGTGTGGTGTTGCCGATGAGCGGTCCGTGAGACATCAGCCTGTTATCGAGGTCATCCTGGAACTGCTCACGATAGCACTGATGTTTCAGCCTAGCTGTGTTAAAGGCACTTCTGCTCGGTTTTGGACGCTTGCTCTGAAGTGGAGCAATGTACAGCTGGAGAGTGGATCTGACTAGACGATGATCTGTCCAGCATTCTGCTCCCCGCATGGCTCTTGTGATTTTTACATCCTTGATGTCTCGCCTTCTTACAATGACATGGTCTATCATGTGCCATTGCTTAGACCTGGGGTGCATCCAATTTGTTTTGTACTTGTCGGCCTGCCTGAATAGAGTATTTGTGATAGTCAAGTCGTTCTCCGCGCACATACTCAAGAGGAGGAGACCATTACTGTTTAATTTTCCTGTGCCGTGCTGTCCAATGACTCCCTTCCAGTTCGTGCTGTCTTTTCCAACTCATGCATTGAAATCACCCAGGATGATCAACTTGTCCCCAGCAGGTGTGAACCTGACCAGTCTGTCTAGATCTTCATAGAACCTCTCTTTCATCTCATCGGGTCTTGGAAGGGTGGGTGCATAAGCACTTATAATGGTGATGTGGCGCTTGGCATTCAGGGGGAAACGCAGTTTCATAAGTCTTTCGTTAATCCCTTCAGGCAGATTCGGAAACTGTTGCATAAGAGAAGTCTTCACTGCTATGCCAACTCCGTGGATCCTATTCTCATTCTGTGCCTTGCCTTTCCAATAGAAGGTGTAGCCGCTACCTAGTTCACTCACACAGCCCTCCTCTGCAAGTCTTGTCTCACTCATAGCCGCTATATCGATGTTATAACGCTGTAGCTCTCTTGCAATAAGGACAGTCCTTCTTTCCGGTCTTGTAGTGTCAGTTCTGTCTAAGAGTATGCGAACGTTCCATTGTCCAAGAAGAAGTTTTCTTGTGTTATGAAGTTTTCGACTGTTGCTATATTTTCGACAGCAGGATGGGTTGAACTGCCAGCCACGGTATATTGGCCAGTTAATGGAAGGGCAGGCAATGTTTGGGCCACCTTTTCTAGGCCCCTCCCTTATAAAGGGTGAGCAGTGCTGTCCTAAAGAGGGCTGCTCAGTCGCCTGGGTTGCTGCCAGGTTCCTCTGCTGCCCTGGATACAGAGTCAAACGACCACTTGCCCACAGGCCGCCTATGTGCAGGTTTGAGGCTACGACTCCCAGTGATCACCTCCACCTGTCGCTTCATCCCTCCCGCATCGCCGCAAGACTTGGTGTGTTGGATGATGGTTAGCACAAACCTGTGCATAGATGCTTTTAAAGTGGGAAGGCCGGTGCACAGGGGCGGTCCCACTCTCTCCTCTGCAGAAAATTTGGTACAACTGAAGACTTCGTTGGCTGCAGTGGATGGCCATGACATCTTTCATGCTCTGCCATGCCCTATACACTCCACAGTGCATTGGTGTTCCACCTTCATGGCCGTTGGATTAAACTTGATTTCCTCCGCCCAATCCACCGTAACAGACTTCACATGCTGGGGTGAGCAGGTCCCGAAAATCACCAAGGGATAATGCCCACCGGCTACCCTCATCTGCATGCTTCGCATGCATGGTTATATCTACCGTCTGAGAATAACTTGAATAAAATCGAGGTTAGGATTAAATGCATGACGCCAAGATTACCAGCCTAACTACAATGCATCAGATCTGCATTTAAATTAATCATTGCATCATTACAATTTATTATATAACTAAATTTAATACTTACTCTGCCGAAACCAATGAGATCGTTCCAGCGCTTGCGGCACTGGTTGGGTTCTTTGACCTCATGTGTGTTTGACAAAATTACCTTGGCAATCTCTGCCCATATGCACTGATATACCCTGGGGGGTGGTTTCCCATGACCAACCCGGGTCAATTGGGCCCATCGGTTCTCCACTTCAGCAACTAAAGCAGCATTGGCCTCCTCAGTAAAGCACTTTGCACGCCTTCATCCTCCCATCTCTCCCACTTCAGCCACTTCCTCCTCTTCCTCACTCACAACTACCTCCTTCTCCATCATGATTTCAATATTATCCATTATATTATCCAGAAATTGGAAAAAATATCACCTATAACAACAATAATCCCTCACCAGCTTTCTCCACTATCTCTGTCTCTCCTCTTTCACTCTCTTCTGCGCATGTGCAGATGACCCCTAACCTCCTGAAATGTAGAAAAGATCGTTGCTATGGAAGCCGGTCTTGCACGACTGAATACATCATTAACGCCAATTTCACATCGCTACGGCTAACACCCAAATTAAAAAGTGGAAACTAGCCGTTATAAAAATGGCCAATATTCCGGCT